>NC_071994.2:972500-1292500 GCF_028885655.2 Pongo abelii | reverse complement strand
GCACTGTAACATGTTCATAATGGCCCTAACGCCCATGCTGGAAGGTTGTGGGTTTATGAGAATGAGGGCAGGGAACACCTGGCCCACCCAGGGCGGAAAACTGCTTAAAGGCATTCTTAAGCCACAACAATAGCATGAGCGATCTGTGTCTTAAGGGCGTGTACCTGCTGCAGTTAACTAGCCCAACTTATTCTTTTAATTTGGCCCATCCTTTCGTTTCCCATAAGGAATACTTTTAGTTAATTTAATATCTATAGAAACAATGCTAATGACTGGTTTGCTGTTAATAAATACGTGGGTAAATCTCTGTTCGAGGCTCTCAGCTCTGAAGGCTGTGAGACCCCTGATTTCCCACTTCACACCTCTATATTTCTGTGTGTGTGTCTTTAATTCCTCTAGTGCCACTGGGTTAGGGTCTCCCAGACTGAACTGGTCTTGGCATTATGCAGATACAATGGAAGTCCATGCTATTAACACAGAACCAATGGTTACCACACGAATTCATTTCAGGTGAAGTTAACTCTTTTTCACTACAGTGGAATGTGCATAACATAAAATTTACCATTGTAAATGCATGCAGTTTTAAAGTGTACAGTTTAGTGCCATTAGATACATTCACATTGCTGTGCACCTGTCACCACCATCATTATCTCCAGAACTTCTTCAGCTTCCCAAACCAAAGCTGTCCCTGATACATTCACGTTGGTGTGCACCTGTTACCACCATCATCATCTCCAGAACTTCTTCAGCTTCCCAAACTGAAGCTGTCCCTGTCCCCATGAAAGACTGACTCCCATCCCTTCCGCCAGCCCCTGGCGCCCACCATCCACTTCCTGTCACTGGGGATTTCACTGCTCTGGGTTCCTCGTATATGGGGAACCTTATAGGATTTGTCCTTTGCCGAGTGGCTTCTTTGATTCAGCATAATGTCCTCAAGGTTCATCCATTTTGTAGCCTGTGTGAGAATTAATTTCTTTCCTTTTTTTTTTTTTCTTTTTTAGAGACAGGAGAGATCATAGCTCACTGCAGCCTCGACCTCCTGGGCTCAAGCTATCCTCCTGCTTCAGTCTCTCGGGTAGCAGGGACTACAGCAAATTTTTTAAATTGTTTTTTGTAGAGACGGGGGTCTCATTATGTTGCCCAGGCTGGTCTCAAACTCCTTGCCTCAAGCCATTCTCCTGCCTCAGCCTCCCAAAGAGCTGGGATGACAGGCATGAGCTGCAGGATTTCCTTCCTATTTAAGGCTGAATAACATTCCCTGCTATGGGTAGACCACACTTTGTTTCATTCATCAACGTCCGTTCTGCAGAGGCCCCTGCGGTCATTGGCGGCAGTGTGCCTTGGCTTCTGGAGTCAGTTTGAGAATCACCCTGAGGTGCTACAGGCAGCTGGGATCACTGGGGTGGTTTCTAGCTATGTCAGTGGTACAGTTATCAGGCAGCAATGGATGCTACCTTTCTATCCCTGTACTTCCAGATCTCCTGAAATAACCTTCAGTCCCCAAAGTTCTCAACATTTGTGTAAGCCTAGAGTTCCCTGCAATGAATCCCCTTCTACCCAAAATACCTAGAGTGACTTTAGTGTTCCTGACCAACCATTCCTAGTACCAGCAGTGTTTCCAGGAAGGCAGAACCTCGAAGATGGGAATCTGGGGTTAGTAATTGGACAGACCAGGTTTTGTCTGATGTCAGTGATGACCACGTGATGAGTGGGAAGCAGGATGCAGATAATCCATGAACACTGTCACTGGTAAAATCATTACCTTGAGGTCTCTGCAATGCAGTGCCCATCACAAGCCTGGGTTTCAGACACCAGGGGGCTCTTGCAATAGGACATTAGGATGGGGATGGAAACCATGCATACAAGGATGTGGCATGGGGTGGCTGCTGCTTATTGCACTGGGGAACTGACAAAGAAAATGACAAGCTGTGGCCTTAAGTGCTCAGCTGAACGTATAGACAGAGAACCAGAGCCCTTCTATGGCTGTCCCAAAAAAAACCATTTTAGTTCTTGTAGCTGCAGAGCCAACTTTTTTTTTAAATGCAGAGTACAAATTTGATCTTGCAGGCTAATGAATTACAACTAAAGAATAATTAAATGTCTTACTAAATCTCCTAAGTCAAAGTTAAGGCATTTACTTGGAAAGAATGAGACCTCGAGAACTGGAGAGGGTGGATTTCTCTGACTCTGAGTCCCCTGAACATTAGACCTTCCTGAGTCTCCCTGTAAGCAGAAGTGACCCTTCCTTAGAGTCTGAGGTGAGTACAACTGTGCCCAAAGATGTGTGATGGCTTCACTTGAGGAAACAGCCTTGCAAGATGACAGATCTCCCTTGAGATCCACATCCACTGACCCTCATTATTCCCAGAGCCATGACTAGAGTTGGGTGCAGAGGGATAAACACACAGTGAGACCCAAGAGGAGCCACATACACACTGAATGCAAGTTTTTGCCAATTACATCAGCAGAAACCCAGGGGCGTCTGAGGCCGTGGACTCTTGGAGTGTTGGACCACAAAGGAGGTAACAGAATGTTGGATCAGGGTAGATTTACCAATGAGACTCACATAGCAGAGACTCACTTAGCAGAGAAGTGTGCAGAAGCAGTGGCTGGGAGTGGTTCTCATAGCCTGTTCCGTTGTTTGACAGAAGCCTGCACACCACGTGAAATGAAGTGAGCTGTCAGAACTTCCTCCATACAACAGAAAGGAAAGAAGGCAAAAGCGCAGACGTGGCAACGTTAGAGGATTTATCGCATGGCCCTGTTCATCCATCCCAGCAATGCATCCTGGGAGAGAAAGGCATTGGGCAATATGCTGACGGAGGGTACTGCATCTTGGAAGGCTCTGTGGACCGAGATGGTGGTGGAAGTTGCTCTCATTGAACAGGCTGTCTGAGTGTTAGCAACCAGGTAGCAGCTCCAGCACAATGGAGTGTCCTGGTCTCAACGGGTGACAGGGCCAGGGCAGCACCTGCATCCTTCACCGTGTATGACTTTAGGGAATGTCTAACTGATCGAAGTGTCCCCAGGACTAAAACATGTAAGTAGCCTGCCAAAGTGTTCACTGGTCTCTGTCTTAGTCTGTTTGGGCTGCCATAACAAAAATATCGTTAAAGAACTGGGTGGCTTATAAACGACGGAAACACGTCTAACAGTTCTGGAGGCTGGAAGTGCAAGACCAAGGTGCCAGCTGTGTTTGGTGAAGGCCAGTTTCCTCTCAGACAGCGACTTCTGGCTGCACCCATACATGGGGCAAACAAGGCTCCCGTGGGCCCTTTTCATAAGGACACCAATCCATTCATAAGGGCTCTGCCCCCATGATCTTGCCACCTCCTGAAGGTCCCACCTCCCAACACCATCACCTTGGTGGTTAGGTTTCAATACCTACCTTTCGAGGGGGACACAAGCATTTAGACCACGGCAATCACCGTAAGTGACAAAATCCTATAGGTCTGGTGAACAGAGAAATGGCGTCAGCCAGCATGGTGGAGAATCCTGGCTTTTCCCCATATCCCAGTACTGAGCAGCTCAGAACCCCTGAATGCCAGGTGACTGGACCTCCTTACAGAAGGGCTCTGAGACACCAGTGGCCCCACGATTGTGGGCCAGTCAGAGCAGGTGGGATGCTCAGCTCAGAGATGCTGCCTAGCCATTCTCCAGGGCGAACTGTTTCCTTCCTTCCATCTGCAGCCACGCTGCTAAAAGGCTGCAGGCTCATTCAGAGAAATCTAGGAGAAACAGTGCATACTGGCAACAGTATCCCAGATTCCTCCTTTTTTTTTTTTTTTTTGTTTGAGACAGTCTTGCTCTGTTGCCCAGGCTGGAGTGCAGTGGTGTGATCTTGGCTCATAGCAGCCTCTGCCCCCTAGGTTCAAACAATTCTCCTGTCTCAGCCTCCCGAGTAGCTGTGACTGCAGGCATGCACCACCATGCCCAGCTAATTTTGTATTTTTAGTAGAGACAGGGTTTCGCCATGTTGGCCAGGCTGGTCTCAAACTCCCAACCTCAGGTGATCCACCCACCTTAGCCTCCCAAAGTGCTGGGATTACAGGTGTGAGCCACTGTGCCCGGCTGATATCTCAGCTTCCTATCACATCGTTTTACTTCACCTCCTTGGCCTGTGAAGGACAGAGATGGATTTTGGAGAGTGACCGTGGATGGCTGCAAACACAATTGGGTGGGGACTCCAACTGCAGCTGCCCTTCCAGATGTGCCCCATGTGATGGAGCACCCAGCCATGGCTTCCACGAGGAAACTCATCTGACCAACGTTTTCTTCCACACACAACAGCTGAGCCACAGGGGAAGGCTGCTTTCGCCTGGCAGGGACAGCAATACACCCCGGCTCGTGCTTCTCAGAACTCTGCCCATTGTCCATCCCTTTGTCAAAATATAGACCTCAGGGCCCTTGCTCATCTCAGTCCTGGCCATCCCATGGGACAGAGTGCCAGTTCACTCTGCTGATGGTGTAATGGAGATCAGACCTGGTGGCAGGAAGTAGTAAATACTCTAATTGTCTTAGTAAGGCCCTTTCGTGCCTCCATAGTAGGAGACACACCCCACAAAATTAAGGATTCTGTCATTTCAGTGAAATTTCTAGACATCCTGTGGTCTGGGGTATATGAAGATATGTGCCCACAGCAAGGCATGGTGGGTCACACTTGTAATCCCAGCACTTTGGGAGGCCGAGGCAGGAGGATCACTTGAGCCCAGGAGTTCAAGGCTGCAGTGAGCTGTGATGGCACCACCGCACTCCAGCCTGGGCAACAGAGTGAAACCTTGTCTCAACAATAATGATAATAATAATAATAAGATACTTGCCCCAAGTTCCTGTTCTTTGCGCTAAGAAGGTGGCACGATGCTGCTTGGTAGGCCTTTTTAGACCTCAGAGATCTCATGCACCACATTGAAGCAGGCTGCTTTGACCATACGGAAGCCTCCGAGGCTGTCAGTTTTGAAGGGGCCTACAGCAGCAGAAGGCTCAGCAGCAGGTCCAGGCTGCCATCAGGCACCTCTGCACACGTGTCTCAGCAAATCAGATGGTGACAATGGGTCTGTGTCAGACAGGGATGCCATGTGGAGCTTCCGACAAACCTGCAGAAGAATCCCAGCTCAGGACCCAGCGTTTTGGAGAAAAATCATGCCCTCTTCTGAAAGTAACCATTTTCCTTTGGAGACCCAGCTCCTGGCTTTCCACTGGGCCTTGGAAGAGATGGAAGTGTCACATGACCACGTGACCTACCGGTCATGAATGAGGCAATGCAAGATTCGCCAAGCATCAAAGCTTACCGTTCCCAGCATCCCTCCACCGTCAGTCAGGGTGGAGACTATGGCACAGTCTCTGGGAGGGCCTGGGACTGCACCCCTCCCACTCACTCAGGTGGCCGCCCATCTGTGCCATGCACCCATGTCCCCGGCACCCAGGCCCACAGCACCCACGTCCATGGCACCCAGGCCCACAGCACCCAGGCCCACAGCACCCACGTCCACGGCACCCAGGCCCACAGCACCCAGGCCCACAGCACCCACGTCCACGGCACCCAGGCCCAGAGCACCCAGGCCCATGGCACCCACACCCACAGCATGCACACCCATGACATTGCCATTTCTCCCTCCATAAGCACCAGTGCCTTCCAGGGCGATTCCCAGCCACCAGGGGACTCAGGAATCAAACACTCACACTCAGTTTCCAGGTAGGTCCAGACAGTTCCAGACAACACTGGCACCAGCTGAGAGCGGACGGGGCAATGCTGCAGCCTCATCTGGGGATGGCCCTGGAGGGAGGCAGGACAGGGACGTCATCCTAGCGAGAAGCGCTTGGGGTGGCCTCACTGGCTGTGTCCTGTGCCTGGACAAGAGGACAGGACCAGACCTCTTCAGGGGATGTGGCTAACGGTTTGCTGGATGGTCCAGGACTTGGAAGCCGTCCGTTTGGAAGGTTGATGACAAGGAGGTCGCGGAGAGACTTGTGGACGAACCTTTCCAGAGGGGCACAGGGCTTGGGGATATTTGCGTGTCCATGAAGGAGGCTCATCACAGCCAGCTGAACACACGGCTTGTCTTGGAGATGTCACCAGCCACCCCAGGCGTGCTTGATGGCTCCTGGGCAGTGCCCACAGCAGCGAGCATGGAAGCTGCACCCAGCCTCAGACATGGGCCCCCCACCACGGCCAAAAGCCCAACCACCAGCAGCAGAGAGCCAGAGCTGTGGGCCTGAAACGGCACTGTTCCCCACGGGACAAGCCAGTCACGGGGGGAGGTTGGTTTCACTGGACCCCTCCATCAGGGAGGGTGCAACGATGTGTCCTGGTTGGAATAGACGCTTTCTCTGGACATGAGTTTCTGTCCCTGGCTGCGGCGCTTCTGCCGACACCACATGCAGAGCCTAAGCAGCTGTCATGGTCCTCCACAAAGCATTAGCTGCGACCCAGGGCCCCGTTCCACAGAGGAAAGGGAGAGAAAGGGCTCAGGCCCATGGGTTCCCTTGCTTTGCCTGGGCCACGTCACCCCCATCATGGGCTGTTGAAGGCTCACTTATGTGACAATGTGTGACAGCTGTCTACAGGAAGAGGCCTCTGGAGGGTGCAGTCCCACAAAGTGGGCCAGGTCCATGTGTGATGTTCTCCCAGAGCCGGGACACGTAGGCCCAGGGTGGTTCCCTGCACCACAGCCCTAGTGACGCACCAGCTAAGCCCATGCTCCCCGTGTCAGCACGTCTGGGTTTTGCAGGTGCTGAGGTGGTGTGGAGTATTCACGTCACACACACACACTTCCCCTGAAGGGAACGCCTGGACAGCCACTGACCTGGGAGTCCTCATGCCACCAGAGCAGTAGACCTCTTGCTGGGGCAGCAGGCTCAGGCGGCCAAGGAGAGCCAGGACTGCTCCTTCACGAGAGGAGCAGGAGGAGGCTGAGCCTGGAGTCTCCCCAAGACCACCTGGAAGCCAAAGTTCAGGGACGACATTTTGTTGTTTTTATGTTTTGCTATTTTTTTTTTTTTTTTTTTGAGACACAGTCTCGCTCTGTCACCCAGGCTGGCGTGAAGTGGTGCGATCTTGGATCACTGCAACCTCCACCTCCTGGATTCAGGTGATTCTCCTGCCTCAGTCTCCAGAGTAGCTGGGATTACAGGCACCCGCCACCACGCCTGGCTAATTTTTCTATTTTTAGTAAAGACGGGGTTTCACCATTTTGGCCAGGATGGTCTCAAACTCCTGACCTCAGGTGATCCGCCCCCCTCGGCCTCCCAAAGTGCTGGGATTACAGGCGTGAGCCACTGCGCCCGACCGTGGATGACATTTTGGAACAACCCCAAAGAACAGGACGAATGATGGCTCAGCCCCTTTGAGAACACAATGGCTATGGAGCCACGGAAAGGACACCGTGCCATGCAGAGGCAGCAGGGCTGGGGCAGCCACGCACGTTTTCTCCCGCCAACCACTTCCCCTCCCTGGGCCCTTCCCTGCTGTTTTACATGGGGCGTGGTCAGCATTTATTTATTTACTTACTTATTTATTTATTTTATTTTTCCATAAGTTATTGGGGTACATGTGATATTTGGTTCCAGGAGTGAGGTCTTGAGTGCTGATCTGCAAGATCCTCGTGCACTCATTACCTGAGCAGTATACACTGCACCCTATTTGTTGTCTTTTATCCCTCGCCCCCCAACTCTTCCCCCAAGTCCCCGAAGCCCACTGTATCATTTATGCCTTTGCGTCCTCACAGCTTAGCTCCCACATATCAGTGAGAACATACAATGTTTGGTTTTCTGTGGTCAGCTTTTAATCTTGGTATCTGATTTACAGGATGGCAAGAGAAGATCAGTGTTGACCTAGAAAAGCCAGCCTCGCCTGGCCCGGAGGTTGCCACACCGACTCACAGGCCTCTGTTTCCCCTTGCGGGGGGATGGCAGGTGGGCCTCACTGGAGAGCCGTCGCCAGGGGGCAGCAGCCGGGGGGCCTTGCAGGAAGTCGTCACTCTGCAGCACGGCAGGCCTGGCCCAGTGACCAGAAGCAGGCCGTGCTGGCCTGTTTGCTGGCCTGTTTGTCACAGCCCTGCACACCCCCACCCTCACGTGCTTTCCTCCCACAGCACAGGAGAAGCTTGGACTACACCACTTGGGATGTCTTTACTGAATGGTTCTGGGTCAGCCTCTGCCAGTGGCATCATCCCGGAGCCCCCAGCATGGCGGCAGCATCTTCCAAGCCTGTGCCTGGTGCTGCAGAAAGCAGGGACCGGGCAGCAACTCCCCTGCCTCTCCTGTTCAGAGCCCACCTTCCCACGTCTCCCGAAAGCCTCTCAACCTCCGTGCTCCCTACAATCCAACAGTTGAGTTCCTCGGGGAAGTGGAGAAGGAATCGGGAGACTGAGGAGTGCGGAAGGTTGGGTGGAGCTCAGGCATGACCAGCTCACCCGCCCGAGTCTCCCAGGGGATAGTCACTCCATGGCCCAGTCTTGTGATTTGCCGCACAAACAGTGCAAAAAGAAAAACCACACGTCAATTTCAATAGCTGCAAGATAAATACTTGATAAAATTCAAAGTATTTTATGATAAAACTCTTACCAAACTAGGAATAAAATAAATTTTTTAACTTTATAAAAGGAATACGCAAAAAAAAAACCACAAAAAACAAAGCACAGTAACCATCACAATTACACATTTTTAAATAAAATCAGGAATGAGATAACTCACCCTCGCTGACTCTACCCACGAAGAACTTGAGGACCCATTCAAAATCAGAAAAGAAAAAGCAACAATGGGCCGGGCACAGTGGCTCACGCCTGTAATCCCAGCACTTTGGGAGGCCAAGGCAGGCGGATCACGAGGTCAGGAGATTGAGACCATCCTGGCTAACATAGCGAAACCCCATCTCTACTAAACATACAAAAAATTAGCCGGGCGTGGTGGCAGGCACCTATAGTCCCAGCTACTCGGGAGGCTGAAGCAGGAGAATGGCATGAACCCGGGAGGCAGAGCTTGCAGTGAGCCGAGATTGAGCCACTGCACTGCAGCCTGGGTGACAGAGAGAGACCCTATCTCAAAATAAATGAATAAATAAATAAATTATTAAAAGAAACAATGGATATTAAAAATTGGAAACAAAGAAACTAAACTATGTGTTGATGAAATGATTACTTACAAAAAATACTGCAATCCACAAATTACGAGAATTAAAATAGTTTAACAAGATGCTCCAATCTAGAAATCAACATTCGAAAGTCATTCGCAGTTTTCTATATGGGCATCAAACACAAATGTTAAAATTCAAACCCCAAAATAAAAAATACTTAGGAATAAACCTAACAAAATACATACAAGATCTGTGAGCAGAAAATTGTTAAAGTTTAATGAAAGACTTCAAAGAAGACTAGAGAGAGAGAGCGAGAGAGAGAGAGAGACACAGAGAGAGAGTGAGAGACACAGAGAGAGAGAGAATGAGAGAGACAGAGAGAGTGAGAGACAGAGAGAGCAAGAGAGACAGAGAGAGCAAGAGAGACAGAGAGAGACAGAGAGAGCGAGAGACAGAGAGAGCAAGAGAGACAGAGAGAGACAGAGAGAGCGAGAGAGCAAGAGAGAGAACGAGAGAGAGAGTGAGAGAGAGAGCGTGAAAGAGCGAGAGTGAGAGACACAGAGAGAGTGAGAGACAGAGAGAGCAAGAGAAACAGAGAGAGAGACAGAGAGAGCGAGAGACAGAGAGAGCGAGAGAGCAAGAGAGCAAGAGAGAGAGCGAGAGAGAGACAGAGAGCGAGAGAGCAAGAGAGTGAGAGAGAGAGTGAGAGAGAGAGCGAGAGAGAGAGCGAGAGAGAGAGTGAGAGAGAGAGCGAGAGAGAGAGTGAGAGAGAGAGTGAGAGAGAGAGCGAGAGAGAGAGTGAGAGAGAGAGTGAGAGAGAGAGCGAGAGAGAGAGTGAGACAGACAGAGAGCGAGAGAGACAGAGACAGAGAGAGAGCGCGCGAGAGACAGCGAGAGAGAGAGAGAGAGAGAGAGAGAGAGAGAGAGAGAGGTTTGTGTGTTGGAGTCAATGTTGCAACAATGTCATTCCTTCCCTCTGTAATATCTGTGTACAATGCAACTCCTGTCTAAGTTTCACCAGCATTGTTTGCAGAGGCAGGGAAAGGGGGTTGATAAGCAGGCAGAAAAGGGCCACAAAGATAAAGTAGTCAAAGCTCCAGGAGCTCCGAGTGCCGTGGTGACGGCAGGGCAGCGTGGGTGGACAGCCAGTGCTGGGGCCGGGTAGAAAGTTGACATTCTGAAAAAATCACATCTGCCTTTTCTCCTGTCCTATTCTCAGTGGGTCCCTAACCCAGGCAAGGAAGAGAGGGGCTGTTTGTAGTGGTTCACACCTGTAATCCCAGCACTTTGTGAGGCCAAGGCGGGAGGATCGCTTGAGCCCAGGAGTTCGAGACCAGCCTGGGCAACATAGTGAGACCCCCTGTATCTAAAAAAAAAATAAAATAAAAAATTAGCTGGGCATGGTGGCACGAGTCTGTGGTCCCAGCTACTCAGGAGGCTGAGGTGGGAGGATGGTTTGAGCCTGGGAGGTGAAGGCTGCAGTGAGCCATGATCATGCCTCTGCACTCCAGCCCAGGTGATGGAGCAAGACCCTGTCTCAAAACAAACCAAAAAACCCCCATGTAAAACCACACTGTAGGCCGGGCTCGGTGGCTCGCGCCTGTAATCCCAGCACTTTGGGAGGCCGAGGCAGGCGGATCACAGGGTCAGGAGATCGAGACCATCCTGGTTAACACAGTGAAACCCCGTCTCTACTGAAAATACAAAAAATTAGCCGGGCGTGGTGGTGGTCACCTGTAGTCCCAGCTACTCGGGAGGCTGAGGCAGGAGAATGGCGTGAACCTGGGAGGCAGAGCTTGCAGTGAGCCAAGATCATGCCACTGCACTCCAGCCTGGGCGACAGAGCGAGACTCTGTCTCAAAAAACAAACAAACAAAAAACCACGCTGTGTAGTGTTGAGGGTCATGTGTGCTGTGAGTTCTACAAACGTGCCCTGGCACGACACTCCGGATGTGGAATCGGCCCCAGGAGGGAGAGCAATGGCACCAGAGGGCACCGGGGGCTTTGGGTGGATTGGGTGGGTTGAATCCACTGAAAATCATGGCACAGACACAGCCAAATGTCAGGGAGTCTTAGAGCTGGGAGGGGTCGATGGTGCTCATCATATCATTCTCTGTGCTTTTCCGTATGTTAGAAACATCCCATAACAAAACAGAACAGAGGAAGAGGAAGGCCAATCTGTGCTGCGCTGATTTAGCAACGAGCAACTCAGGAGAGAAACAAAACCCTGGCTGGAGGCACTGGCCAATTTCCATGGTGTAAACATTCCCACCACGGCGACACCCAAGCCACCCACCTGAGGGAGCTGACAGAGCAGACGCACAGCACCGGCCTCCCAACTGGCAGGGGCCGGCCTCCAGCGCACATCGCGAAGGACACACAGCACTGGCCCCCAGCACACACCATGAAGGACACACAGCACCAGCCCCCAGTGCACACCATGAAGGACACACAGCACTCGCCTCCCAGCTGGCAGGGGCCGGCCCCCAGCACACATCACGAAGGACACACAGCATCGGCCCCTAGCACACATCACGAAGGACACACAGCATCGGCCTCCCAGCTGGCAGGGGCCGGCCCCCAGCGCACATCGCGAAGGACACACAGCATCGGCCTCCCAGCTGGCAGGGGCCGGCCCCCAGCGCACATCGCGAAGGACACTCAGCACCAGCCCCCAGCGCACATCGCGAAGGACACATAGCACGCCTCCCTGAGCCGGAGCCGGCAGGCAAGGGTCACGTCTCTACAATCAGGGAGAAGAACAGAGAGGCTGCTGTGGGAACCCAGCAGGCATCTGGCTCACTGGCACACCCGGGAGCTTGTGTGGAGCAGGGCCGGGGACATGCAGGCCGTCCCCGCCCTCGCACTCACGTTCACGTCTGGAAGGCAGAGAATGGACCAGCAGGGCAGCAGGCAGGTGGTGAAGGATGCACCTATGGTGATGGCTTAGACAGGAACTGGAGCGGCAGGCCCTGCCGCTTTTGTGGCCAGGATCTCCCCAGTCTCCGCCACTCCGGCCACCACAGCAAAACACCCCAGGCGGCAGCTTCAAGCAACTGACATTTAGTTCACAGCTCTGGAGGCTGTGAGTCTAACAGGCCCCGGCAGACTGTGGTTCACAGCCAGCGCCTCCTGGCCACGTCCGAACGTGATGAAGGGGTGAGGGGCTCTCTGAGGTCCCTTTTGTCTGGGCACTAATCCATCCACGAGGCCGACCCTCATGGCCAGACCTCCCCAAAGGCCCCTCCTCCCAACAGCATCACCTTGGGAGTGAAGGTTTCAACAGAAGAATTTCTGGGGACAGACATTCGGGCCATGGTGACCTCTCTGGGGGTGCCCCTCAGTGTGAGAAGGACGGAGAGAAGAAGCTGGCTCCACAGGTAGCTGCGGATTCACATTCCAGGTGGAGGTGCTGGGGCAGAGGCAGGGACGGGTGTCTGGGGGTGATCTAGATCCTGAAGGAGGCCCGGGGGCCAAGCAAGGGGGCTGGAGCAGCCCCAGCACCGCGGCGGCCACTCACTTACGGGCTCTCAGAGGTGTGGGGCTTGATGCCTCCAGGCTGTCCTTTGGGTCGGGCACCGCAGTAGGGCTGGGAAGACCAGGCCTGGCCCCGGCCAGCCCGAAGCAGGAAAATGGGTCGGCAAGTGGAACATTTGCCCTTTGAAGGGACTGGGGCTGAGGGTGGGCAGGGAGGTGGCGCTGTGCTCTGTGGGCTGGAAAGCGCCCTGGGAAAGGGGGAGAAGAGCCACGTGCAGCCACGGCCACGCTGAAGAGCCACGTGCAGCCACGGCCATGCTGAGTCCAGGCCCAGGACCGGCAGGGTGGCTGAGGAAATGAGATGCAGAGAGGTGATGTTCACATAGTGACTAGAGGAGAGAGTGGTCTTGCATGGGGGGTCTTGGATGGGGGGTGTAGACACATTTTTTGAGACAATTTGCTATGAATAGAAGAAAATTAGGGAGTTGCTAGAGGGTCTCCATGTTCCAGGAGGCACTGGGACAGGCAAGAGGGGGTGGGGGACCTGGTGTAGGCCTGGGAGGGGAGTCGGTGGGGATGAGGGGTGGGGGTGGGGGTCCAGGTGTGAGGCCTGGGAGGGGAGTCGGTGGGGGTGGGGGGCCAGGTGTGAGACCTGGGAGGGCAGTCAGTGGGGGTAGGGGGTGAGGGTCCAGCTGTGAGGCCTGGGAGGGGAGTCGGCAGGGATGGGGTGAGGGTCCAGGTGTGAGGCCTGGGAGGGGAGTCGGTGGGGGTGGGGGTCCAGGTGTGAGGCCTGGGAGGGGAGTCGGTGGGGGTGGGGGTCCAGGTGTGAGGCCTGGGAGGGGAGTCGGTGGGGGTGGGGGTGCAGGTGTGAGGCCTGGGAGGGGAGTCAGCGGGGGTGGGGGGTGGGGGTCCAGGTGTGAGGCCTAGGAGGGGAGTCGATGGGGGTGGGGGTCCAGGAGTGAGGCCTGGGAGGGGAATTGGCGGGGGGTGGGGGGGTCCAGGTGTGAGGCCTGGGAGAGGAGTCAGTGGGGGTGGGGGTCCAGGTGTGAAGCCTGGGAGAGGAGTCGGTGGGGGTGGGGATCCAGGTGTGAGGCCTGGGAGGGGAGTCGGCAGGGGGTGGGGGTCTAGGTGTGAGGCCTGGGAGGGGAGTCGGTGGGGGGGGTGAGGTATGGGGCTCTAGATGTGAGGCCTAGGAGGGGAGTCAGCAGAGGTGGAGGTATAAGGCCTAGGAGAGAAACTGGCAGAGGCAGGGGGTTTATCCACCCATCTTGCAGGGGTGTCAGGAATAACCGGTTAATTCTCAGGAGGCAGGGAGGCATGAGGTTGGAGATCAGACCTCACATCACACTGAGGGTGTTCCTGGTAATTACAAATTACATTTGTAACAGATCAGTAGACAGAGAACATTTAAATAGAACATAATTAGTAAGCTCAGAAAAATTGGTAAAACACATAATTAGTAAGCTCAGAAAAATGGTAAAACACAAAAATACTAATGAAAACAAACACATCTGCATAATCCAGTGCGGCCGAGCTTCTATGAGAGAGACCCGGCCAAGCTTCTACAAGAGAGACCCGGCTGAGCTTCTACAAGAGACCCGTTGCCGTTCGCAAGTCCAAGGTGATTCAACCTTTTAAAGTCAAGGTCAGGGTGATTCTTCCAGGATAATGAGAACATCAACACCCTTTGACTCAGGATTATAGTTTCTGGGCCATATTTTAAGGAAACAATCCCTAAGGAGAAACAATTGTTTTCTCCTTTCCATGTTAGAGTGTTAGCTCTAAGAGTCAACATTACTAGCCTAAGAGTCAATATTACTATCCTGGGCACAGTGGCTCACACCTGTAATCCCAGCACTTTGGGAGGCCGACGCGGGCGGATCACCTGAGGTTGAGAGTTTGAGACCAGCCTGGACAACATGGTGAAACCCCATATCCACTAAAAGTCAAAAAAAAATTTAGCTGTGTGCATTGGCGTGTGCCTGTAGTCCCAGCTACTTGGGAGGCTGAGCCAGGAGAATCACTTGAATCCAGGAGGCAGAGGTTGCAGTGAGCTGAGATCACACCACTGCACTCCAGCCTGGGCAACAGAGCAAGACCATCTCAAAAAAACAGAAAAAGAAAAAAAATGAGAGTAAACATGATTAGAAATCACTCAAGTGTCCACAGTAAAAGAAAGGTTGGGCAGATTACAGTACATTCACTTAAAATCCTATGCCATTGGGGATATATTGTCATAATGCCGAAGTGAAAATGAAAAATTACAGCGGCCAGCATTTTACGATACTCACCGTGGGTCAGGAGTGTTCCGTGTTGAACTCATTTAATCTTCACAAAGGTCGAAGGAGTAGCTTTGATCGGTCCCCACCTTTATGAATCAGGAAACGAAGTCTCGTGCCCACAGTCACACAGCCCGTGAGCAGCAGATCCCAGGCCCCACCCTCCCTGGCCTCTTATGGCCGCAGCCTTGGGGTCAACTCTCTCCCACGCAGCTGGAAGGCTCGAGAATGGACAACTCTTCAGAAAACTGTTTCCTGGGCAGAGAAGGGCCGGCTGGAGGGAGAGGAGCCCAGGGGAGCTGACCAAGGCCACACGTCTGGGGTGTCGCTGCCTGGTTTACACCTGGTCCTATGGGTGGGGCGGGTATCAGAGGGTTTGAGCCTGACCGGTCAGGTGGGCCTGGCTGGGTGGTGTCCACTGCTGTGGGGGCCTCCACGTGGGAGGAGAAATTCCCAGAGCCAAAGAGGAGTGTGATCCCAGAGCACGGCTCCCAGGTGCCAACCCCGGGGAAAGCGGAGGAGGCATGGGGAGAGGGTTGGGCAGCAGCACAGGGAGGGTTGTCAGAGCCAGGGCGGAGCGGTCTCGCCCTCCCAGATCAGCCTCGCTGCCTGCTGGGGGTCAGGGCGCCAGGGCCTCTCCTGTGGCTGCGACTGTACCTGGAGCAGTCAGATTCTCCCAGGCAGAGGAGCCGGGTCCAGGACCCTCTCATTCTGCAGGGCTCTGCAGAGCGTGGGGGCAGGTGGGGGAGGGCAGCAGGACCCTCAGAAGTGGACGGACTCGGGCTAGACCCGTAAGACGTGGCTGCATGCAGGCTGAAGCCAGCTGTGCTCTGGGAACAGCCGGGGAAAGGGGCTGTGTCCCCCAGGACCATCGTTCCCTCTGTAAGGGGCTTTGACGGCCTGAGAAGAGGGAAGGGAGGAGTTATCCGGCAGGACCAGGGTGGGCGCAGGTGGCATCTGAGACCCTGTCTGTGTGCATTGCTCTTCATGCAGCGGCGTGGCTGGAAAACCAGAGCCCTCGCCAGGAGCGAGCGAGGCTTGACCGACAGCGCCTCTCCCTCCGCAGGGCACCAGCCCTGAGATGGTGCAGGAGCAAATCTACCCACCGGGCCCCAGACTGGCCACTGCATAGGAGGGGCTGGGTCGGCCGAGACATCTTAGGGGAAAGCTCGAGTCCCCGGAAGGTTCCAGTCCAGAGGCCCAGTGGAGGGACACACAGACCCACCCCCGAGAACACTGAATTTGGGTCAGCGCCTGGGCCATCTGCAGCTCCGAAGCCCACACCCTGGGGTCTCCAAGCCCCCCCAGCACAGGCTGGCGGCTCCAGGCAGAGGCTTTTCTTCCTGAGGGGTGTCCACCTGGCCCCCCGGCCTGCAGGGCAGAGCCACAGCGCAGGGCTGGCAGGCCTGTCAGGGAGGACAAAGGGACAGAGGCCGAGTCAAGACGTTGTGTCTCCCGAGCAGACGGAGCAGGTGGGGCCTCAAGCCTCCAGGGCCGCAGGAGTCGTCCATCAAACTGAGTGTCCCTCATTGAAATTCTAATGGCAACGCAGCCACAGGCAGGGCTCCTCCGGGGTGTGCCCTCCCTGCCTGCCTGGTGCTCCTGAGAGCCAGACCCAGGTCACAAGGTCACGAGGCCGCACGCAGGGGCCGTCCCTGGAGAGCTCGGGGTGGGCGCCCTGCATGGCCTTCCTGAGGACGACATGCCCCTCCCCCAGACGCTGGACAGACGCGCTTCTCATGGGCAGCTGGGTTTTCCTCAGGGTTCTCCGTGACCACATGACTCTGCCGTATAAGATAAAGCATGTCCTTTGCCACCAGCTAGTGCTTTGTGTGCGTGATTTAATCTCCCCTCCCGGGTGGAAGGATGCAGCCCTCCCCAAGCACCCCACACGGGGCCACATCTGTACACTCACGACCAGGGTCGGCCGCCCAGCCTGATCCACTTGTAGGACCCAGCTTGGCCCCCTGTGCTCATGCAGGGTCTTGCTTTTCATTTAGTTCAGAAGGTGGGTAGGGAAGAGAGGGCTAGGGTTGATCCCTCCACCCCCCACAGTGTCTGAGGACCAGAGAGGGGCCCTGTGATACAGAGAGAGGGTGACGTGAAGGGGGTGCGGTTTGCAGAACGGGCTCCTGCCAGCTGTGGCAAGGACTTGGGGTTTTATTCCAAAGGAACTTCCAACTAATCATTAGCCAGAAATACAGAATCTGGGTCATGATCCCTGCTTGGTCCCCAGCATTGTTTGGAAGTGGAGGTGAGGGTGGGGGAAAGTCACAAGCATTCCTGGCACTGTTTCTGTTTAAGCAGTGGGTGGCTGGTGGTTCTATTTACAGAGATGGTGGGGTTGAGTCTGGGGCCCTGGGGGTAGATGGGGCTGAAGACACGGCGTGGGAAGCAAACCACAGACAAAGTGGCTGTGATGGCGCTACTGACAGCCGGCATCTGGAGTGTAACATGCTAGGTATCGTCTCCGCACTTACACGGATTGTTCATGAATCCTGCTCTGCAAGCTTCTCCCTCCTATTCGAGGGAATCTCCTCAAACGAGGCCCTTCCTATAACTAAGGAGGGTTGACCAGGCCCCTGAGGAGGCCGCAAGACCTCTGGAGAGGCCACAAGACCCCTGAGGAGGCCAGGAACTCAGAAGAGAAAGGGAGTGCCAGCTGAGCATGGAAAACTCAGCAAAGATGTCTTTCAAAACTGTTTCTTTGCTGTGAGGCCAGCGTGTGTCAGTGGGGTCCTCCAGACCAGCTGAGTCAGCAGTTTCGTAGCTGTGCAGGACCTGAAGGAATTTTTTGTTTGTTTTTTTTTTTGAGACAGAGTCTCCCTCTGTCACCCAGACTGGAGTGCAATGGTGCGATCTTGGCTCACTGCAGCCTCCACCTCCCGGGTTCATGCAATTCTCCTGCCTCAGCCTCCTGAGTAGCTGGGATCACAGGCACCTGCCACCACACCCGGCTAATGTTTGTATTTTTAGTAGAGATGGGTGGTTTTGGCCAGGCTGGTCTCAAACTCCTGACCTCAAGTGATCCACCTGTCTTGGCCTCCCAAAGTGCTGGGATGACAGGCGTGAGCCACCACGCCCGGTCTGTACCCACCTTCTGAACCAAATGAAAACCAAGACACAGCTGCCACCCCATGAGGCCAAGCCGGGTCCCGCGTGCGTATCGGCTGGGTGACTGCCCCGGTCCCGGGCACACATGCAGATGATCAGTGACATGCTGTACACTGACAGAGCCACGGACAAACGTCACGTTTGTTCCACCCCGGCAGACATGGAAAAGCACCGGACGAAACCCATCACCCGCTTGTGATAAAAGTTCTCCCATCAAGGCCGGGAAGGAGAAAGGGCAGCTCCGTGTACACTGACTTCTTCACTCAGCGAATCATTCGTGTGCATCACTGTGGGCTCGCGGCTTCTTATTCTGTGGGTTACAATCCAGTAAACTGTCACCCGGCGCCTGGGGGCTTTCATCTTGACTCCCAGGTCCCCTCCCCACAAGCCCTGCTCCCGTTCACGCATTTCCTCACGTTCCGGGACTGTGAGTGCTCCAGGCTCAGCCTGACGTTTCCCTGCGCCGGCCTTGGTGCCAGCCGAGACTCCGAGGCCTGTGGGGTCCTCTCACTGGAGGGTGACGTCGGGGACCGAGACCTGCACCCTGTGCTTCCTTTGGTACTGGGGTATCCTGGTGTCTAGGCCCTCTTGGTGGACAGAGCCAGAAGATGCATGCCTGTGTACTCACCCCCATGCACAAACAATCTACATGTGTGTAGATTGACCGTGTGAGCTCATGCTGCTGCCACCCACCCTAGGGCACACGTCCATCCTCGCCCACCCCAGCGGCACCGGCCCCTCCTCACCCACCCCAGGGGCATGGGCCCTGTCCTCACCCACCCCAGCAGTACACGCCCCCTCCTCACCCACCCCAGGGGCACACGCCCCCTCCTCACCCACCCCAGGGGCAAGGGCCCTGTCCTCACCCACCCCAGGGGCATGGGCCGTGTCCTCACCCACCCCAGGGCACACGCCCCCTCCTCACCCACCCCAGGGGCATGGGCCCTGTCCTCACCCACCCCAGGGCACACGCCCCCTCCTCACCCACCCCAGGGCACACGTCCATCCTCACCCACCCCAGCAGCACACGCCCCCTCCTCACCCACCCCAGCAGCACACGCCCCCTCCTCACCCACCCCAGCAGCACACGCCCCTTCCTCACCCACCCCAGCAGCACACGCCCCCTCCTCACCCACCCCAGCAGCACACGCCCCCTCCTCACCCACCCCAGGGCACACGTCCATCCTCACCCACCCCAGGGCATGCGCCCCATCCTCACCCACCCCAGGGCACACATCCATCTTCACCCACCCCAGGGACATGGGCCCTGTCCTCACCCACCCCAGGGCACACGCCCATCCTCACTCACCCCAGAGCACACATCCATCTTCACCCACCCCAGGGGCATGGGCCCTGTCCTCACCCACCCCAGGGCACGCGCCCACCCTCACCCACCCCAGGGCACATGCCCATCCTCACCCACTCCAGGGCACGCGCCCCATCCTCACCCACACCAGGGACATGGCCCCTGTCCTCACCCGCCCCAGGGCACACGCCCACCCTCACCCACCCCAGGGGCATGGGCCCTGTCCTCACCCACCCCAGGGGCATGGGCCGTGTCCTCACCCACCCCAGGGCACACGCCCCCTCCTCACCCACCCCAGGGGCATGGGCCCTGTCCTCACCCACCCCAGGGGCATGGGCCGTGTCCTCACCCACCCCAGGGCACACGCCCCCTCCTCACCCACCCCAGGGACATGGGCCCTGTCCTCACCCAACCCAGGGCACACGTTCATCCTCACCCACCCCAGCAGCACACGCCCCCTCCTCACCCACCCCAGCAGCACACGCCCCCTCCTCACCCACCCCAGCAGCACACGCCCCCTCCTCACCCACCCCAGCAGCACACGCCCCCTCCTCACCCACCCCAGGGCACACGTCCATCCTCACCCACCCCAGGGCACGCGCCCCATCCTCACCCACCCCAGGGCACACATCCATCTTCACCCACCCCAGGGGCATGGGCCCTGTCCTCACCCACCCCAGGGCACGCGCCCATCCTCACCCACCCCACGGACATGGGCCCTGTCCTCACCCACCCCAGGGCACACGTCCATCCTCGCCCACCCCAGGACAGCCTTCCCAATAACATAAACAGATGATGAACAGATATTTTGTATGTTATATATGTTATCTACTGTATTTTTACAATCAAGTAAACTGGAAAAAAGAACATGTTATTAAAAAACTCATAAGGAAGATAAAATATATTCACTAAGTGGAGGTGGATCATCATCAATGCCCTCATCCGTGTCGGCTTCACATTGAGTGGGCTGAGGAGGAGGAGCAGGGGCTGGTCTTGCTGTCTCAGGGGTGGCAGAGGCGGAACAAAGTCTTTGTCCAAATGGACACTGGGTTATTAGCCAGCACCATTTATTCAAAATTCCAGCCTTGCCTCTGTGACTTGTGCAGCTACCCGTGTCCTGGGGTCTCCTGTCTGCAGGCCTGGGACGTCTGCACCTGCAGCCACCCATGTCCTGGGGTCTCCTGTCTGCAGGCCTGGGGCATCTACACCTGTACCAGACACAGTTTCTTTCTTTTTTTTTTTTTTTTTGAAACAGAGTCTTGCTCTGTCGCCAAGGCTGGAGTGCAGTGTCATGATCTGGGCTCACTGCAAGCTCCGCCTCCCGGGCTCACGCCACCCTCCTGCCTCAGCCTCCTGAGTAGCTGGGACTACAGGCGCCTGCCACCACGCCCGGCTAATTTTTTTGTATTTTTAGTAGAGACGGGGTTTCACCATGTTAGCCAGGACGGTCTCGATCTCCTGACCTCGTGATCCGCCCGCCTTGACCTCCCAAAGTGCTGGGATTATAGGTGTGAGCCACCGCGCCCAGCCTGCACTATCCACAGTTTCTGCTTTGAAGTTTCAAGGAGTGTTCTGTCTGCTAGTGTGTTCCCACCTCTTCTTACCTGAGTGCTTTCCTGTAAAAACTTTGCCATCAACCCGTCTAACTGCAAAAAAGGTGTGGGGACCTTTGCGGCATTGCACTGACCTCGCCCGATGCTTGGCCCCACGTACATCTGCTGGGGACTCTCCTTTGGGGGTCTTAAGGTTTTCCCTAGACACGTTTCAGCATTTCTCAAAACGGTGGGCCACTGACAACGCTGGGGTTTTCTTCTGAGCAGCTGCTGACAATTTTGCAAATTCTAATGCTGGCACTTAAGAAAAAAAGCTCACTGAAAGGTGTTAAGCCAGGCTCCAGCCAGGGGCAGGACTCATGTTCCTTCTCCAAATCATCCTGAAATGGCGTTTTGCAAGACACCCGCCGAGGGCCACTGCTGTCCAGCCTCGCCCAGGGAGGAGCCGCCCGGGTGGAAACTGCCGACCGTGCCCGTGTCAGCTGTCCCAGGCAGCGCGATGACAGTTGTTAGGAGATGGTGTCCACAGCAACGTGGAAAATCCATGCCTGAGGAGTCACCGACCCGGACCCTGTGAGCACGCAACCCGTAGGAATGGCATCCGTGCATCCACCACACTAGCAAAGGAAGAAAATCGCACACTCATCTCCACAGACGCCAAAAGTGCTTTTGATAAAATCCAACATTCATTCATGGGTTTTTTAAAAAACAACAAGAAAACCTAGCAGACCAGGAATAGCAGGAAACATCCCCAGTGTAACTGTGGGTGAGTCACAGGAGCCGTCCCTGACGGCAGGAACAAGGCTGGGGGCCTGGTGTCGCGTTGTGTGCGGCGCTGGGCTGAATTCCAGTGCCCAAAAGAAGAGAGATTAGAGGAGAAAGCAAGGTGATGGCGTCACACAGGACGTGGTTGGGTGCGTAGAAGATGCAGAACCTTACATCCCGGGCTGAACTGTGGCCCCCACCCTGCACTCAGATGTTACAGCCCTGACCCCCGGGACCTCAGAGGTGACCCCCACCCTGCTCTCAGACGTCACAGCCCTGACCCCCAGGACCTCAGAGGTGACCCCCGCCCTGCTCTCGGACACTACAGCCCTGACCCCCAGGACCTCAGAGGTGACCCCCGCCCTGCTCTCGGGCACTACAGCCCTGACCCCAGGACTTCAGAGGTGACCCCTGCCCTGCTCTCGGACACTACAGCCCTGACACCGGGACCTCAGAGGTGACCCCCACCCTGCTCTCAGACGTCACAGCCCTGACCCCCAGGACCTCAGAGGTGACCCCCGCCCTGCTCTCGGACACTACAGCCCTGACCCCCAGGACCTCAGAGGTGACCCCCGCCCTGCTCTCGGGCACTACAGCCCTGACCCCAGGACTTCAGAGGTGACCCCTGCCCTGCTCTCGGACACTACAGCCCTGACACCGGGACCTCAGAGGTGACCCCCACCCTGCTCTCAGACGTCACAGCCCTGACCCCCAGGACCTCAGAGGTGACCCCCGCCCTGCTCTCGGACACTACAGCCCTGACCCCCAGGACCTCAGAGGTGACCCCCGCCCTGCTCTCGGGCACTACAGCCCTGACCCCAGGACTTCAGAGGTGACCCCTGCCCTGCTCTCGGACACTACAGCCCTGACACCGGGACCTCAGAGGTGACCCCCACCCTGCTCTCAGACATTACAGCCCTGACCCCCAGGACTGCTCTTGGATGCTACAGCCCTGACCCCCAGGACCTCAGAGGTGACCCCCTCCCTGCGCTCAGATGCTATAGCCCTGACCCCCAGGACTTCAGAGGTGACCTTATTTGGAGATAGGGACTTGCAAATGTAATGAAGTTAAAATGAAGCCATCAGGGTGGGCCCTAATCCAACATGACCAGTGTCCTAGTAGAAGGAGGACATTTAGACAGAGCTGTGCACGAGGGGGACGCTGTCTACAAGCCAAGGTGAGAGGCTTCAGAAGGACCCAGCCCTGTGCGGGTCCAAGAAGAAACCTTGATCTTTGGCTCCAGCCTCCAGGACTGTGAGAGTAACTGTCTGCTGTTCACGCTGCCTGCCCATGAAGCTTTGTTTTTTTAGAGACGGAGTCTTGCTCTGTCACCCAGGCTGGAGTGCAGTGGTGTGATCTTGGCTCACTGCAACCTCTGTCTCCCAGGTTCAAGTGATTCTCCTGCCTCAGCTTCCCAAGTGGCTGGGATTACAGGCATGTGCCACCATGCCCAGCTAATTTTTGTGTTTTTTAGTACAGACAGGGTTTCACTATATATTGGCCAGGCTGGTCTTGAACTCCTGACCTCAAGTGGTCCACCTGCCTCGGCTTCCCAAAGTGCTGGGATTATAGGCGTGAGCCACTGCGCCTGGCCAACTGTGGGGCTTTGTTAAGGCAGCCCTAGCCAGCTACTTAATACCACTCACAGGAAAAATCAAGCACTGGGAAAATGCTTAATGCTGCTGAACTACACACTGAAACATATTTAATATGAAAAAATTAGCCGGGCATGGTGGTTCGCACCTGTGGTCCCAGCTACTTGGGAGGCTGAGGCGGGAGGATGGCTTGAGCCCAGGAGGTGGAGGCTGTAGTGAGCTGTGATTGTACCACTGCACTCAGCCTGGGAGAGAGTGACACCCTGTCTCAAATTTTCAAAAAAAGTTTAATACAGTAAATTGTATGTTATGTGTATTTTAACATAATAAAGAAATTAATATATAAAAATTTACACTTCAGTAACAAACCACTAAAAATCAAATTTGGAAGCTATTATTTATAGTAGCGCTCAAAATATCAAACGTCTATAAATAAATTTAATAGAAGATGTGGAAGAACACGGTGGTGGAAATTATGACATTTCAAGAGAAGTTAAAGATTGTCACTGAAAATGGAGAAATAGACCCTATTTAGGGACCAGAAGACTCGGTGTTGTCAGGCATGTCAATTCTCTGCAAATCCCCACCTACATCTTATTCCAGAGTTTCATGGATGCCTGAGGTTTTAGAATACACAAGACAGACACTGTATGTTTTAGTAGACACCCTGGATGGAATGCAGGAAGTGCTTTTCCATTCCCGATTTCCTGAGACTGCACCCAAGCTCCGGGTGTACTGAATTGCATTAATAGACTTCCTAATGTCAGAACGCCCTCGCATGCTGAGATAAACTCGCTTCTGACTATGACGAGGTGCTATTTCCATCCCTTGCTGGCTTCTGTCTGCTCGTGTTTTATTTAGGCAAGGAAGAAAGCAGCATTGTGTATTTCCATAAGCAGCAAAGACACCATCCTAAACCATGCTGACAGTGGTCACACTGTGTGTTTCTGTATGCAGCAGAGACCCCACCCTAAACCATGCGGACAACAGTCACACTGTGTGTTTCCATATGCAGCAGAGACCCCACCCTAAACCGTGAGGACAGCAGTCACACTGTGTGTTTCCATATACAGCAGAGACCCCACCCTAAACCATGCGGACAGCAGTCACTCTGTGTGTTTCCATATGCAGCAGAGACCCCACCCTAAACCGTAAGGACAGCAGTCACACTGTGTGTTTCCATATGCAGCAGAGACCCCACCCTAAACCATGCGGACAGCAGTCACTCTGTGTGTTTCCATATGCAGCAGAGACCCCACCCTAAACCATGCGGACAGCAGTCACTCTGTGTGTTTCCATATGCAGCAGAGACCCCACCCTAAACCATGCGGACAGCAGTCACTCTGTGTGTTTCCATATGCAGCAGAGACCCCACCCTAAACCATGCGGACAGCAGTCACTCTGTGTGTTTCCATATGCAGCAAAGATGCCATTCTAAACCATGCGGACAGTTGTCACACTGTGTGTTTCTGTATGCAGCAAAGACGCCATTCTGAACCATGCGGACAGCAGTCACACTGTGTGTTTCCATATGCAGCAGAGACCCCACCCTAAACTGTGCGGACAGCAGTCACACTGTGTTTCCATATGCAGCAGAGACCCCACCCTAAACTGTGTGGACAGCAGTCACACTGTGTGTTTCCATATGCAGCAGAGACCCCAGCCTAAACCAGGCAGACAGCGTCAGCTCTGGGGAGGTGAAGGGGCTGGGCCATGGGACAGCCATGGGGGATCTAGGCACTATCTGTGTCGTTGTATCATCTATGCGTGGCTCGTGAAATTAAAACTATAAAATGGAAATTTATAGAATGTTTGCATCCATATTTTTGTGTGATATTGTCCTGTGGTTTTCTCTTTTCCATTTTTTTTCTTGCTGTGTGTTACTGGCTGTGTCCATGTGTATCACTGGGTGTCTGCCTCTGTGTATTTGTGTGTGTGTCTGTGTCTCTATGTGTCTGTGTCACTGGGTGTGTGTGCACCTGTGTGTTTTTCTGTGTCAGTGTGTGTGTGTGTTACTGTGGGTGTGTCTGTGTGTATTTCTAGATGTGTGTCTCTGTGTGTGTCTGGATGTGTTTGTATGTGTGTATCTCTAGGTGAGTGCGTCTCTGTGTGTGTCTGGATGTGAGTGTGTCTGTGTGTATTTCTAGGTGAGTGTGTCTGTGTGTGTCTGGATGTGGGTGCGTCTCTGTGTGTGTCTGGATGTGTTTGTGTCTGTGTGTATCTCTAGGTGAGTGTGTGTCTCTGTGTGTCTGGATGTGGGTGTGTCTGTGTGTATCTCTAGGTGAGTGTGTCTCTGTATGTCTGGATGTGGGGGTGTCTCTGTGTGTGTCTGGATGTGAGTGTGTCTGTGTATTTCTAGGGTAGTGTGTCTCTGTGTGTGTCTGGATGTGTGTGTGTCGTATTTCGAGGTGAGTGTGTATGTGTGTCTGAATCAGTGTGTGTGTGCATATTTCTGGGCAAGTGTTGTGTCTGCCTCTGTGTGTGTCGTGTCTGTCCATGGGTAGGCCATAGTAGGAGGTCAGGACGTGCCCAGCTCTGGCACCACGGCCATAGGAGCTGTCCATCTGTCCCTGGACGCTGTGCCCATGTAACGCAGGCCAAGCCTGCTTCTTGGAGGTTGGCGGGGCTGGCTCTGCAGGTCTCCCAGCTGCTGGTGGGGGTACGGGCACCATCTTACGTCTTCCTGGTCATGGCTTGTGGTTTTCTGCCTCGCTTGGGTCCTGTGAGAAGGTCAACGCCTCAAGGGCAGGGGTCCCTGTCTGTCTGTCTGCCTCCTGCGGTCTCAGCAGCCTGGCTCCTGGGAGGGCCTCCAAATATCTAGGAATGAATGAGTTAAAGAACAAGTCTGTTTTTCCCATGTTGCTTTAGAAATGACCCATTTCATCAAGGTCTTCAAATGTATCGGTGTCAATGTGTGTGACATGTTCTCTCTTAATTTTCAAACGTCTTCAGAATCTACCCTTGTTCCCTTTCCTCTTTCCCATGGTTGTTCTTTCTTTCTTCCTTTCTTCCTTCCTTCCTTTTCTTTCTCTTTTGTTTCTTTTCTTTCAGGTGTGTTATGGTTTGGCTCTGGGTCCTCACCCAGAGCCCCACCTTCCTTCCTTCCCACCTTCCTTCCTTCCCTCCTTCCTTCCTTCTTTCCTTCCTTTCTTTCTTTCCTGTTTCTCTCTCTCTCTCTCTTTCTTTCTTTCGTCTTGCTCTGTCGCCCAGGCTGGAGCGCAATGGTATTACCTTGGCTCATTGCAACCTCCACCTCCTAGGTTCAAGTGATTCTCCTACCCCAGCCTCTTGAGTAGCTGGGACTACAGGCACCTGCCACCACGCCCAGCTAATTTTTGTATTTTTAGTAGAGATAGGGTTTCGCCATTGTCGGTCAGGCTGGTCTCAAACTCCTGACCTCAAGTGATCCACCCGCCTTGGCCTCCCAAAGTGCTGGGGTGACAGGTGTGAGCCACCACACCTGGCCAGTTTTGTCTTTCTATTGATTCATTTCTATTTACTTTGGTCAAATTCATTATTTTCCAAGTCTAGCTTTGAGTTTTATTGAGCAATTCTGCTTTTTAATTTTTCTATTTTATCACTTTCTATTTTGCTTTTAATAATTCCTTTCCTCTACTTTCCTGGAGTGTGTTTTACTGCCATACTCCAGCCTAACTGGCTTGTTTTCTGTCTTTCCTGTTTTATAGTCAAGGCCTTTAAGTTGCCCTTGGAGCTCCCTTTGGCGACTTCGTGGAGGTTTTGCTTTGAGAACTTAAGAGGTCCTTCTTCTCTAAACAGCTTGTAATCTAAGTTTTCATTTCCTCTACAACCAGAAAGTTATTTACAAAGGTATTTGCTTAATGTCAAGGGTACTGATTTCAAAATCTTATTTCACGGCGTGCACGTGCACACTCACGGACACACCACATCCATGCAGTGTGGAGGTGACATCCTTACGCATGCACGTGTACACTCACAGATGCACGCGTATGATCCCATCAGTTGCATCCCCCACGCCCGGAGCAGTGCTGGATCCCAGTGGATGCCCTGACAGATGAGCCGCTGAGAAATGCCAAAGCTGCTCGCCAGGCACAGGCGCAGCACAGTGAGAAGGTTCCTCCTTTCGGGAAGTGGCGTGGGAGTTTCCGCAGACACTCAAGTGCAGAAGAGGAAGGTTTCCTGCTGGAGGACAGGCAGCTCCAGAACCATCCACCGTGGCCCGGCCCCCCCACCCCCGTGGGGCCAGCGATCACGACCCCAGTCTTGGTGCTGGGGATGCTTCCGGGACTTGGACAACCTCCAGCCTGGGACACACCTTGTGTGAGCCCATTCTCACGCTGCTATCAAGAAAACCCGAGACTGGGTAATTTATAAAGAAAGAGGTTTAATTGACTGGCAGTTCTGCATGGCTGGGGAGGCCTCAGGAAACTTACAATCATGGCGGAAGACACCTCTTCACAGGGTGGCAGGACAGAGAATGTGTGCTGAGCGGAGGGAGAAGGCCCCACGGGGATAGTCACTCGTTATAACGAGAACAGCATGGGGGACCCGCCCCCACGATCCAGTCACCTCCACCTGGTCCCGAGATTGGCACGTGGGGATTATGGGGATTACAATTCAACGTGAGATTTGGGTGGGGACCCAGAGCCAAACCATATCACACCTGAAACAGGGGCGAGGAACTGAAAGGGGGTCTCTGGAGGACCAGCAGATGGAGGATGCAGAGGGGTGGAGGAGATGGGGGACCAGAAAGGATGCAGGACGGGGAGGGGTGCAGGAGACGGGCCTCCTGCAGGCTGAGCTGGGGAAGAGGCCGGGGCCCAGGCAAGGACAAGAGAGCCAGAGATGAGCAGCACGTGGGGTGAGGGGGTGGAGGGGCCCAGGCCCAGGGGAGAGACAGAGAGACAGAGGACAGAGAGATACAGAGAACAGAGACAGAAAACAGAGATGAGACAGAGAACAGAGAGAGACACAAAGAAATAGAGAGAAACAGAAGAGTAATGAGAGAAAGATAGAGGCAGAGATGAGAAAGAGAGACACAGAGACACAGAAATAGAGAGAGACAAAAGATAGAGACGGAGAGACAAAGAAGAGACAGAGAGAGACCAGGAGGAGAGGAGAGATTGGCAGAGGAGACTCAGGGGCTGGCAGGTGAACCTGGGAGAGGCGGCTCTGGTGAAGAAGGGAGTGAGGAGGTCTGAAGCCGGTTGCCCCGTGAATCTGAATTTCGCGAGTGTCCCGGGAGCCCCTCCGTGGCCGCCTCTGTTCCCCGGAGGCGCCTCCCAGGCCCTGGCGTCCCTCCCCGCGGTGGCTCCGGGGACAGGACCGCGCCCTCCACGGAGCCGCCATGTGGCCGCGGGGGCTTCCAGGGCGCAGCGGCCCCGCGGGGACTCAGGTGGGACTTCGGGGCCTCCCACCCTCCCTCTTTTTAACGTTTGTCAGATTAGATGACGCGGAATGAAAAGCGCGCTTGGAACGGAGCGGCCGTGGCCGGTGGGCTGGGAAGAGCCCCGCGAGGGGAAGAAGCGAGCGCGCCCCCCGCCCCCGCCTCGGGCCCCCGGGAAGGCGGCGCAGCCACTGGGGAGTCTCAGCGCCAGGCGGCTCCGTTCCGCGTCTCTGCCCCGCGTTTCTGAGGCTCGAAGCTGCCGGGGGAGCTGGGGGCGGCTTCTGAACACGCCGAGCGGAGCCTCGCGGCCTCCGAGGGACCCCGTGCGAGGCGCCATTCCCAGCCGGGACAGGGGGCTGCGCGGGGCTGGGGGCTCCGAGGCCGCGCGTTCCAGGAGTGCCAGGCGGTGGTGGGGCCGCGGCTCCGGGGGTTCGGGCTAGGGAGGGACGGGGACCTCCGGGCGGCGGCGACACCTCTTCCTGGAGAAGCGGGAGCGCGAGGCGGGGGCCCGGGCAGGTCTCACCTTTTCCATCCCGCTGTCCGCGCGTCTCACCCGCACCTGGAGGGCGCGTCTCCCACCGCGGGCGGGGCGGGCGGGGCGGGCTGGACGCGGGGCCTGGGCGGGGGGAAGACGCAGGATCAGCGGCAGCGCGAACCCACAGTCCTGCAGGGTCCCCGCGCCTGGGCACAGACGCGTTTCGCACAGGAGGAGGCTCCAGCGTAAGCGCCGGGAGCGCGGGGAGCCCGGGCCGTCTCGACACACCTGCGGGCCTGGGGTGAGCCCAGCGCCCCACGACCCCCACCTTGTCCCCACCCCCCTCGTCCCCCCGCCCCCCCCGCCCCCCCCCCGCCCCCACCCTCGCCGGGCTCCCGCGTGGCGGGAACTCAGGAACGAGCCGCCGTCCCGCTGCTTCTCAGGACTGCGCCAGGGACGCTTTGTCTTCGCGTCTGAATGACGGATTGACGGCCGTTTGCAGCGGCTCTGCAGCGAGTGGGGACGGCCTTAGGACGGCCTCCCGGACGGACGCGCTTCCAGGGGAGAAGTGAGGAGGGCACCGGGCGGTACTGGGGGCCCAGGGCCAAAGACGGGGAAGCAAGCAGCCTCTGGGGAGTGGTGGGCGGTGAGCAGCGGGGCGGGGGAGGGGGCTGCACGCGGGTGGGAGAGGGCGGGGGAGGTGGGAGGTGGGAGGAGGGAGGAGGGTGGGAGAGAGGGCGGGGGAGGTGGGAGGAGGGAGATGGGAGGAGAGAGAGGGTGGGGTAGGTGGGAGGACGGCGGGGGAAGACCCTGGGATGGGAGCCGACACCCACAAGCCCCAGGCCCATGGCCCAGCCTCACCCCAGGCGTCCATTCGTCCACAGCCAGCAGAGACACACAACATCGCCTGGGGCCACCTGCCCGAAGGTGCCCGGGAACACCCACGAAAACACAGAAACCTGGGCTTCGTTATGCAGGAGTTTTGTTCCTGAAGATGGCATTGTTTGCAACCTCCCTCCCCACTCCACTCCTTTCTCTGGGAACGTGAACGTCTCTGGATTTCTCAGTCTCCGAATTTGCCAACACCACGAAAATTCACACCGGATGCTTTGCAAGAGCTGCTATTTATGGGAGTGCTGGGTTTCAGTGGATTCTCTCCAGAGTTGCAAAGTCACTCTCTAATGCAGCTGTTTCATCAGGCACCGCCCCGTGTCCTGAACATCTGGTCTTTTTACATTCCTTTGGGTGCACCCATAATATTCTACTGGGGGCCGGAAGAGAGAATTTTGGGCTCTAATTTAGCTTCATCATGCAGAATCGACCTTCCTTTTACAAACTCATCCAGCCATCCACTCACTGTTTGTGTGAACTCAGCAAGTTACTGAACCCCCAGCCTCAGTTTCCCCATTTGTAAGATGGGGCCGAGCAGCCCTTATGACGAGTCCGGGGAATTGTGAAGTCCCCGGTGCATGAATGTCACCACGAATGTTGGCTGTATGATCACCAGTCACTCAGCAACACTTGTGTGCACCTGCATGGGGGCCCCGGGCCCACCAGACTCGGAGGTGACCAATCTCAGTGCTAGTGAGAAGGGCTATGACAGGGGCCCTGCAGGGCACTGGCCCTGAGCCCACATCCCAGGCAGAAGGTGGGGGAGAGGGACTCTTATGCAGTGGAGTCAGGAGTCATTCTCAGGGACAGGTGGAGTGCAGTGGTCTCTAGGAAGAGACAGGTGCCTCACACCACATAGAACAATTAGTTCAAAGCGGGTTAAAGACCTAGACGTAGAAATTCAAACTATAAAACTGAGAAGACATAGGGTGAATCTTTGTGAGCTTGGTCTTCTTAGATATGACCCAAAAAGCACAGAAACAAAAGAAAAAGATAGATAAACTAAATTCCTCAAAATCAAAAAATTTTGTGCTTCAAAGGACACCATCAAGAAAACCAAAAAACAATCTGCAAAATGGGAGAAAATATTTGCAAATCACTTGTCTGTAAGAGACTTGTATCTGGCATATATAAAGGGGGTTATATTACACAAAGAACAACTGCAACTTGACAACAAAAAGACAAACAGCTCAATTAAAAAATGGCAAAGGGGCTGGGCGTGGCGGCTCGTGCCTGTAATCCCAGCACTTTGGGAGGCTGAGGCGGGCGAATCATGAGGTCAGGAGATCGAGACTATCCTGGCTAACACGGTGAAACTCCATCTCTACTAAAAATACAAAAAAATTAGCCACGCATGGTGGTGGGCGCCTGTAGTCCCAGCTACTCAGGAGGCTGAGGCAGGAGAATGGCATGAACCCGGGAGGCGGAGCTTGCAGTGAGCTGAGATCGTGCCACTGCACTCCAACCTGGGTGACAGAGTGAGACTCTGTCAAAAAAAAAAAAAAAAAGGCAATGGATGTGAATAGACATTTCTCCAAGAAGATGCACAAATGACTGAGCAACACAAAAACATGCTCCACATCAGTAGCCATCAGGGAAATGCCCCCACTAGGGTGGCTACAATCTCTATTAATAATTTTGTTTAACTGGAAGACAGCAAGTGTTGGTGGGGATGTGGAGAAATTGGAAGCTTCATTCATCACTGCAGGGAATGTAAAATGGTACGGACACCGTGGAAAACAGTTGGGCAGTTGTTCCAAATGTTACACACGGAGTTGTCACAAGACCCAGCAATTCCACTCTCACATATATGCCCAAGAGAACTGAAAGTGTGTCCACATAAAAACCTGTCCACAAATGTTCATAGCAGCATTATTTATAATACCCCAATGTGAAATTAACCTACATGTCCATCAACTGATGAAACATGGGCTGCATCCATACAACGGAATATTATCCCGCCATAAAAGGAATGACATCAAATTGAAGGCAGGGTCTCGAGGAGATACTTGCACACCCATGTTGCATGTTCATTGCAGCATCATTCATGAGAGCTGAGAGGTGGAGGAACCCTGTGTGCTGAAATTGGGGCTGGCCGAGCCAGGTAGGAGGTGGACAGGCTCCCTGGTGGCTCTCCAGGGACATCCTTCAGGGACAGCTTCAAGGACGTCCCATGAGCAGTGCCCACGTGGTCAAGGGCTTCAGTGCCCGGCAGCAGCTCTCAGCCACCTTGACCATAAGCAAGGAGAGGACATATCCTGTGCCTCAAAAGAACATCTTTGCCTAAAGATCACCTGGGAGAGACAGCAAGCAGACTGCAACTTTCTGAAACTGCTTGAACCAAGTGCATGAATTTGGTGCATCCTGAAGTCCCTCTGCCCAGAGAGGGCTGCTAGTCTGTGCATGACAGGATGGACCGCTGCTCTGAGTCACCTCTGCTGAGCAGCCAAGGCTGGGCTTCCCTTGGAATTGCTTCTGGAATGAGATATTCAGGGCCAGTCCTTGGCTGTGGTTTCTAGACTTCTCCTCGACGGGGCAGCTCCTTGGTGCACCTCCTGCTGCACTGCTGGCCCCCATCTGGCTCTCTTGGTGGCTGTGGCCACCCGTGCCATTGCATGGTCCTAACGGTCTCTGTGTATATTCAGCTTGCTTCCTGCTGTGGGGCCCCACTCCTGCTGCAGAACTCAGCCCCTGGTTCAATGCTGACATTTGTACCCCAGTCCCTTAACTACGCAGGCATCTTCCTGTGTGTGTGGTGTTTCGTAGGTATACATCTCTCTTTCAGCAGCTAGCTGAAGTATGATTTGCATACAACAAGGCGCATTTATCTAAAGTGTTACCAGTTGATATGTTTTGCCTTTTGCAAATGACACCAAAAGCATCACCACAATCGAGATAACGAACAGACCCCCGCCAAACCTCCAGTGTCACTCACCTTCCTCCCACCCTCTCCCTCCACTCTCTGTCTCTGCAGCCCACTGACCTGCCTTCTGTGTTCATAGGTGATATGGTTTGGATCTGTGTCCCCACCCAAATCTCATGTCAAATCGTAATCCCCAATGCTGGAGGCGGGGCCTGGTGGGAGGTAATTAGATCATGGAGGTGGTTTCTCATGGTTTAGCACCATCACCACTGGGAACTCTCATTATCATAGTGAGTTCTCATGAGATCTACTTGTTTAAAAGTGTGTGGCACCTCCCCTCCCCTTCTCTTGCTCCTGCTCCAGCCATGTGACCTGACCTGCCGGGTCCCCCTTTGCCTTCCGCCATGATGGTCAGTTTCCTGATGCCTCCCTAGAAGCAGAAGCCACCATGCTTCCTGTACAGCCTACAATTAAGCCTCTTTTTTAAAAAATAAATTACCCAGTCTCAGGTATTTCTTTATAGCAATGCAAGAACCAACTAACACGATAGGTCAGTTTATATCTCCTTACGTTTTGAACACATGGAATCTCTTACAGTGTTTACTCTGTCATGTCGTGCCTTCTTCTTTCATTCGGCAGTTATTTTGAGATTCTTTTATGTTGTGTGTGCGGATAATTCACTCCTTTTCATGACCGATTGGACCTCCACTGGTTGGATATAACACAGATTATCTGTTTCTACATCGATGGACATTGGGGTTGTTCCCAGTTTGAGACCATTACAAATAAAGCAGCCACGGGCATCCTTCATAGCAATAGGCACTTTCATAGTTCCCAGTGAAAGGCCTAGGAGAGGAATCATACAGCAGGTGTGTGTTAACCTTTTCAGAAACTCAGTAACAAGAATACAAAACCTTTTCAGAAACTACAAAACTGTCTTCCAAAGCAGCTGCACCACTTTGCTTTCCCAGCATCAGTGATGGGAGATCCAGTTCCTCCATGTCCCCAGCAGCCATTGGTATAGCCAGTGTTTTTAATGTAGTGCTGGAATAGGCGTGCAGTGGTAGCTTGCTGTGCTTTTAGTTTGCATTTCTCTGATGATGGACGTGCTGAGCGTGCTTTCAGGTGCTTCTTTGCCACTTTTTTTTTTTTTTTTTTGAGATAGAGTCTCGCTCTGTCGCCCAGGCTGGAGTGCAGTGGCGTGATCTCGGCTCACTGCAATCTCTGCCTCCTAGGTTCAAGCGATTCTCCTGCCTCAGCCTCCTGAGTAGCTGGGATTACAGGTGCCCGCCACCACACCTGGCTAATTTTTTTGTATTTTTAGTAGAGACAGGGTTTCACCATGTTGGTCAGGCTCATCTCAAACTCCTGACCTCAGGTGATCCACCTGCCCCAGCCTTCCAAAGTGCTGGGATTACAGCCATGAGCCACCACGCCCAACCTCTTTGCCACTTCTATGTCTTCCTTGAAGTGTGTGTTCCAATCTTTTGCCCATTTTTAGTTGGGTTGTTGGTTTTCCTGCTGTTGAGTTTAAAGAGTTCTTGATATATTCTACTTAAACATCCTTTATTGGATATACAATTTGCAAATATTTTGTTGGTCTATGGCTTGCCTTTTTATTCTCTTAGCATCTTTAGAAGAACAAAAGTTTATTCTACTTAATGAAGTACGATTTATCCTTTTTTCTCATATAGATTGTGCTTTTCCTATTGTATCTAGAAAATCTTTACTTTGAGAGTACAAAGATTTTCTACTGTTTTCTTCACTAATATTTATATTTTTACATTTTATACCTAGATCTATGATTTTCAGTTAATTTTTTTCATGATGTGAAATAGTGATCAAAGTTATTGTTTTGCATGTGGATATACAATTATCATAGCACCATTTGTTGAAAAGACCATCTTTTCTCAGCTGAATTGCCTTGACACTTTTGTTAAAAATTAATTCATCTGGAATTATTCACAACAGCCAAGAGGTTAAACCAACCCAAATGTCCATCGACTGGTGAGCAGAAAAATAAATGTGAAACATGCTTACAATGGGACATTATTCAGCCTTAAAAAGGAAGGAAATTCTCACACGTTATAGCGTGAATGAATCTAGGGGTTCATCTTCATAAAATGAGTCAGTCACTAAAAGACAAGTACTATCTGACTCCACTAACATGAGGTTTTCTAAGTGGTCAAATTCATATGAACAGAGAGTAGAATGCCAGTTACCAGCGACTAGGGGAGGGAAAATGGGGAGTTGTTGTTTAATGGTACAGAGTTTCAGCTTTGCAAGATGAAAAAGTTTTGGAGATTGATTGCACAACAATGTGAATATATTTAACACTACTTAAATATATGCTTAAATATATGGTGCAGTAGCTCATACCACTTTGGGAGGCCGAGGCAGGAAGATCACTTGAGCCCAGGAGTTCAAGACCAGCCTGGGCATCATAGTGAGACATCGTCTCTACTAACAGAAAAAAGAAAAAAAAAACAATTAGCCAAGCACAGTAGTCCCAGCTACTCAGGAGGCAGAAGTGGGAGGATCACGTGAGCCCAGGAGGTTGAGGCTGCAGTGAGCCATGATTATGCCACCACACTCGAGCCTAGGTAACAGAGTAAGACTGTGTCTCATAAAAAATGATTAAGATGGTACATTTTATGCTATGCATTTTTTAACCACAATTAACCACGTATCTGTGAATCGGTTTCTGTACTCTATGTTGTCCTGCCAACCTACTGTTGATATTGACATCATCAGTGCCACAGTGGCTTGATGACTGTAATTTTATGATATCTGTTGAAATAAATTAGCATAACTCTTCCAATTGTATCCTTCTTTTTCTTTTCTTTTTTTTTTTTTTTTTTTTGAGACACAGTCTCACTCTGTCACCCAGGCTAGAGTGCAATGGCGTGATCTCAGCTCACAGCAACCTCCACCTCCCTAGTTCAAGCAATTCCCTTGCCTCAGCCTCCCAAGTAGCTGAGATTACAGGCGCATGCCACCACGCCTGGCTAATTTTTTTGTATTTTTTAGTGCAGATGGAGTTTCACCATGTTGGCCAGGCTGGTCTCAAACTCCTGACCTCAGGTGATCCACCTGCTTCAGCCTCCCAAAGTGCTGGGATTACAGGTGTGAGCCACCACACCTGGCCATTCTTCTTTTTCAAAGTTTTTTTGGATTTTCTGGATCTGTTGCATTTTCGTATGAATTTTAGTAACAATTTATCAATTCCTTAAAAAGAGCCACTGGGATTTTGGTTGGAGTTGTATTGACTCTCTAGACCAATAAGGGGAGAATTAACATCTTAAAGATATTGAGTCTTAACATGAACAAAATGTATCTTTCCATTTATTTAGCTATTCTTTAATCCCTCAGCCATATTTTGTAAAAAAAATTTTTTTTTTTTTTTTTGTGAAATGGAGTTTTGCTCTCTGTCGCCCAGGCTGGAGTGCAGTGGCGCCATGTCAGCTCACTGCAACCTCCGCCTCCGGGGCTCAAGGAACTCTTGTGCCTCAGCCTCCTGAGTAGCTGGGATTACAGGCATGCGCCACCATGCCTGGCTAATTTTTTTGTATTTTAATAAAGACAGGGTTTCACCACGTTGCCCTGGGTGGTCTTAAACTCCTGAGCTCAGGAGATCCACCTGCCTCTGCCTCCCAAAGTGCTGGGATTACAGGTGTGAGCCACCACTCCCAGCCTGTAATTTTCAATATATAAGTTTTGCACATTTTTGTCAGATTTATTTCTAAGTATTTAAGTTTTTGATGTTACTGTTAATAGAATTGCTTTTTATTTAATGTATGATTGTTTATTACTGTAGAAATACAACAGATTTTTTTTACTTCCCTTAAAGTCTGCAAACTTGCTAAACTCATGAATTACTTCTAGTAGCTACTGAATTCTACAGATTTTGTAGGATTTTCTACATGGGCAATCATTTGTCTGTGAATGAAAACAGTTTTACTTATTTTTCAACTGGGCACTTTTTTTTATTTTTCTTGCCTGATTGGCTTGTTTCTAGCCTCCATTGCAATGTTTAGTAGAAGTAATTAAAGTGGACATCCCTGCCTTGTTCCTGATCTTAGGGGAAAGCATTCCTTCTTTCACGATTGGGTACAATGTGAGCTGTATGTTTTTTGCAGATGCCCTTTATCAGATTGAGGGAATTCCCTTCTATTCCTATTTTGCAGAAAGCTAATATCTGGAATGGATTTTGGATTTTATCAAATGCTTTTTCTGCCTCTATTCTGATGATCATCTGGTTTTTCTATTAATGTGGTAAATTACATTGCAGGATAATTTTCAAATGTTAAACCACTCTTGCATTCCTGAAATAAATGCCACTTTGTCATGATGTATTATCCTAACTATACACTGATAAATTCATTTTGCTCGAATTTTTGTTGAGAATTTTGCGTGTGGGTTTGTGAAGGCTATTGGTTTGCTCTTTTCTTTTCTTACCATGTATTTGTCTGATGATAGTACCAGCATATGCTATGGCCTTATGGAATGAGTTGGAAAGTATTTCCTCCTACACTATTTTCTGGAAGAGTCTCTGTAAAATTGCTGTTATTTCTTTCTCAAATATTTGTATATGTTTGAGACATTATTTGGGACTCACCAGTGAAGACTTTGAGTCTGGAGTTTTGTTTGTAGAAAGGTTTTTTTTTTTTTTTAACTTCTTTAATAGATAAATTAATATTTTTTCTATTTTTTCTTGAGTGAGTTTGATAATTTATGTCATTCAAGAAATGTGTCTATTTGATTTCATTATGTTTAACTTGAAGCTGTTCATAACATTCCCTTATTATTCTTTTAATGTCTGTAGAATCTGTAATGATGCCTCCTTTCTCATTCCTGGTTCTGGTAATTTGTGTTTTCTGTCTTTTTTTTCCTAGTCAGTCTACCCAGAGGTTTATCAATTTTATTGACCTTCTCAAAAATGAGCTTTTTTTTACTGATTTTCTCTGTGGTCTTTCTGTTTTCTAGTTCATTTGATTTCTGCTATGACCTTTATGTATCACTTTCTGCTTCCTTAGAACTTAATTTTCTCTTCTTTTTCTAATGTCCAAAGAAAAATGCTAATATCAGTTATTTGAGACCTTCCCTCGTTTTTAATGTAGATATTTAATGCTATGAATTTCCCCTGAAATGCAGCATTAGCTGCATCCCACAAAACATAACATATGTTTTTATCTTCATTCAATTCAAAATACTACCTAATTTTCCTTTTGATTTCTTCTTTGATGCATGGGATATTTAGTAATATGTTAGTTTCCAAATATAATGGGAATTTTGCAGATAACTTTTTACTGTTGATTTCTAATTTAATTCCATTTTGGCTAGAGAACGTACTCATTTTAGACTTCTTTTCTGGCCCAGAATGTAGTCTATCTTGATACATGTTCAGTATATTCTGCTGGTCTTTGGTGGAGTTTTCTATAAATGTCAGCTGGATCAAGTTGTTTGATAGTGTTGTTCAAATCTTTTCTACCTGCGGTAAGGTTCTCTATTTGTTTTATGGAATGCTGAGAAAAGATTGTTGAAATCTCCAGCTACAGTTGTGAATTTGACTGCTTCTCCTTGCAATTCTATCAGGTTTTGCTCTTTTGAAGCTCTATAACTAGGTATACACACGTTTAGGATTTATATGTCCTCTTGATTTGTTTATCCCATTTTCATTATAAAATGGCCCACTTGTCACTGGCAACATGAAGGCAAAACACTTTTGAGTACTCTACTCGGTATCCTGTCAATTCTGTTGGTTTTCACTCTCAATGGTGGGAATAGGAACTATTCCTGGCCCTGTGGTAGCTAACAATGCTATTTCTGAAATTCTTTCCTTGGCTGGCTTCATCAGATGCATGTATTCATCAGTACTGAGCTGAAGACGCAAGGAGGAGCCTCTGTAGGCCTCTGTTCCTCTTTCACTGTGCAGCTCTCTCCTCCCTGGCACTCTGCCCTGAGAACTCCGGCTTTCCTGTCCTCCCTGGACTCCCAGCGAAGTCTCCTCAGCTCAGAGACCACGTGTCTTTGCCTATGTTACACATCCCTGTGCTGCAGCCTGGAAACTCTAGGGGGTGCACAAAGGCAATCACAGGGCTCACCTCATTTGCTTTCTCTCTCAGGGGTTGCTGAACTTTACTGCCTTTTACATCTGATGTCTTGAAAACTACTGCTTAAGATATTTTCCTGGATTTTATAAACGTATGCAAGCGGTTCTGTGAACACCGACTTTATTGTCTCTCTGCACTGCACAGTGTCCCAGAGTGCATATTTATCACATTTTGTTTATTCATTCTTCTAAAGATGAATAATTAGGCTACCAATTTCTGCTACACAAACAGCTGTGCAAAAACAGCCTTGAATGCATTCCCCGGTGAGTCAGTGTGAGCATGTTTACAGGATACGCTCTCGAGAGACAGCGCTCACAGGGCACATTTACTTTCGCTAAGCACGTACATATTACTTCTCAGAGATCCTCCGCCAGTTCCTACTGAGGGATGCAAGACCCATCTCCTCAATTCTCACCCAAACTTGATTTCCAACCCCTTTCTAATTTTTACTATTCTGAGGGATGTAAAGTGGTATGTCAGTGTTGTTTTCTTTATCATATTGTTAGAAAACATTTTAAATGGTCCATTTTCAAGGCATGATAAATCTAAGCACTGGCAGCCAGCCTGGGGATGTAACAAACCATACGGCTCATGCGCCTGGAAGGTCACGATAAGCGAACAGAATGTAGAGGAGGGGTCAGCCCATAAAACAGAAGAAAGTTTCGTTATTGGGAAATCAAAACTTAAGCGGGGAAGGGGATGGTGTATAACCTTATAAGGGGGAAAATGAAACTCAGGTGAAGTTGGGGAAGGTTGTAACCCCATTGTACTTGACCAATGAGGACCTGGGGGAGGGCTTGTGTGCTAGGAGATCAATTACCTGCTGTAACTGCCCCGGGTGTGCCTGCCTACCAGACACCCGGTCTTGCAAGACTGCCATTAAAAGTCTTGCTGGCCGGGCGCGGTGGCTCATGCCTGTAATCCCAGCACTTTGGGAGGCCGAGGCGGGCGGATCACGAGGTCAAGAGATCGAGACCATCCTGGCTAACTCGGTGAAACCCTGTCTCTATTAAAAATACAAAAAAATTAGCCGGGCGTGGTGGTGGCACATATTAAACACTCAAAGGTGTTTTGTATCATTATTACTCAAGAATCCCACTAACGTTATGCAGAAAACTTGTCTGGGGCTCTTGGTACATTAGAATGTTCCATGACTACTCAGACCCATGCCATTATGAGTTGAAATCTAGAAATAGAAAGACCAAGGGGCGTGGAACACCCATGACAACGTGGAATGGGGCTGGAAGCAATGATGGTTCCACAGGCAGATGACCTCACTCAGGTGATTCACAGGGTCAGCATGCATGCATATCAAGCTCTGGATGTTGGCATCAGCTATCTAAGGGAATGGGAGCAATTACCTGGAGCATCTAACTTTTAAGTCAGAATTTCCTTTACAGTCTACACTTAGAACATTCACTTAACTCATTCACTTAACTCTGCCCCCCCTCCTTTGTAAAGAGTCCATTCATTACAATCTTTCCAGTCATCTTTTCCAGCTATCTTCATATTATTGATTTCTAATTTTAAGGTAACTGTGGTCTGAGAGTACAACAGAAATATATCTGGCGGGACCCCAGGCCTCCAGAATTGCTCCTTCTTTTTTTTTTTTTTTTTTTTTTTGAGATGAAGTCTCACTCTGTAGCCCAGGTTGGAGTGCAGTGGTACGATCTCAGCTCACTGTAATCATTGCTTCCCGGGTTCAAGCGATTCTCCTACCTCAGCCTCCTGAGTAGCTGGGATTACAAGCATCTGCCACCACGCCCGGCTAATTTTTGTATTTTTAGTAGAGACAGGGTTTCACCATGTTGGTCAGGCTGGTCTTGAACTCCTGATCTTGTGATCCACCCGCCTTGGCCTCCCAAAGTGCTGGGATTACAGGCGTGAGCCACCGCACCCAGCCACCCCTTCTTTAATTATCTTGACAAAGATGTCATCTCTGCTTATCTCTAAGGTCACACCACTCCACTCCTTAAAGCCCCATGATGATGGCTCATTGTTATACATTGTGATGGTTCCTAACGCTCCATGCTAGCATTGAAAACCCTCTTTCTGGCCTACCTCACTCTTATTCTTCCACCCATTCGCCCCCCTACCTTTCTCAGGTGTATTTCATGACTGATTGTCAGGTAGCCTTGGTCTGCTGAATGCCTTTCTCCCAAGTTTGGTCTGCTGAACGCCTTTCTCCCATGTTTGGTCTGCCAAGTGGCTCTCCTTTCATCATGGAGGGTATCTCCTGACACCTCAGTGGCTGCTTACACTTTCCAAGATGGATCAGAGGAGAGGCAACACTTTTTCCTGATTTTATCCTTTCCAAACATGATGTAGACACTGAATTCATCAAATATTTATTGGATTAATTCCATTAAGAATTGCTTTTCTGTTTGGCATAAGGTAGAGGTGCAAATGGATTTTTTTCATACATACAGTTAATTGTTGTGGTCCATGTATTGAAAAATATTTCCTTTCCAAACTGCTCAACAGTGACTGTACTCTCATAAATCAAATATTCATGTTCTGTTGCACTGGTGAAATTTGTCTATCCCCATATCACAGTCTTAATTATTATAGTTTTATAATACATTTTTATATCTCCTCTGACATTTTCCTCCTACTGCCTCCTTCTCCTTTTCTTTCTTTTATGTTTTGGCTATTAGTCAGCCTTTGGGTTTTTTTTGTATGAATTTTAGAATCCATTTGTTAAATTCCTTTTAAAAACATTTATGGAGTTTTAATGGAAATTGCTTTTTGCAGAATGATTTAGGGGAGAATTGACATATTTTTAATACTGACTCTTTCTATCCACGAATCTGGTTTATAGTCCTCGATTTATTCAGGTCTTCATTAATGTCTTTCAATAAAGTTTTATAATTTTTCCTTCACACTTTTGCCCAGTTTAAAAATATCTTATTTTCTGTTCCCTCCTTATTTGTGTTGCTTTTTTCAGTGATACATTACAAAATTGTATCTTCTGGTTATGGCTGATATTTGGATGCATGTGTAGTATGGTTTCTCAATTCACTCTCTGTCTTTCTCTGCCTTTATTTGTGACCCAGGAAGCTGGTGTCTAACAAACTGCATCACTTGGTTGGGCTAATGGGAGGCACCTGTAGATGAGAGGCAAGGAGAAAGGTCACAGTTATCTATTTCCTGAGATCCCTTCTTGTAGGCTTGTGGTTTGGCAGTGACTTTATTTCTCTATGTAAGACCACAACTTCTGCCAAATAAGTCCCTTTCTCTGGTAACTATGACTTTCCTTTGTCCTTTCAAGGCCAGGAGTGGTAGCAGCTTCCTAAAGCTAAAAACGTCTTGAGGCTTCACTATACCTTGTTCATTCACTGAACTCTGCCCTTCCTTTGTAAAGAGTCCATTTATTACAATCAACCCAGTCATCTTTTCCAGCTCTCTTTATATTATTGATTTCTCATTTAATTTAACTGTGGTCTGAGCATACTGTATGATTGCTATGATTTTAAATTTGTGAAGATGTGCTTCATAGCCCAGAATATGGTCTATCTTAGTAAATATTCCATGAGAGCTTGAGAAAAATGTGCACTTTGCTGTTGTTGGGTAATTTAATCTATAGGAGTCCATTATATTCAGTTGATTGATGGTCCTGTGGAGTTTAGCTATATCCTTACTTATTTTCTGCTTGTTGTATCTATCCATTTCTGATAAAGGGTGTTGATGTCTCTAAAGTGTATTCCTCTGTTTTAATTAGTTTTTTTGTTGTTGTTGTTTTTGTTTGTTTGTTTTTTGAGACAGTCTCACTCTGTTGTCAAGGCTGGAGTGCAGTGGCCTGATCTCGGCTCACTGCAACCTCCACCCACCGAGTTCAAGCGATTCTCCTGCCTCAGCCTCCCAAGTAGCTGGGATCACATGTGACTGCCATCACGCCCAGCTAATTTTTGTATTTTTAGTAGAGATGGGTTTTCACCATCTTGGCCAGGCTGGTCTTGATCTCCTGACCTCATGATCCACCTGCCTTGGCCTCTCAAAGTGCTGGGATTACAAGTGTGAGCCACCGCGCCCAGCCAATTAGTTTTTTCCTCATGTATTTTGATGTGCTGTTTTTAGACAGATATGTTTAAAGGATTGTTATGTCTTCTTGGAGAAGTGATTCCTTTATCATCAAGTAATACCCTTCTTTATCCCTAATAATTTTCCTTGCTCTGAAGTTTGCTCTGTCTGAAATTATTATAGCTACTGTAGTTTTCTTTTTCATCATGGTATATATTTCTCTTCCTATTTACCTTTAATCTATATATGTCTTTTTATTTATTTACTATTTATTTATTTATTTTGAGACAGAGTTTCATTCTTGTTGCCCAGGCTGGAGTGCAATGGCGTGATCTTGGCACACCGCAACCTCCACCTCCCGGGTTCAAGCAATTCTCCTGCCTCAGCCTCCCGAGTAGCTGGGATTACAGGCATGCACCACCATGCCCAGCTAATTTTGTATTTTTAGTAGAGACTGGGTTTCTCCATGTTGGTCAGGCTGGGCTCGAACTCCCGACCTCAGGTGATCCACCACCTTGGCCTCCCAAAGTGCTGAGATTACAGGAGTGAGCCACCGTGCCCGGCCTGTATATGTCTTTATATTTAAAGTGAGTTTCTTGTAGTCACCATATAGTTGGGTTTTATTTTTTAATCCACTTTGACAATCTCTGTCTTTAATTGGTATTTTTAGACTATTGATGTTTAAAATGATTATTGTTATAGTTGGATTAATATCTACCATGTTTGTTGCTATTTTCTATTTGTTGCCTGATATGGTTTGGCTGTGTCCCCACCTAAATCTCATCTTGAATTGTAGCTCCCATAATTCCCACCTGTTGTGGGAGGGACCCGGTGGAGTTAATTGACTCATGGGGGTGGTTTCACCCACACTGTTCTCATGGTAGTGAATAAGTTTTATGAGATCTGATGGTTTTATAAGTGGAAACCCCTTTCACTTGGTTTTCCTTCTGTCTTTCTTGCCTGCCACCATGTAAGACATGCCTTTTGTCCCCACCCAAATCTCATCTTGAATTGTAGCTCCCATAATTCCCCCCTGTTGTGGGAGGGACCCGGTGGAGTTAATTGACTCATGGGGATGGTTTCACCCACACTGTTCTCGTGGTAGTGAATAAGTTTTATGAGATCTGATGGTTTGATAAGTGGAAACCCCTTTCACTTGGTTTTCCTTCTGTCTTTCTTGCCTGCCACCATGTGAGACATGCCTTTTGTCCCCACCCAAATCTCATCTTGAATTGTAGCTCCCATAATTCCCACATGTTGTGGGAGGGACCCAGTGGAGTTAATTGACTCATGGGGGTGGTTTTGCCCACACTGTTCTTGTGGTAGTGAATAAGTTTTATGAGATCTGATGGTTTGATAAGTGGAAACCCCTTTCACTTGGTTTTCCTTCCCTCTCTTGCCTGCCACCATGTGAGACATGCCTTTTGCCTTCTGCCATGATTGTGAGGCCTCCCCAGCCATGTGGAACTGTGAGTCCATTAAACCTCTTTTTGTTTATAAATCACCCAGTCTCAGGTATGTCTTCATCAGCAGCATAAAATCAAACTAATACATTGCCCTTGTTCTTTGTTACTATTTTTGTCTCTACTCTTTTTCTGCCTTTTGTGTTTTTTACCAAGCATTTTATATGATTCCATTTTCTCTCCTTTCTTAGCATATCAATTATACTTCTTTTTAAAATGCTTTTTTTAATGGTTGCCCTAGAATTCACAATATACATTTACAACTAACATAAAAGTCCTCTTTCAAATACAACTATACTGCTTCATGAATAGTGCAAGTATGTTATAATAACAACATAATTCTAATTATTCCCTCCCAGCCCTGCATTACTGCTTTATTTTGTGTAATTACACTTACACTTAAACTGTAATCATCAAATATATTGTTGCTATTATTTTGAACAAGCTATTATCTGTTAGATGAACTAAGAATAAGAAAAAACTATTTTACCCTCAATTATTTCTTCTCTGATGCTCTTCCTTTCTTTATGTGGATCTGAGTTTCTAACCTGTATTATTTTCCTTCTGTCTGAAGAACTTCTTTTAGCATTTCTAGCAAGGCAAGTGTACTGGCAACAAATTCTCCCAATTTTTGTTTGCCTGAGAAAGTCTGTGTTTCTGCTTTACCTGTGAAGGATTTTCACAGGATACAGAATTCTAGCTTGGTTCAGTTTTATTTTCCTTTCAACCCTAAATATTTCACTCCACTTTCCTCTTACTTGCATGGTTTCCAAGGAGAAGTCAGATGGAATCATTATCTTTGCCCCTCTATAGGTGTATTACTCTAGCTTCCCTCAGGGATCTTTCACTTTCTGTAGGTTGAATATGATATAACTAGATATAGTTATTTTGTGTTGTTTTTGTTTTTTGTTTATCCTTCTTGGTGTTCTCTGATCTTCCTGAATCTGTTGTTTGGTGTGTGACAATTAGGAGAAATTCTCAGGCATAATTACCTCAAATGTTGCTTCTGTTCTTTTTTTTTTTTCTTTTGAGATGGAGCTTTGATCTTGTTGCCTAGGCTGGAGTGCAATGGTGTGATCTTGGCTCACTGCAACATCCACCTCCCAGGTTCAAGTGATTCTCCTACCTCAGCCCCCCAAGTAGCTGGGATTACAGGTGTCCACCACCAAGCCTGGCTAATTTTTGTATTTTTATTTTTTATTTTTTATTTTATTTTATTTTTTTTGAGACAGAGTCTCGCTCTGTTGCCCAGGCTGGAGTGCAGTGGTGTGATTCCAGCTCACTGCAAGCTCCGCCTCCTGGGTTCACGCCATTCTCCTGCTTCAGCCTCCTGAGTAGCCGGGACTCAGGTGCCTGACACCACGCCTGGCTAGTTTTTTTTGTATTTTCAGTAGAGACGGGGTTTCACCATGTTAGCCAGGATGGTCTCGATCTCCTGACCTCATGATCTGCCCTCCTCGGCCTCCCAAAGTGCTGGGATTACAGGCATGAGCCGCTGCACCCGGCCCTGTTCCTTTCTTTCTTCTTCTTCTGGTATTCCCATTCCCATTACACGTATTTACACCTCTGTAGTTGTCCCACAGTTCTTGGATATTCTGTCCTGTTTTTTTCAGGCTTTATTAATGTAGCCTCAAGTTCAGAGATTCTTTCCTCAGCCATGTCCAGCCTACTAATAAGCTCATCAAAAGGAATTTTAATTTTTATAGCAGTATTCTTATCTTTAGCATTTCTTTTTTATTCTTTCTTAGAATTTTCATCTCTCTGCCTTCATTTTCCATCTGTTCTTGCACCTTGTCTACTTTATCCACTAGGGCCCTTAGCATATTAATCATAGTTGTTTTAGATTCATGATCTGATAATTCCAACATTGCTATCACACCAGGGTCCAGTTCAGTTCTGGTGCTTATTCCATCTCTGCAAATGGCATTTTTGTTTCTTTGTTTTTGTTTTGTTTTTGACTTTTAGTATGCCTTGTAATTCTTTGTTGAAAGGCAGACATAATTTGCTGAGTCAAGGGAACTGCAGTAAATAGGCCTTTAGTAATGTGGTGGTGAGGTGTGAAGAGAAGGAAAGCATTTTACGGGCCTGTGATTAGGTTTCCTGGTGAGTCTGTCCTGCTGGGTTGTGAACCTCATAAGTACTTCTCAGGTTTGTTTTTTGTTTTACACCCCTTTAGGCGGCACAGTGTCCATAAAGGGAGCTGGAGTTGAGGACTTCCCTCCTCCAAAATGGAAAACTAGAGGCAGCTGGAGCTGGGCATTTTATTTCCCCCAGGTCAGTTAGGTTCTGATAAAACCCCAGTAGGGTAGGCTCTGGTAAACTAGTTTCTGTTGAGGTGAGGCCTTTTTAAGAAGAACAGAATGTTTTAACCTATTTCAAAATGGTTCCTTTTCCTTTCCACCTGCTGTAAACCCCAGGAGATTTTTCTCTGCTCTTCACTGCGAGAATCTGGTAGAACTCCTGGAGGTAAAACTCACAAAAGCAGAAGGTGGGGGACGCCTCATGACTGTGGGGTGCTGAAGACTGACTCGGTCCTCCTGAAAGAGCAGGGTGAGGGGGGCTGATGACTGTGGGGGGGCTGATGACTGCCTGGGTCCTCCTGAAAGAGCAGGGTGCGGGGGGCCTGGTGGCTGTGGGGGTGGCTGATGACTGCCTGGGTCCTCCTGAAAGTTTTCCCTTTCAGACCGGTGAACACTGAGCCTCCAGAAATTTACCAACTACAGTTGCGGTTTTCCTCCTCCAGTGCGGGTTCTTGCAGAGGTGGAACTCTGCTTTGGTAAGTTGTGATTGTCTGTATCCACCTGTTTATCTCTCTAATTCTGGGGGCAGCAGTTTGCCCAGAGGTCTCACTTCTCTGATGGTTCTAAAAAGAGTTGTTGATTTTTCAGGTTTTTGGTTTTTTTTTTTCAGCTCTTTGCTTGTTTTTAGGTCAGAGCATCAACTTTTTTTTTTTTTTTTTTTTTTTTTTTGAGATGAAATCTTGCTCTGTCGCCCAGGCTGGAGTGCAGTGGTGCGATCTTGGCTCACTGCAAGCTCCGCCTCCTGGGTTCACACCATTCTCCTGCCTCAGCCTCCCGAGTAGCTGGAACTACAGGTGCCCGCCACCATGCCTGGCTAATTTTTTTGTATTTTAGTAGAGACAGGGTTTCACCATGTTAGCCAGGATGGTCTCGATCTCCTGACCTCATGATCCACCTGCCTTGGCCTCCCAAAGTGCTGGGATTACAGGTGTGAGCCACCGTGCCCAGCCCAGAGCATCAACTTTCAAGCTCCTTACATGATGGACCCAATTAATTATCTTTCTGAGTATGCCATCGGTTTCATAATGGGACCTTGACTGATACAGTCATTGGTATCGGAATTGGTCCCAAGAAACGGACTCTCAGAATGGGATTCTAGGACTGGATTGCTCATACATTTGATGAACACGGGGATAAATCCTTGCTGAGGGGAAACAGAACACGGGGAGCTTACGTCACACAGTAGCACCTCAGTTCCTCAAGTTCTCATCAACAGCAGCATGGGGTACCATGCACGTGGAGGGAAAATAAATGGGGAATCACATGGCTGAGACACGCAGTTGCTTCAGCAAAGATGGGGATTACAAAGACTGTGGAATGGGCTGGCTTCCTCTGACGGCTCTAGAAAGTGTTCACAAAGGAACAGGACAATTCAAGCCTCGGATGTGCCAACGCCTCCAGTGAAAGACCACTGGGAACACACCTGTAATGGAGCAAGCTGGGTTTATCACTCGTTGCAGTGAAGCAGAGCACACACACACCCTGGAGAACTACAGGTTAACTTCGTAAGAGGGCACCGGAAAGGACTTACGGTGGCATTGGGGTTTGTGGAGGTACTCTGGGGAGGGTTTAAGGAAGTGGGGTTTTGTTCTGGGTTTGATGCAGTCAGGAAGCAGGGGTAGTTCCATGACTAGGCTTCTTTTTGTTTTTCCTTTTTTTTTTTTTTTTTTGTGAAGGAGTTTTGCTGTCGTTGCTCAGGCTGGAGTGCAATCACGCCATCTCAGCTCACTGCAACCTCCGTCTCCCGGGTTCAAGCAATTCTCCTGCCTCAGCCTCCCGAGTAGCTGGAATTACAGGGATGTGCCACCACGCTTGGCTGATTTTGTATTTTTAGTAGAGACGGGGTTTCTCCATGTTGGTCAGGCTGGTCTCAAACTCCCGACCTCAGGTGATCTGCCCGCTTTAGCCTCCCAAAGTGCTGGGATTACAGGCACCTACCACCACGCCTGGCTAATTTTTTGTATTTTTAGTAGAGACTGGGTTTCACCATGTCAGCCAGGCTGGTCACGAACTCCCAACCTCAGGTGATCCACTCACTTCGGCCTCCCAAAGTGCTGGGATCACAGGTGTGAGCCACTGCACCTGGCTGATTAGGCTTCTTAGTAATTTTTCTCTAGAAGGAGGGAAGAGTAGGCAGAGGCTAAAGTTGTAGTTGGTAAAGCAGCAGCTGTCAGACTGGCCAGGGTAGGTGATCTGGTCATTTGTCTTGGACAGTATTCAGACGTGATTAGAGAGTGGTGTGTTTTTGTACCGAGGCATCATGACCACAGAGTGGCCTTGTACGATGCGACTCTCCAGCGAAGCTGATATGTTTAACAGAACACCACGCCCTAACTGGGAGTGCCAGGCCAGCTCATAGCAACACCAAGGCCTCACTGAAAGAGAGCATTTTCACCTCTTTCTCTGATGGAAATTGTGAAAGCCTCAGTGGAGACTTGACAGGAACTTCTTATCTACACCAGCTTCAGGGCAGATATGGCTGAGGCACTTAGCAAAGAAAAGGAGAACGTGAAATGGATGGTGGACTAAGGAAGCTATGAGTATCACCACAGGCCTCATCACAGATACAGAAATGGAGAATACAGCAGTTGTATATTCTGTTTCTGGTTATTGTTTTCCCTAACAAGTCACAGTTGGTAGCTAATGCTCCAATTCTTGCTGTAGGTGGTAATATATCTTAGTTGACCCACCCATGAAAATATGGTGGCGAATGGCACCTTGTGTTTCTCCTATGCTGGGAACACAGGGCTTTTTGTCCAGAACAAAGAATAAGAATCTAAGTAAAAAACAGTATAAAGAGACAAAGAAGGTGGCTGGGTGCAGGGGCTCACGCCTGTAATCCCAGCACTTTGGGAGGAGGCGGATGGATCACCTGAGGTCAGGAGTTTGAGACCAGCTTGGCCAACATGGTGAAACCCTGTCTCTACTAAAAACACAAAAATTAGCCAGGCGTGGCAGCATGCGCCTGTAGTCCCAGCTACTTGGGGGGCTGAGGCAGGAGAATCGCTTGAACCCGGGAGATGGAGGTTGCAATGAGCTGAGATTGTGCCACTGCACTCCAGCCTGGGTGACAGAGTGAGACTGTGTCAAAAAAAAAAAAAAAAAAAAAAGAGAGAGAGAGACAAAGAAGGTTATTATATAATGATGAAGGGATCAACTCAGCAAAACGACGTAGCAATTCTACACAAATATGCACCCAACACCAGAGCACCCATATATATAAAATCAACACCATTTAATCTAAAGGGAGACGTAGACTCCAATACAATAATAGCAGCGTCAATAGCCCACTCTCAGCATTAGACAGATCATCTAGACAGAAAATTAACAAAGAATCATTGGACCAAATGTAAATTACACACTAGACCAAATGGACCTGACAAATGTTTACAGCACATTCCGTGCAGCAGCTACAGAATACACATTCTTCTCATCAGCTACACAGAACATTCTCCAGGTTCAACCCTATGTCAGGACACAAAACAAGCCTCAACAAGTTTTTAAAAATCAAAATAATATCAAGAAACTTCTCAGACTACAATAGAATAAAAACTGGAAATCAATAACGAGAACTTTGGAAACTGTACAAATACATGGAAATTAAACAATGTGCTCCTGCTGGGTGCAGTGGCTCATGCCTGTAATCCAGCATTTTGGGAGGCCAAGGCAGGGGGATCACCTGAGGTCAGGAGTTTAAGACCAGCCTGGCCAACATGGTGAAACCATGTTCTACAAAAATACAAATATTAGCCGGGCATGGTGGTGGGCACCTGTAATCCCAGTTACTTGGAAGGCTGAGGCAGGAGAATCACTTGAACACGGGAGGTGGAGGTTGCAGTGAGCCAAGACCATGTCATTGTACTCCAGCCTGGGCGACAGAGTGAGACTCCATCTCAAAAAAAGAAAAAAAACAAAAACAAAAACAAAAAACAATGTGCTCTTGAACAACCACTGGATCAGGAAGGCATTTAGGAGTAAACCAAAAAACTTACTGGAAATAAATGAAAATAAAAGCACAACATAGAAAAAACTATACAGCAAAAGCAGTGCTAAAAGGGAAGTTAATAGCAGTAAATGCTTACCTCAAAAAATAGAAAGATTTTAAATAAATCATCAAATGATGTACCTCAAGGAATTAGAAAAGCAAGAACAATCCAAATCCAAAATTAGTAAAGGAAAGAAATAATAAAGGTCAGAGCAGAACTAAACAAAATAAGAGAGTAAAAAGATGCAAAGGATCAACAAAACAAAATGTTGGTTATTTTGAAAAAAAAAAAGTTGGTTATTTTGAAAAAATAAACAAAATCAATAAACCTCTTGCTAGACTAACAAAGAAAAAAGAAAAGAGACTCAAATAAGCACAATCAGAAATTAGAAAGGAGACCATTACATCTGATACCACAGAAGACAAAAGATCATCAGAAACTATTATGAACAACTATACACACTAACAAACTGGAAAACCTAAAGAAAATGGATAAATTCCTAGGCACATACAACCTACCAAGATTGAATCAGGAAGAAACAGAAACCCTGAACAGACCAATAATGACTAATGGGATTGAATCTATAATAAAAAGTCTCCCAGGCCGGGTGCAGTGGCTCACGCCTGTAATCCCAGCACTTGGGGAGGCCGAGGCGGGCAGATCATGAGGTACAGAGATCGAGACCACGGTGAAACCCCGTCTCTACTAAAAATACAAAAAAATTAGCCGGGCGTGGTGGCTGGCGCCTGTAGTCCCAGCTACTTGGGAGGCTGAGGCAGGAGAATGGCGTGAATCCAGGAGGCAGAGGTTGCAGTGAGCAGAGATTGCACCACTGCACTCCAGCCTGGGCGACAGAGAAAGACTCCATCTCAAAACAAAACAAAACAAGTCTCCCAATGCAGAAAAGTCCAGGACCAGATAGCTTCACTACCAAATTCGACCAAACATTCAAAGAAAAACTAATACCAGTTCTCCTCAAGCTATTCCCAAAAAAATTAAGAGGAGGGAATTCTCCCTAACTCATTCTACAAGGCCAGCATCACCCTGATACCCAGACAAGTATGTAAGGAAAAAATACGACTATAGGCCAATGTCCCTGGTGAACATAGACATAAAAATTCTCAATAAAATACTAGCAAACTGAATCCAACAGCACATGAAAAAGATAATATGCCATGACCAAGTGGGAGTTATCCCAGGGATGCAAGGATGGTTCAACATATGTAAATCAATAAACGTGATACATCACATCAACAGAATGAAGGACAAAAATCATATGATCATCTCAATAGATACAGAGAAAAGCATTTAATAAAATTCAACATCCCTTTATGATGAAAACTCTCAACAAACTTGTATAGAAGGAACATACCTCAATATAGTAAGGACCATATATGGCAAACCCACAGCTAACATCATGCTGAATGGGGAAAAGTTGAAAGCCTTTCCTCTAAGATCTGGAACAAGACAAGGATGCTTACTTTCACTACTTCTATTCAACATAATACTGGAAGTTCTAGCCAGAGCAATCAGGCAAGAGAAAGAAATAAAAGGCAAAAAAAAAAAAAAAGAGAGGAAAATAATAATTCAAATTGTCCCTCTTTGAAGATGATATAATCTTATATTTGGAAAAACCTAAGGACTCCACCAAAAAATTATTAGATCTGGTAAATAAATTCAGTAAGGTTGCATGATATAAAATCAACATACAAAAATCAGTAGTGCTTCTATACACCAACAATGAAATAGCTGACAAAGAAATCAAGAAGACAATTCCATTTACTACAGCTACAAAAAAAATAGGAATAAATTTAACCAAGTAGTTGAAAGATTTCCACAAGTAAAACTACAAAACACTGATGAAAAGAATTGAAGATGATGCAAACAAATGGAAAGATGTCCCATGCTCACCGATCGGAAAAATTAATATTGTTAAAATGACTATACTGCCCAAAACAATCTACAGATTCAATACAATGCCTATCAAAATACCAACATCATTTTTCACAGCAATAGAAAAAACAATCCTAAAATATTTATGGAACAAAAAAAGAGCCCAAATAGCCAAAGCAATCCTGAGCAGAAAGAACAAAGCTGGAGGCATCACATTATCCAACTTCAAAATATACTACAAAAGTATCAAAACCACAACAGCATTGTATTCATATAAAAACAGACACATAGACCAATGGAACAGAAGAGAGAATCCAGAAATAAATCCACATACTTACAGCCAATTGATTTCTGACAAAGGCACCAAAAACACACAGTGGGGAAAGGACACCCTCTTCAATAAATGGTGCTTGGAAAATTGGACATCCATATGAAGAAGAATGAAACTGGACTCCTATCTCCCACCATCTGCAAAAGTCAACTCAAGATGAATTAAAGACTTAAAGTAAGACCTGAAAGTATAAAACTACTAGAAGAAAACACAGGAAAAACACTTAAGGACACTGGTCTAGGCAAAGATTTTATGGCTAAGATCTTAAAAGCACAGGCAATAAAAACAAAATAGACAAATGGGACTATATTAAACTAAAAAGCTTCTGCACAGCAAAGGGAATTATCAACAGAGTGAGGAGACAACCTGTTGAATGGGAGAAAATATTTGCAAAGTATTCATCCAACAAGGGACTAATATCCAGAATATACAAACAACTCAACAGTAAAAAATCAAAAAATCCCACTTAAAAGTGGGCAAAGGACATGAACAGACATTTCTTTTCTTTTTTTTTTTTTTTTTTTTTTTTTGAGAAAGAGTCTTGCTTTGTCGCCCAGGCTGGAGTGCAGTGGCATGATCTCAGCTCACTGCAACCTCTGCCTCCCGGATTCAAGCAATTCTCCTGCCTCAGCCTCCCAAGTAGCTGGGATTACAGGCATGTGCTGCCACGCCAGGCTAATTTTTTTTTTTTTTTTGTATTTTTAGAAGAGATGGGGTTTCACCATGTTGGCCAGGCTGGTCTTGAACTCCTGACCTCAAGTGATCCACCTACCTTGGCCTCCCAAAGTGTTGGGATTACAGGCGTGAGCCACCACGCCCAGCCTGTATGTCTTCTTTTTAGAAATTTGTAGGTACTCTTAATACATTTAGACTAACTCTGTCATATATATTGAAAATGTTTTCATTAACCTTTTATTATTGAGATAAAACTTACATCCATACATCAAAATGCACAAATCATAAGTTTACAATCATGTGAGTTTTGATAAATTTACACATTGGTATAACCACTCCATCCCAATCAAGATATATAATCTTTCTACCACCCCAGAAAGTTCCCTCATGGTCCTGTCTAGTCAATCTCCAGTCCCTCACCTCCAACACACATAGATAACCACTGTTCTGAAATACATCGCCATAACATTTTGCAAGATATTTCAATTGACATATAATTTTTTTTCTTTTAGCACTTTAAAGATGTCACTCCATTCACATGACTTACATTCTTTCCAATGAGAAGTCTGCTATTACTCTAATCTTCATTCTTCTGGATGTAATGTGTCATTTTCCTCTGTCTGCTTTTAAGAGTTTCTCCTTGCTTTCTGTTATCAGCAGTGAGAATATGATATGACTAAGTGTTTTGTTTATTTGTTTGGAATCCATTGCTTCCTAAATATTTTGTTTGGTGCCTACCATTAATTTGGAGAATTATTGGCCATTATTTCTTCAGATTTTCTGCCTCATTCTCCATTTTTCTTCTGGAATTCTGATAATGCTTAAGTCAGATCATGTGGCTGTAAGCTTAATGACTTAAAACAACACATACTTATCTCACAGTTTCTGTGGGGCAGGAGTTCAGGCACAGCTTAGCTGGCTTATTGTTGGGTCTTATGAGGCTATAATTAAGGTGTCAGCTGGGTTGCATTCTCATCTGGAGGCTTGACTGGGGAAGGATCAAAGCCCCCTCAGATTCTTGGCAGAATTTGTTTCCTTGAAGTTGTGGGAATTATGGCACCTTGCCTCTTCAAAGCCAGCAACTGAGAGACCCTTGAGAATAAGTCTGAGAGCAAGATGGAGTCTTTTATAACATCAGGTAATCATGGGAGGGACATCCCATCACCACTGCCGTATTCTGTTGTTTAAAAGCAAGCCACAGGCTCTGTCCACCCTCAAGATGAGAGGATTATTCAAGGATGTGAACACCAGGAGGCAGGGACCATGCGTCTACCTTAAAACCTGTCCACCCCATAGGGGAAGAATATTAAGGCAAGAGCTGAATCTAGTGTCTAGCGGAGGTCCTGGTGGGAGATATAGATTTTAGGATCATCAGCATATGGATGGCATTTAAAGGAATGGAACTGGATGAGCTCACTGAGGATGTAGATAGAAAACATGTGCAAGGACTGAGCCATGAGGTGAGGCACTCCGATGTTAAGGAGTCAAAGTGTTACCAGTGCACTCTGGCATCTTGTAATCTCCCAGGATAGAAATAAAGAGAGATCAGCAGACATAGCAGCGAGGAGAAAGAGAAATCTTTATTTAGCTTGTGCACAAGGAAGTCAGCACCATGAAAGGCAAACGGTGGGCTGCCACGTGGGTGGCACGTGGGTTAGTTTCACAGGGAAGGGATTGGTCCAGGCATGGATAGGAGGGGTTTGTCTAGTGCTTCTCAGTAGCTTTGCATGCTTCTTCATGCATCGCATGCAACATTCACATTTTAAATCTCTACCCCTAGGTGTGATTTTTAGCATGAAAATGAGGAAGGGGTAACTATAGTTGAAGTATAAGTCTAACTGCACATGTGGGGCCCGGGGAAGTCCCTAGGCCCCTAAAGCAGGAACTTGTGGTTAATAGCTTCTTGGGTCTTGTGCTGTGGACTGGCTGGAAGTTAAGCTACAACTTCATGAAGGGGCTTTCGTTCTTTTTCTCTACACCCCATCAAAACAGGCAAGCGGCCAGGCTGCCGGTTTTAAAAGGAGAGACTGGTAACCGAGACCTGAAGATGTGGTCTTTGGGATAAGAGGAAAGTGAGAGCACATGGTGTCCTGGACGGGAAGTGAAGAAAGCATGTGTAGCAAGAATGACTATCGATTCTGCTGTAGTTCCCGGAGGACGAGGACTGAGAACTGACCACTAACAATATAGAGAGATCACTGACAAGAGTTTTTAGTGGAGTGGTTGTGTTACCCAAAAAGCGTCCTGATCCAGACCCCAAAAGAGGATTCTTGGATCTTGTGCAAGAAAGAATTCCAGGCCAGTCCACAGAGTAAAGTGAAAGCAAGTTTATTAAGGCAGTGAAGGAATAAAATAATGGCTACTCCATAGAGCAGGGTGTTCCCAAAAGCACGAGGAGGAAGGCGTCCACCTGGGTACGCTTGTTTATATGTAAGATAAAAGCCAAAAAACATCACGGGGGAGACGTGCTGTACTATCTGGGCTCGTCAAAGGATTGCTAATCTTTGCGTAACGCCTGTCCTCCGCAAGCATCTATATCATTATCTTTAAAGCGAAACTTCAACTAAGAATGCTTCTTGTACTTAAGATACCCGGACATCGGGACCTAAGTCCCGGGTCTGCTGCGTAAACGTTTATTAACCTGTTCCCGTGACCGTAAAAGCCCGACTCCTGGGGATGCAGCCAGCGGGGTTCAGCCTCAGTTTACCCAGCGCTGTTCGAGCTGGAGTCGCTCTGGCTGGAGCGCCTGACCGCGAGGGGCGAGGTCAGGCCGGACTGGGGTTGTCCGGAGCGAGCAGGAGGGGAGCGGGGCTCCTGCGGAGCGGCACGGCGGGGCGGCCGAGGGCAGGGCGGGCTCGAGCTCGGGCTCTTCTGGCAGCGCCTCCATCCCCGTTCCGTTCACCCGGCAGCCGCCCCGTGGAGGAACCGCGCCCCATCTTTAGCCCTTTGAAACAGAAAGGCCCTTCCTCCCGCAGGCAGCTGAGGGAAAGATCGCGCTGGAGGGGATGTCGGGTCTGCCACTGTTTTGTTCCGGGCCACAGTTCCCTCCCTTCTCCGAGCGGGTCGCACGTCCGAAGGTCACCCCCACCAGGTGGCTAGGCCCTGCCGCCACTCGACAGAGGACCGAGGAGGAACCAACCCACTGCCCAGACTGCAGCGCCGCCACGCTTGGGTCCGCGCCGACGACCGTCATGACTGGGCATGCGCAGACGGCCCCGCCGGGAGCCATTTCGCCTGGCTGCGGCGCTCGAGGAAAGAGCCGGTGCGCAGGCGCCGGGCGAGAGGCGGTGCCTGCCCGACCCTGGAGCGCGCGTGCGCGCCAGAGCCGGAAGGGGCGGTGCCTGGCGCGGCGCCTGCGCAATGGGGCGGTGCCGGGGGCGGGGCGCGGCGGCTGTCAGCTGACTGTGGCGGCGGCGGCCTCGAGGTGACAACTGTCTCCGTCGCAGGCTCCGGCGGGGGCGCAGGAGGTCGCCCGGCGCGTCACTGTCGGGTCGGCGAGCCACGGGGGCCGCCGCAGCACCATGGCGACCACCGTCAGCACTCAGCGCGGGCCGGTGAGGCAGCCGGGCGAGGGTCGGGCGGGGGCGGCGACCTGCGGTTGCGGGCGGGGCCTCGGGCCAGAGCTACTGCTCAGCTGCGGCTGCCGGGCCGGCTCCTCGGCTCTCCCGGGGCACGCGGGGCGCCCGGCTGGCCGGAGGGGAGCGGCGGCGTCCACACCTCGGGGCGGGGCGGGCCGGACGGACGCGCCCACGCTGCGGGAGGCTTGAGCTCACCGCCGCGCCCGGGCAGAGCTTTGGGGAGGCGGCCCCGGGGGAGGGGGCCTGCGCCTGTTGTGAGCCCCAGATGGAGGCGGGCCCCGTGCCCCATGGTGCCCCAGAGGGAGGTAGGCCCCGCTCCCCAATGGTCTGCAGATGGAGGAGGGCCCCGTGCCCCACGGTGCCCAGATGGAGGCGGCCCCGAGCTCTGACGGTCTCCCGAATGGAGGAGGGCCCCGCACCCTAATGGTCCCCCAGGTGGAGGCGGCCCCTTTACCCTAATGGTCCCCTAGATGGATGCGGGCCATGCACCCTGATGGCCCCCCAGGTGGAGGCGGGTCCCGCACCCTGATGGCCCCCCCAGGTGGAGGCGGGTCCCGCACCCTGATGGCCCCCCCAGGTGGAGGCGGGCCTACACTCTAGTTGGTCCCATAGATGGAGACTGTTTCCTCTTTCTCCTTTACACAGAGTGAGGGCAGTGGTGACCACTTCTTGGGCCCAGTTGTGTCCCCAGTTAGTGGCCACCGTGCAGAGCCTCAGTTTCTTCATTTGCAAATGAGAGGATAGGCGCCAAGAACTTCAGAGAACCTTTCCTGCTCTGAATTCTCTCCCGAGGGTTGCCTGTCAGTTTCTTCTATAGCATTAATATTGCAGGAGAGCTGGTGTAGACTGACTCAGAGATGATGGGCTCCTGGCGTGAGTGGCCTCCTGGCTCACTGTTAGGGCCTTCTTGCATTGCTGTAAAGGAATACCGAGACTGGGTCATTTGTAAGAAAAGAGATTTAATTGGCTCCCGGTTCTGCAGGGTGTACAGGTAGCATGGTGCCGGCATCTGCTCCTGGGGAGGCCTCTGGAAGCTTCCAGTCGTGGCGGAAGGCCAAGTGGGAGCTTACACGTCACATGGCGAAAGCGGCAAGAGAGTTGGGGGTGGGGAGGTGCCACACACTGTAATGACCAGATCTTATGAGAACTCACTATCACCGGGACAGCACCAAGCCACGAGGGATCTGTCCCTGTGACCCACACACCCACCCTGCCAGGCCCCACCTCCAACATTGGGGATCATAATTCAGCGTGAGATTTGGCGGGGACACAGATTCAAACCGTGTCACTCACTGAGGCTGGGCTGGGGCGGGCTGTCGTGAGCGGTGCAGTTTTTGTCAACACTGGCTCTGAACATGCCGTGGGTGGAAAAAGTCCTTTTTCACGATGCTCCAAGGTCCCTGCACTCGCGCAGCCCAGTACTGGATGTGGTGGAGGGGTCACCAGGGCTCCCCACCCTTAACCCTTACCCAGGACTGTATCCACAAGTCCTGGTGTTTCTCCTGAGGAGATAATTCTTCAGGTAGAACATTTTTTCTGAGTTTAGAATGAAGCCCCAGGTTTGGGGCATAGCTGCTTTTTCTGAGGACTTTGAAGGAAACCTCCTGACACTTAGGAGACTCAGGTGTGGAGCCTACGGGTCGGCAGAGGTCCTGGACGGCCTCTGAGACTCAGGTGTGGAGCCTGCGGGTCAGCAGAGGTCCTGGACGGCCTCTGATGTCAGTGTCTCTACCTCTTCATCTTTACTCCACCACAGTGCGTCCCCGCAAGTTGCTGTGGCAGCCAGGTGCTCCTTTCTGCCTAACCGGAGGCTCATAGCAACAAGGGAACCAGCACCCTGCCTTTGTGTCCTCCTGGAGAGCAGGGGGGCATGGTGGCCAGGCAGGATGGCCCCTTCCTTGCTGTGTGGTCTGGGAGACATCCTCAGCCTCCTGGGAACTTGTCCCTTATCTGGAACCCCACTGGGGTGTAGGACTGGGTTTGAATGCATTGGGTGCTGAGCATGCAAGGAGCAGTGGGAGGCAGGCCCTTTCTGTTCTGAGGGGCACCGGCATGCAGCGCTGTTACACCCGCGATGAGGAAGTGGAAGCGGCAGGAGACGTTCTCACACGCGGGGCCTGTGCTGACAAGTGCTGAGGTGTCGTTAGAATCTCCTCTTGCCCGGTGCCTCCTGGGCTGTTTCCATCATGTAGACGAGCAGGTATTTCAGGGGCACCCCCGCTGACCAGTAAATGCACAGTAACATCAGGTCTGGCTCGGAGCTGCCAGGGTCTCTAAGAAGGTGTTGCAGCAACGGGGGTCTCAAGTGCTGCTTGGAGTACATGTGACTTAATCAACCAGCGTTACCGACTGTGGCGTTTAGGATCGCCACGATGCAGGGGACAACCAGGTGGTTCCTGCCACTGGGATCTTCCAGGGCAGCACGGTAGACATGGCAGCACATAAGGACAGCTGAGCCATGTGGTGACGGCCCGGTGGGTCTGTGATCTTAAGGGACAGGTGCTGGGAGAGTTTGTAAATGGTGGCCTCACCAGGGCTGGGTGTTGGGGTGAGGACGTGACATCTCTCGGAGGAGGAGTGGGAGTGGGGGTTGGGCTGGGAGGGGAGGGCACAGAAAGAGAGGCGTGGGGTCTGGAGGTGGAGAGGAGGGAGCCCCAGGGGCTGAGGATGGAGGGAGGCAGGAGCTGGAGGCCGCCGGAGGGTCCTGGGCACAGGAGGACTGGACTTGCCCTGGAGTTTACCGGGTCAGCGCAGCACTCTGTGAAGTGTTGCCTGGCACACCCAAGGCAGGGCCCGCCTTGGCACCAGCCTGCTTCGCTGAGCATAAGCCACCTCAGCCCCTCTGAATTAACTCATAGTGGGCCTTTAGCCAGTTACTAGCACCTAGAGGAGCCCTGCTTTTGCAGGATGTCTTGACACAGTATTTATCGTGTCCTCCTGTTACACTTGTGGTGCCGGAGGGGCAGGAGGTTAAGCAGGGTGCTCGGCTTTCCAGCAGAAAGAGATGCTCCCCAGGGTCCGGGAGCAGGACTCTGGCTCGGGAGACCCTGACTGTGGTCTAGCCGTTGCCTCCCTCTAGTGATGAGGGGAGACAGCAAGATCCCATGGGCCGTGAAGGAGCAGAGGGGCTGCTAATGGGGTCCTGGGAGGGTTCTTTTGTCCTTGGGTAGAGGGAGCTTCAGGGGCCCAGGTGGGTAGGTGTGGAGAGGATGTGTGTGAAGCTAGCCAGCCCGGCATCGTTGTGAGAGAATCATACCGTGTTTAGATCTTCAGGATAATGTTTCCCTGAATAGCCACCAAGGGATGCTTCAGCCCTGGGCAGTGCTTCCCTCACGTTTCAAAAAAGCCAGTATTTTGGAAAGATAACCTTTTTTCAATATCGTCCGCACATTATCAGAAAGCATGGGTAAGTACCTGCAAGGAGTACTGTGGGGGCCCCTGCGAGGAGTATCGAGGAGTACTGTGTGGACCTCTGCGAGGGGTACCGTGTGGACCCCTGCCTTCTGCAGTGAGATCTCGGGATGTTTGCAGGAGACTCCGCTTCAGCCATCGCGGTGCTGTCAGAGAGGCCTCCTTGGTAGAGGTGGTTGCGCCGTGCTGTGTCCAGGCTGCTCCAACTCCTTGTCCTGCTTTTGGAGGTGCTGGTTGACCATGGAGTCCAGCTGGAGGCGGCCTGGCCCCTCCTTTCTTCCCTGAGAGGCCTGTTCCTGTCCAGGTCCCCTCACTCTTCACATCGTTGATAATTCCTGCCGAATCGGTGACTTCGTTAGGGATGGCAGAGGGTAGTTTCTGAACTTTATCACTTCTTTGGTGTTTATTAACTGGGATTGTTTGTAAAGATTAGCTTTCCCCATCAACCAGTGTCGGCTGGCTGTCCTGAAACACAGTTCGTGAAGGCAAGGCAAGCGAGATGCTTTTCCCTCACCTTCCCGTACCTCAAGGAGAGAGTTGCCTTTCTTTGTAGATGTGTGTGGGCTTTCTCTCCCCCTGAGTGTCGTGAGGAGCCCATGGATTTTCCTGCATCTTGTGTGTCTGATCCAGTGGCACTTACCCGTCTCCGCTGGCTCTGGTGGGCTGTTCCTGGGAGGGTGTCCGTTCCTGCTGACTGCACCTGAGCCAGCGGGAAACGCACTCACCGCCTCCTCACGAGTCCTTTCTCTCTGGGTCCCTGTGAACGTTTGCGCTGGATTTTTTAGGCCGGGTTGTGAGTGTGTACAGGTGTAGAATTGCTGTGCTTGCCTGGAAATCACATCTTTTCACTGTGTGGGGACCCACGGGCCTCTTGGAAGATAAAGGCCTCTTGCCTTTAATTATTTTGTCTGATACTGGCACGGCCACTCCAGCTATCTTTTAGAGAGTATTCACCTAATACTTTTTCCTTCTTTGATTTTACATTTTTCTGAAAATTTTTGTTTAAGATAGGTGCACCATCGACAGCACATAGCTGGATTTTTAAAAAGTCAAATCTTAGAAGACTAAGTCTTTTGATGGGAATGTACTAGTTTCATATTTCTAGTTACAGACGCCTAGATGGATACACAGATTTACAGATTTTTTACATGTTTTCTTTTGTGCTTTTATTTGTCCTACATTTTCTTATTTTTTTTTCTCTCATTGCCTTTTGGATTTATTAAATGGAGTTTTTAAAAATTCAGTTGTTTATCTCAAGTACATACACACTGTGCTGGGAAAGTACAGGGGCTCTCCTGGAAATGGTAACATGCACTTATTAGCTTCTGCCGTGAGGGAGTCTCTGAGTGAACTCTGGCTCCGGAGGTTGCCCGGCTGAAGAATAATTAAAGAAGAAGTTAATCATTGTCTGTGCCACCTCCTGATCCACGCGGAGACCTCGGCCGCCCCATCCCGGCGCTTGTACTGCTGTGCCTTGTGTGGGTGCCGCCTCCCCTTGGGGCTCCCGCAGGAACGTGTTGCTTCTCTCGAGTCAGTGCTTGTTTAGATTTCCTTCTGTGTTTCTCTTTTCTTATCCCTTCTGATGTCTCAGGACTTCCATTTGGGGTCACTTTCCTTTAGCTTCAGGTTCATCTTTTAGAATTTTCCTTGCTGGCAAACTTGATTTTTGCTTGTACATGCCTTTTCTCTGTGTCCTGACAGCTATTTTTGTGTGTGGAACTCCGGGTGGACGGTACTCCAGGTAGACAGTACTCCGGGTGGACGGTCACTTGTCCTCAGTGCCTCGAAGGTGGGACCCCGCCCTCTCCTGGCTCCTGGAGTGGCTGCTGAGCAGTCCAGGAGTGGACGTCCCTTCCTCCGGCTTTCCTTCGTTTTTGCCCCTCTCTTTGCTGCCTTCTGAATATGCTGCTTCTGGCCTGCCTCCCAGTTCACTTGAGGTCTTTTTTTTTTTTTTTTTTTTTACACGGAGGCTTGCTCTGTAGCCCAGGCTGGAGTGCAGTGGCACAATCTCAACTCACTGCAACCTCTTCCTCCCAGGTTCAAGCAATTTTCCTGCCTCAGACTCCCAAGTAGCTGGGATTACAGGCGTCCGCTACCACGCCCAGCTAATTTTTGTATTTTTAGTAGAGATGGGGTTTCACCATGTTGGCCAGGCCATTCTGGAACTCCTGGTCTCAAGTGATCCGCCCACCTCGGTCTCCCAAAGTGTTGAGATTACAGGCGTGAGCCACTGCACCCGGCCCCAACCTCTGTTCATCTGGGCCTCTAACACTGTCCCTTGACCTGCCCGACAGGCCCCTGGTTAGGCCTGCTGTGCAAGTGTTTCCTGTCCCTGAGTCACTGTCTCCAGATCCTGCGGGCCCTGCCCTGGCACCGTGCTGGTGAGGCCTGCCTTGCTGCCCTGTGGGAAGTGCAGCGTGCCCCTGCCACCCGGCCTTGCCCTGTTTCTTTGCTCAGCGCCTCCTGCCGTTAGCATACAGCATAACTCATGATGCTTCCCGTTTGTTTTCTTCCACTCACGTGTAAGCACCACAGGAGCAGGGGTGCACCAGCACCTTACCATGGAAGCCTCAGGCACACAGTGACATGCAGAGGCCGCCGCAGTGCGCGCCCCGTGCCTGGCGCCCAGGGCCTGCCACGTCACACGCCGTCCCTCTCTGGATCTCTGTCCGCCCTTGGCCCGCTGCTTGACTGGCTTTTGTTTCATCTGAATGAGAACGGGTTTTCTGCCTCTGCCTTGCTTGACCGTCCCAGCACTTAGGATGCAAGCCTGCGTGCAGTGGAGTTCCTGGCGGAGACCGCATTTAAAGTCGCTTGTTCTGTAGTCAGCTTTTATAATCTATGCTTATTCTCATTCCGTCCTGTACTCTTCCCTTTCTCCGCTCTTCAGCTTACACGAGTTCGTTTCAATACTGTCATCTCCCAGCTTCCTTACACAAATTCTAGTGTTTGCTTCGAGACTTCAGCAGAGCCAGGGAACCTCCCGGCATGTTGGCTTTGAAGCGCCTGTTGTGTTTTGTATAATTAAAGGAAGAGGGGAGGGGGTGATAGGAAGAGGGAAGGAAAGCCCTGTCTGAGGAAGGCCCCGGAAGGGGAGACAAGGCACAGCGAATGAGTGCTCAGCGAGGGCTTCTGGGAGGGGCTGCAGAGCGGCCGTGGGAGGAGGTTGTGGGAACTGGGGACACGGTCACCACTGCCCGTCCACACTGGCGTGGGAGCTGCCTTGCCAAGAGCAGATGCGTGAAATGCCACTTGTTTGCCCAAGGGTTGTTTATTGAACGTGCCAGTGCCAGGAGGCTGGCGTGGAGCGTGAGGCCGAGGCTGGCTGGAGTGCCAGGGGCTGCGGGGTCAGGGACTGGTCCAGCTTTTGGATGCTGGTGCTGTGCAGGGTGGTGGGTGAGGGAGCCAGCAGCTGAGTGGGCGTGGGGAATTGCAGTTTTCCTTCTAGCCTTATTTTGGAAAATGCTAAACTTACAGGGCAATGGCAGTGGCCACCAGTGAGCGTCGGTGAGTCCTTTACCTCTGCAGGGCTCCCCTCTTGGCTGTGAGTGTACAGGCCCGGGCGCTTCAGTCTCTGAAACCCTGCGCACTGAGGGGTCAGTCAGCCGGGCAGAGGGACCGCCAGGGCCACCCAGGGTCTGTCCTGACTGCCCACGGCCCTGTGTCTCAGCCCTGGTGCGCGTTCCCGCCCTCTTGCACCCCCGGGTCTGGATGTGAATCACACAGGTGTGCGGGCATCGGGTGGACGGGCCATTTCTCCTGGGCCAGAGTGAGCTCTGACCTGGGTGTGAACCTAGCAGCAGACATCCCCTGTAGGACAGTGGTCTGGAGCAGGCCCCTTGCAGGGCCTTCAAGGCAGGGCCAGCCCCTCAGACACAGCAGGGAGGCTGGTGATGACCTGGGCTCCAGGTTCTCAGCTTCATCTGGACCAACTGTGCCATTCTATGTGAGTCCTGGCGCCCTGACCGAGTCTGAGGCTCCCTTCCTAGCAGACACTCAGACCTCACCCAAGAGGCTTGTGAAACTGACTTCCGCCCATATCCCTAGGTGTTGCTACTACGGGGGATTTATTTCTCTCTGTTTCATTAGCTTCCTCTGTCCCTTTAGCCACGAGCCCAGCCCAGGTCTTCCTGCTGTGGGTCCCAGCTCTGAAAGTCACGTTGAATCGTGGCCATGTTAGGAACTGGAGAAACCCAGGGCTCAGGGTACAGAGTTTCACTAGTTGGGCTTCTGTGTTGGGGCCTCCATGGGCTGGCTTTGTGGCTTCAGGAGCCCTTGACGCTTGTTCTCAATGTGGGGGTGATATTGACCCTGAGAGGACACAAGCGGTTCTTGGGGGAGGAAAATCCTGGGATTTGGCAGCCGTGTGTGCCTCCCCAGCCCAGCTCCTGGAATTCTTGTTCCTGAGTATTTCATTGTCCCTGGGTTTTCTTGGCGTCCCAGCACATGGATACGGAGTTCTCGGAAGCCCACAACACGTGTGCGAGCTCAGGCCTGCTGTGAGGTGGGCGGGGAGGGTGGGCAGGCGCCTGTGGATGCCGTTTGTGTGGGATCCTCAGTGCTGGTGTGAGACTCTGGCTTGGAGAATTGAATGAGAATTATCGACATTTTGTGATTTAGTTCCACAGAACATATTTAGCCCATCGCTAATGATGTCAGTTTGCTGAAAGAATACCAGGCAGCCAGTTAAAAGGTACTTTCTCACATCAAGCAAAAGCTTCAGTTCACTAAGGATATTTTTTACTGTGTTTATATAAGTTGTTTATTTGTACGTGTGATTTGGTACATTACAATTTATGTAAATAAATTACACTCAACGCTGCTCAGCACAGTCATGCAGTGTTAGAAGCGTTTTAGTTTTTAATTTAACCTAATTTGACTTAGTTATGCCAACCTGGCGTCAGCGCCGAGACTCGTTAGAGCCCTGCTTGCAGTGTTTACGTGCCAAATGCAGGTGCACGCATGGCACACAAACACAAACAGCACCTCCGCAGCGTCATGGGGTGGGAACAGTGAGAAGGTTTAAAAAGGCTCCGCAGAGGGCCAGTCATGGAAGTGGCCAGGAAACCCTGGTCTCCTGCTGCCTGCATGTGGCCAGCCGTGCCCCCAGGGTGTCTGTGGGGCGGCTCCTTGGGGCGATGTCTCCTGGCAGGCCTGAGGCCAGGACTGCGTGTGTTCAGGACTCCACGTCCTGGGCTGAGCTGGGCTCTTCCTGGACTCTGTCAGGCAGAAAGTGTGGCCCAAGGAAGCAGCGGCTCTCTCAGTCGGAAACGTATTCATAACAGGTGTTAGGCAGAAAGTGTGGCCCAAGGAAGCAGCGGCTCTCTCCATTGGAAACGTGTCACCAGCAGGAATATTCACAGTGGGTGTTTAATTTGTGTGCTTAAAAAGAAAAATCAGCTTTGGGTTGACTACACACATTGCATGACAGAAGAATTAAGACTTTATTTCTGTGCCAAAACTAAAACTTAGACTTGAAGAGAAATTGTTTTAAATAGAAGTGAATTTTGGAGATCTCTTTTCTTTCGTGTGGAAAGGTGCGCTGCAGTGGTTTAGAGCTCTGGCGTCAGTGAGGGAGGAGTGGTTGTCAGTCACAGGCGTGCGTCGTGATCCTCTGAGAGCATCACATGGGGGAGGAGAATCAGCAATTCCAAGAAATTTGAAGTTACATTTTTAAACTTTATTTAAAACAGACTAATATTTATAAAAGTAGCTTTTATTTTCAGAGAAGATAAAATGCAGAGAGCTCTGTGGGATGAGAGCCCTACCCTGTCCTTTTTATTTTAAAAGTAATTCACGAATGTTTTTAAAAAGTTTCTAAAAATAACTAGCAGGATATAAAAGTATAAATAAATTAAAATAGAATCTTCCCTGCCTGTTTCCCTCGAGTTCCATTCCTGAATGCTCCTCCAGAGTTGGTGTCAGCAGAGGCCTCCTTATGGCTCCCTGCAGCAGGTCGTGCCGCACCTCCGCCTCCTCCTCCGCCCCCCGAGTCTCCATGTGTTCGCGGCAGGGACCGACGGCTCCTGTTGAGGCCGCGTGGCAATGCGCTGGGTGGATGTGCCTGGCTGGTGGACGGGGCGTTTTGACGGCACAGGTGATGCAGCCGCAGGCATCCTGTGCTCACGTGCCCGAGTGAGCGTTGACATGGGACTGGCTCCTGAAGTGGAATTGTCGGCCTTCACGCAGGCATTTAGACTTGTTAGTGTTGAACTCAGTATGTGCATCTTGTACATGGAAGCAAAATTCTAGAAAAATATCCATTATGTATCAGGAGTAATCATTTTTGTTTTCATATTTCCAAGCCTCTGAACCAGGGTAAAGCATATATTTTTATGTGACCATTGAAATATTTCCTCCATCATAATATGGCAAAAATAAATTTTAGGATTAGCACTGAATTTAAAAAATAAATTCAAAATAGACGTTTATTGAAGGACCAACTGTCGTCACTGAAACGATAGGGTTTACTTCAGCGCCTGGACTCCCTCCTCTGTGACTCGTGGAGCATGAACTGGTAGAACTCCCTCCTCGTTTGCAGGGCTTTGCTCTAAGTTGAGAAACGAGGGCATTGCAGCAGCAGGCGAGCCGCCTCCCCTGGTAGGCAGGGCAGCAGGTTGCGTAACCAGTGTTTGTACGGGGAGGACTGAAGCCCAGTCGCTGTCTCCTGTCTTGCTGTCTTCAGGTTAAATGGAATATTTTTCTGAAAAACCTTGAATTTTGTAGTGTTCAGTTTTATGACAAATTGAAAAGCTGGCATGAAGAGGTCCTGTGTGTCTCACCCATGTCCCCGGGCCGACGCTCCCCTCCCTGGGAACAGCTCTCACAGCTGTGGCGCTGAGCTGGGGGCGTGACTGTTGGCTCCAGGTTTTATTTGGCTGTCCTGGTTTTTCGATGACTGTCCTCTGCTGTCCCAGGACCCTGCCTTGCGTTTAGCCATCAAGTCTCCATCTCCAATCTGGGACTGTCTCTCAGGCTTTCCTTGTGTTTTTGGGACCTTGACGGTTTGAGGAGGACTGACTGGTCAGGGATTTTGTCAGATGTCTCTTAGTCGGGGTGTAGGTTTTTGGGAGGAAAACCCAGATGTGAGGTGTGCGTCATCTCGGGGAGCTGGATGCGCACCTGCCCCGCCACGTGGTGCTGGCTGCGGTCCCCGGGCTGCGTGGGGCTGATGAGCTCCATCCACAGGGAGCTGCTTCTCCCCTTTTCGTGTTCTGTCCACGCGGTTTATGTTTAAAAACCCTCTTTTCCTATTTGCCATTTTATGGTTAAATCCTTGTTGAATAATTGACACTTGATCATTAGGCCTTTGGATATAATTTTATTTTCTCCAAGTAATGAGCAGTCCCATTGTCTTTAACGGACACCTAAAGAGTGCAGAGCAAGGAGATGGAGCGCTGGACGCCTTCAAATACCGGGACAACCAGGAGCCAGAACAGCGAGGGACCCACAGTGCTCCCTCAGACGCCTCTGAACCCCACGTCCACACACCCGTGTGACCACCTGTACCCTCCCCCGACCAGCTTCTCCATGTGCTGCTGTCTCTGGGGCACGAGCCGCCTGTCCGTCCCCGACGTGTGCCCAGGAGGGCACGAGCCGCCTGTCCGTCCCCGACGTGTGCCCAGGAGGGCACGAGCCGCCTGTCCGTCCCCCACGTGTGCCCAGGAGGGCACGAGCCGCCTGTCCGTCCCCCACGTGTGCCCAGGAGGGCACGAGCCGCCTGTCCGTCCCCCACGTGTGCCCAGGAGGGCACGAGCCGCCTGTCTGTCCCCGACGTGTGCCCAGGAGGGCACGAGCCCCTGTCTGTCCCCGACGTGTGCCCAGGAGGGCGCGAGCCGCCTGTCTGTCCCCGACGTGTGCCCAGGAGGGCGCGAGCCGCCTGTCTGTCCCCGACGTGTGCCCAGGAGGGCGCGAGCCGCCTGTCTGTCCCCGACGTGTGCCCAGGAGGGCGCGAGCCGCCTGTCTGTCCCCGACGTGTGCCCAGGAGGGCGCGAGCCGCCTGTCTGTCCCCGACGTGTGCCCAGGAGGGCGCGAGCCGCCTGTCTGTCCCCGACGTGTGCCCAGGAGGGCGCGAGCCGCCTGTCTGTCTGCCATGTGTGCCCAGGAGATACGGTGCTTTTCCTGCCGTGTCCTCAGAGCTGTGTGTGTGTGGCACACAGGAAGCAGTTGTCACAAATAAACAGGAATTTGGCCTGTGTATGTTAATCCTGAGAACCTGGTTAGCACGAGTCTGTTTCTGCAAGATAACCCATTCCTGGTGAGCAGACAGAGCTAGTCATAGAGCCTGCTGGCATGGGCTATGCCAGGGCCCTGTGGGGTTGGCAGGGAAGCACATCCTGTGTGGCCAGGTGTCCCCCGGGGAGAGACCTCTGGGCTGTGAATCCTTCTGGGAGGCAGGCGAAGGGCCCTGGCCTTCTGTACCCCAGTGTTTCCTGTGTGCCAACAGGAACAGGTGCTTAGCATCTCATGCCATGGGGCCTCTCAGTGCCCTCCTGAGCCAGAGCTTGCTGGTGAGCTGTACAGCGTCTCGAGAGAGTCTGCCTGGGAGAGGCTGGCCTGGGACTCCTGGCATGGGCCCACTCCCCTCAGGCACCTCTGCACCTCCTCGATTGTCCGTAAGGGGAGGGGGTCCCTCCGGGCCCTGGCCTATGCCACACCCTCCGGAGGTGAAGCTGGGGTGCTCTGCTGTTCTCACAGGACGGCTTCTCTCACAGGGCAAAGGTCACTTGTGACGTGTCCCAGTCAAAAACGGGGTAAAGTGTGGGGAAAGGCACAAAGTGTGTTTTGCTTTTTAGAGAAGAGCGGTTGAGCACACACCATGCTGGCTGCTCAGGTTGGGGTGCAACCTGCAGAGAGCTTCCCAAACTTGGGGGTCCTGAGTCCGTAACCACTCGAAGCAGTGCCTGGATTGTCTGGATCCCTTCTGTTTGCTCCCATTGGTTGTGGAGCGCTGACTGGCTTGTGCTCTCCAGGCCTTAGATGGGACACAGGTGAGGAGCTAGCCCCTCTCGGGGTCCTTTGAAGTGCCAGGCGGCCAGAGGACAGCAGGTGCAGGGCTTAACTCAGAACCTCCTGGAGCCCTGCCTGGCACCATGTCATTGGGAGTCCAAGGCACAGGCAGGTACGGGTTTCTGGTCTGCACGGCAGAGGCATTCTGGCAGCCTCAGCATGTGCACTTTGCCTAAGCTCACGTCCGACATGCCCAGGGTTCCAGGTTTCCACTCGGTATTTCCTGAAAACAACTGCCCAGGGCACTGGCGCTGGCCGGGGCCCCTGCGGACGGCTGGTTCTCCACCCCACTCCTCCAGCAACCAGGCCTCCACCCCACTCCACCAGCAACCAGGCCTCCACCCCACTCCACCAGCAACCAGGCCTCCACCCCACTCCACCAGCAACCAGGCCCATGCTCAGGGCCTCATCAGCCACCTTTCACCTGTGGAGCGTGGTTCTTACCCCAGGCCCCTTCAGCCGCTGCAGGTGTGCGGGTGGTTTCGGGATGGCATTGTCCTACCTGGGCCCATCCTCTCTCTTCCCCTCAGGGGTGGCAGCGGTGGACAGAGTCGAGGAGACACAGGATGCAGAGTGGGGAGGTCTTTTGTGGTTGTTTGGAATCGATTTACTTCCTGTGTTCTTCTAGGATACTTTTGAATTTCAGCTGTTTCATGTGGAAACATTTGAAGTATATCAGCAGAGGGTTTTCCAAATCACTTTAGACCTGAGGCTTAGCTTTTGTCTCATTCATTTGTTTGACCAATTGACCTGCAGTTCAGTGGCCCTGCCTTTAGCTGTGGACAAGGAGAAAGAAGCCGTGGGCACACATGGTGCAAGGGAGACCCTTTAAAATGACCTGAAAACCCACCTGAGCAGGCTTTGAGCGGGGGAACCCATTTTTAGTGGCAGAAACCTGCATTTGGGGGGATTTCCTGAGTGAGGGCTGCACCTGTACCGATGGGGGCCAGGCCCCAGGCTGAATACCCTTGACCCCTCGGTTTAGAGATGAGGAGACAGAGGCTGAGCACAGTCCAGGACTTGATTAGCACATGGGTGGGGGCGGGGCCGCGGGAATGCCGGGGGCAGCTGCTGTCGGGCTGCTTTGTGTCCCCACCCTGACTCACTGGGCTCTCTGGTCCCCGTCCCCGCAGGTGTACATCGGTGAGCTCCCGCAGGACTTCCTCCGCATCACGCCCACACAGCAGCAGCGGCAGGTCCAGCTGGACGCCCAGGCGGCCCAGCAGCTGCAGTACGGAGGCGCAGTGGGCACCGTGGGCCGACTGAACATCACAGTGGTACAGGTGGGCCTTGGGGCACCCTCCTGCCTGCCTGGGGCTGGTGCGCTCAGTGGGGGTGGGATTGGGGATTTCTGCGTTTATACTGCATTTCCTAAGTGGGCAAACAGAACTTCTGATTCCCGCTTTTCCTGAAACGTGTGTGATGTTGAAAACGATCTGTGTGAAAGATGTTGGCATTAACCCCGGGTTCTACCAAACATAACTCAAGTGATGAGTAGTGGGTGTAGGTGGGCGTCTGCTCCGTGTAGGGCCTGGCTCTTCCACCAGGCTTGAGTACGCCCAAGGACGCCTCCCAGACCCCCGCTGGCAGCTGGAGGAGGCACAGCCAGCCCCGCCCCGCCACCCGGCGTGTGCTGCGTGAGTGGCTTCCCGTTGGCCCCAGTGCCGGTGCCTGCACGCTCCCTCCCTGCAGAGCAGCCCTCAGTCAGCCTCGGGGGCTGGCCCGTGGTCGCTTAGTGGTCTTTCAAGTGAAAACCAAAATTGCAGATTGAACGCCGATTTTGATCACACGAAAACCATCTGTAAGACCGCAGGAAAAGGAAACACATTGTGAGCCACACAGGCTTTTGTAGAAATGCACAAATATAGCAGGCAGAAGAGTCGCTGTGGACCTCACAAATAAGACTTGGTTTCAGGGGCTTCATGGTGTGGTGAGCACAGCTGCGCCGTCACCCCTTCCTCGCGGCGTGTCTCAGATCCTTGCTTGTGCAGCTGTTACTGTGCTGGTGTGGCCGATCCCTCTGCCCACCCAGTGAACTCCTGTAAGCCCATGCATTCCCGCACCAGCTGCCACCAGGCCAGCCAGTGCCATCACCCATCCTCAGCCGCCACCTCCTGGCAGGGCCTGGTGACTGCAGGGCACTCCACCTCACACAGTTCAAGCTCCAGAGCTGGCTGGGCCTTGGAGGTGGCCCTGGCATTGCCGGCGCCTCTGGCCCCCCTTGGTCCTCTCCCGCACCCTGGAGCCCACTGCAGGCAGCCTGTTTCCTCCACGTGAGCTCACCCAGCCTTCTGTGGCACAGCTCCAGTGGTGGGAAACATTCCTGCCTCCTCACTGGGCCACGTCGCTCAGCCCCTGTTTCCTGCTTCTCTTGGCATCCGGGCGGCCACACACGTGGTTCCCTGCTTGCCTCCCCTTGCTGCTTCCCCTTGTTGTCTCCTGGGGCCCCAATGAGATGCCAAGGGGTCTGGTCCTCAGCCCTCCTCCCCTCTCTGCCCACACCCCAGTGACTTCTGCATCCCTGTGGGTCTAAACACCCACGTGCTGGCCCCGGCCTGAGCCAACCACTCAGCTCCACCCCAGATTCCTAGGTACGGACCATGGCCACATGGCCTCCCCAGGTGTTCCGTGGGCACTCCGGACTCCATGTGCCCAAGGTGGAGCTCTCAGGCCACCCTCCCAGCTTCTCCCCGTGTCTGCAGGTGGCTGCCCCACACTCTGGAAGCTGAGGCCCAAAGTCCTGGTGCTCCTGGAGCTGCACAGTTCATCTCTGCCTCTTGCCCTTCAGGCCTGACCCTCAGCACAGGCGCCACCTTCAGCCTGTCCAGGCATGGAGTCCCCTGCACCCACCCACTGCCTCCGCTCAGCCACTGGAGTGTGGCCACAGCAGGTCACTTCCTGCACAGGCCTTTCTTGTGGGCACTGTCCTGCTGAGCCTTCTCAAGCTGGGGCCCATGTTTTGCTTCACCCTAGTCACTCCTGACCCTCCTGTTCCCTGGCCATTCTCCTCCCGCTTCCTGCAGCTATTCCTCCAGATCCTGCAGCCCACACACTCGGTCCTCCTAGCTGGTCACTCCCTGCAGTGGTGATGACCGTCTGCTGCGCCGTGTGTCTGCCGCGCATCTTTTGCCCGTTGCGGGGAAAGCAGCTGTGCCTGTGTGTTCCCACAGTGTCTGCTGTCTGGCGCGCGTCTCTTGCGCGTTGCAGGGGGGCAGCGGTGCCTGTGTGTCCCCACGTTGTCCGCAGTGTCTGCTGCAGCAGAGCAGCACTCATAGTGAATGGGCAGATGCTTCCATAAACATCGAGGAGGTCGCTTTAGCAGAGCAGTTGATGTCACTCCTAGAGTTTTCTAGCCACAGTGCAGAGGGCAGTGGGAGGAGACGGGAATGAGAGGATGAGGCTGAGTGTGGCAGAAGTGGGCAGGATCCAGTGTGAGCAGGCATCGGTGACAGGCACGGGCATGCTGGTGGGGGAGTCCCACGTGCCACCCGGAAAGCTGGCTTTGCTCAAAGCCTTGAAAGTTGTTAATAAAAAAAAAGTCATAGCAGCTAGGCAGAAACAGCACAGTTACCTGAAAGCTTTGGAAAATCACGCTGGTCTCAGACTTTCTTGCTACATACTTTCCAGAAAATAGGGCAATTTCTAGGGAGTTTAGAGGGGCAGAGTTTCGAGTGTAAGAGCTGATCTAGCAGATCTGTGGGTGTGCAGCAGAAGGGAATTTGAAGCTGTTAGAGGCTGAGCATGCCTGTCGCCCAGGAGCTTCCGGAAAACTATCACTCCATAGTATTCTGGAGTACGCTCTGGCCACCCAAGAAACACGCTAAAATTAAGGACCCAAGAATGGGGCAGTTTTGACATAAAAGGACCGGCCACAGCTTTGGTTAGAAGTGAAAGGAGGGAACTTGTATGTGGACGAGGATAGAAAACAGAGGACCCGGCAGTCCAGAGATGTGGGCATAGGAGGGGAGAGTTCAGCTGTGTGGCGAGGGGTGGTGAGGACGGGGCGGCCGTGCCCTCAGAGGAGGGTCAGCGAGGACAGGGTGGCCGTGCCCTCAGAGGAGGGTCAGCGAGGACAGGGTGGCCGTGCCCTCAGAGGAGGGTCAGCGAGGACAGGGTGGCCGTGCCCTCAGAGGAGGGTCAGCGAGGACAGGGTGGCCGTGCCCTCAGAGGAGGGTCAGCGAGGACAGGGTGGCCGTGCCCTCAGAGGAGGGTCAGCGAGGACAGGGTGGCCGTGCCCTCAGAGGAGGGTCAGCGAGGACAGGGTGGCCGTGCCCTCAGAGGTGGGTCAGCGAGGACAGGGTGGCCGTGCCCTCAGAGGTGGGTCAGCGAGGACAGGGTGGCCGTGCCCTCAGAGGTGGGTCAGCGAGGACAGGGTGGCCGTGCCCTCAGAGGAGGGTCAGCGAGGACAGGGTGGCCGTGCCCTCAGAGGAGGGTCAGCGAGGACAGGGTGGCCGTGCCCTCAGAGGTGGGTCAGCGAGGACAGGGTGGCCGTGCCCTCAGAGGTGGGTCAGCGAGGACAGGGTGGCCGTGCCCTGAGAGGAGGGTCAGCGAGGACAGGGTGGCCGTGCCCTGAGAGGAGGGTCAGCGAGGACAGGGTGGCCGTGCCCTCAGAGGAGGGTCAGCGAGGACGGGGTGGCCGTGCCCTCAGAGGAGGGTCAGCGAGGACGGGGTGGCCGTGCCCTCAGAGGTGGGTCAGCGAGGACGGGGTGGCCGTGCCCTCAGAGGTGGGTCAGCGAGGACGGGGTGGCCGTGCCCTCAGAGGAGGGTCAGCGAGGACGGGGTGGCCGTGCCCTGAGAGGAGGGTCAGCGAGGACGGGGTGGCCGTGCCCTCAGAGGAGGGTCAGCGAGGACGGGGTGGCCGTGCCCTCAGAGGAGGGTCAGCGAGGACGGGGTGGCCGTGCCCTCAGAGGAGGGTCAGCGAGGACGGGGTGGCCGTGCCCTCAGAGGTGGGTCAGCGAGGACGGGGTGGCCGTGCCCTCAGAGGAGGGTCGGCGAGGACAGGGTGGCCGTGCCCTCAGAGGTGGGTCGGTGAGGACAGGGTGGCCGTGCCCTCAGAGGAGGGTCAGCGAGGACAGGGTGGCCGTGCCCTCAGAGGAGGGTCAGCGAGGACAGGGTGGCCGTGCCCTCAGAGGTGGGTCGGTGAGGATGGGGCGGCCGTGCTCTTAGAGGGGGGCGGTGAGAATGGGGCGGCAGTGCCCTCAGAGAGGGTTCAGTGAGGACGGGGTGGCTGTGCCCTCAGAGGGGCGTCGGTGAGGACGGGGCGGCTGTGCCCTCGGTGGGGGGTGGTGAGGACAGGGTAGCGGTACTCTCAGAGGGAGGTTGGTGAGGACGGGGCGGCCATGCCCTCAGAGGGGGTCGGGGGGCAGTGTCTGGACTCTGTTCCACTGGGAAGGAGGAACTGGCGGGCTCCATGTGGGCGGGAGGGCCGGGATGGCTCCCGGGGTCTCTATCACCAGCTCCTGGGGGTGAGCCAGGTTGGCTGCAGGAGAGCGGGTGGCGGTGGTACAGGGAGGCCGTCTGCATTCCAGGCAGGGCGCTTTACAGGCAGCCGGAGCTGCGGGGCTGAACCCAACCCAGCTTACGAGGGCTTTTCTCCTGATTTTTTCTTGTAAAAGTTTTACAGTTTCAGGTTTTATATTTGAAACTGCCATCCGCATTGAGCTTGTTTGCTGAACAATCATCTCACTTGCCGCGGTCTTCTGTCTTATTCTGAACACACGTTCACTCCCGCCCTGAGGACTTCAAATGTCCCCGCCCAGCCGAGCGCCTGGACTGAAGTCGAATCTCATGGTCTACATGTGATGTGGCTTCTTGTGATGGGGAGACACAAGAAAGACAAGTTCCAGTCCCCGAAACCCCACGTACTCCAATAGCACAGGCAGGGCTGCTGCCTTCACGAGGGAGGAAAGCAGCCATGTGGCGTCTGAATTACGCGCAGCAGGTGTCCTCACTCCCACCTAGAGCGAGGATGCACCTCTCCCGGGTCATCGTGCTCCAGGGGCAGGTTCACACTCCCTGTCATGCTCTGGCTGTCAGCTCTGTCCCGGGACCTCCTCCTCTTTCCCTCCTCAGCCGCTTCTGAGGAGAGCATCAGAGAGCATGCCCTTCATGGTGGGTGAGTGGCGGCCTCAGCTGTGTCTGTGAGCGTCGTAGGTTTCTGCTGTCAAGGACGAGCCACGTGCTTTGTCTCAGAACTGCACGATCCATCTGTGGCTCTCTTCTTGCCCCTGGCCTCCTGGGAAGCAGGTCACAGCCGTGTTCAGGCGACTCGGAGTGGCTGTAGTCTATACATTAGGAAAAGGCCTCATGGAAGGGTTCAGGGAGGCAGACGGCCTAGAGAACCCACCCTCTCCTGATGGTTGGCACCTCCTTTTCCTGACATTGGCTTCATTCCAGGCAAAGTTGGCCAAGAATTACGGCATGACCCGCATGGACCCCTACTGCCGACTGCGCCTGGGCTACGCGGTGTACGAGACGCCCACGGCACACAATGGTGCCAAGAATCCCCGCTGGAATAAGGTCATCCACTGCACGGTGCCCCCAGGCGTGGACTCGTTCTATCTCGAGATCTTCGATGAGGTGAGAGGGACGTGCCAGCTATTATGGAGGCCGCACGTGGCTGAGCGTGGCTGCTGTGGGAACACGCCTGCCGACACAGCCACGTTCCTGGCTGGCTTCGATGCGTGGCTCCCCACCTGGTGTTTCATTGGGTGCATGACAGGGTCCTGCTCTCCCCAAGGAATGTGAAAAAGAGATTGTTTCCAGCTCCTTGAACACCCTTACATTTGGAAACATCCCCAGTGACAAGCATGACCCAGGGATAGAGCGTGCACGTGTCCCCTCCTCTGGGCGCATAGGGTCTGGCCGCTCACCAGCAGGTGGGATTTCCAGTGAGTGCGGCTGCCTGCTGGGTGGGAAAGCTGTTCTTGGTGGTACGAGTGGCCATGACCCTTGAGGGTCCTGAGTCTCGTCAGTGGCTGCACCTGCAGCGCTTCTGAGGCAGAGTCAGGTCAGAGCGGATGTGGCGAGGCTGCTGCTCAGTGTGGTCCCAGCACCTCATACCTGTGGCATTGTGAGGCTAGAGCCTGGGTGGGGGGCCGGGGAGCAGTGTGGGGCAGCCCTCCCTGCCTGGGCCCTGCCTTTTCCTCCTGGCTTTTCTCTCCCCGTCCCTATCTGCTTTCCCCTCCCTGGCCCTCAGAAGAGTAGAGAGCGTGTGGGAAGTGCAGAGTCAGCTGTGGGAGGCAGACCCCGTGTCCTTTCCAGTCTGCACCCTGGCTGTTCTGGGGCTTGAGAGGTGGCAGCTGGTGGAGCAAGGATGGGGCCCCGAGGGCTGGGGAGGAGCAGCCAGTGTCCCTGAAGCAGAACTGGAGGAGGACAGCAGCCCAGGGCCCTCGCTTTCCCCAGCCCCAGACCTGGCCCTGGCCCATCCTGGTGGAGAGAGGGAAGGAGAAGTCCCCTACGGAGGCTGATAAACGATCGTGAAGCCTGCACTGCCGGAGGGGTCTCATCGATGGGGTGCTGGTGCAGGTGGGAGCCCTGTTCCACAGATGAGACGGGGACTCAAGGCGGGCCCACGATGGTGCGGCCGCAGGGGCAGGGCGGTCCCTTCCCTGATGCCCGGGGCCTCTCCCTCTTGTCTCCCCCAGAGAGCCTTCTCCATGGACGACCGCATTGCCTGGACCCACATCACCATCCCGGAGTCCCTGAGGCAGGGCAAGGTGGAGGACAAGTGGTACAGCCTAAGTGGGAGGCAGGGAGATGACAAGGAGGGCATGATCAACCTCGTCATGTCCTATGCGGTGAGCTGCGGGCCTGGGTGGGGCAGGGTGCGTCAGGGTATGTTGGAGCACGTCGGGGTTGTGCCGCCCCGCAGACACCCTCGTCTCTTTCCTGGAGGCACTGAGCCCATAAAACAGCAGGGCTCACGTTCTGAGGACAGAGGGCAGGGGCCCCGGGTGGTTTGGTGGCGGAGAGGGGCTGCCCCGCCGACTGCTCCTGCCCATGTTCTCTGTCTGGAGAAACAGCATCGGGGTTGTTTGTGTTCCTAAGATGGGCCCACCCTTTGTGGTGGTCTCCACTGCAGGCCCCTGTGTCCTCGGAGGACCCCCACAGCCGTTCCAAGCTCTGCCCTTATGGTCCAGCTGAGCAGCCCTCCGAGGTCTGAGATACAGCCCTGGGCCCTGCAGAACACCAGGCTCCTCCCCACAGGGCAGGCACTGGCCGGGTTGTGGCAGGGCATCTCTGCAGATGTGGGGGAAGCCCGGGGGCTGCTGCGCTCGAGGTCAGGAAGTCAAGGCCTGGCTGTGGGGCCAGCACGTCAGCGCCCTGGCTCCCAGCCGTCTCCATCCTCAGGGCACCTGCTGCTCCTGGGGGCATCAGGAGGGCCAGTTAGAGGCTCCAGGACGCAGAGCCCCTGCTGTCTCGTCTGTATTATCAACCAGGGGATTTTTTAGGTTGTTGTTACTGAAAAATGGTGCTGTGGGGAATGCCAGGCAGATGTGACAGCAGAGAGGGTGCAGCAGGGAGCTGCTTTTCTGGGCGATCTTGGCTCCTCTCATCCCCTTTTTGTTAATGCTGGGATATTTTAAAGCATGTCCCGGCCGTGAGTGACCATGTGTAAATGTCTCATGACATATCTTTAACAGACGCTTTCATACAAACACAGAACCATCATGACGCTCCAGTGACTTTACCTGCAGTTGACAGTTTTGAACTCAGAGACGACAGCGGTGCAGTGACTTATCCGCAGTTGACAGTTTCAGACTCAGAGGCGACAGCGGTGCAGTGACTTATCCGCAGTGGACAGTTTCAGACTCAGAGACGACAGCGGTGCAGTGACTTTACCTGCAGTTGACAGTTTTGAACTCAGAGACGACAGCGGTGCAGTGACTTATCCGCAGTTGACAGTTTCAGACTCAGAGGCGACAGCGGTGCAGTGACTTATCCGCAGTGGACAGTTTCAGACTCAGAGACGACAGCGGTGCAGTGACTTATCCGCAGTTGACAGTTTCAGACTCAGAGACGACAGCGGTGCAGTGACTTATCCGCAGTTGACAGTTTCAGACTCAGAGACGACAGCGGTGCAGTGACTTATCCGCAGTGGACAGTTTCAGACTCAGAGACGACAGCGGTGCAGTGACTTATCCGCAGTGGACAGTTTCAGACTCAGAGACGACAGCGGTGCAGTGACTTATCCGCAGTTGACAGTTTCAGACTCAGAGACGACAGCGGTGCAGTGACTTATCCGCAGTTGACAGTTTCAGACTCAGAGACGACAGCGGTGCAGTGACTTATCCGCAGTGGACAGTTTCAGACTCAGAGACGACAGCGGTGCAGTGACTTATCCGCAGTTGACGGTTTCAGACTCAGAGACGACAGCGGTGCAGTGACTTATCCGCAGTTGACGGTTTCAGACTCAGAGACGACAGCGGTGCAGTGACTTATCCGCAGTTGACAGTTTCAGACTCAGAGACGACAGCGGTGCAGTGACTTATCCGCAGTTGACAGTTTCAGACTCAGAGACGACAGCGGTGCAGTGACTTATCCGCAGTTGACAGTTTCAGACTCAGAGACGACAGCGGTGCAGTGACTTATCCGCAGTGGACAGTTTCAGACTCAGAGACGACAGCGGTGCAGTGACTTATCCGCAGTGGACAGTTTTGAACTCAGAGACGACAGCGGTGCAGTGACTTATCCGCAGTTGACAGTTTCAGACTCAGAGACGACAGCGGTGCAGTGACTTATCCGCAGTGGACAGTTTCAGACTCAGAGACGACAGCGGTGCAGTGACTTATCCGCAGTGGACAGTTTCAGACTCAGAGACGACAGCGGTGCAGTGACTTATCCGCAGTTGACAGTTTCAGACTCAGAGACGACAGCGGTGCAGTGACTTATCCGCAGTTGACAGTTTCAGACTCAGAGACGACAGCGGTGCAGTGACTTATCCGCAGTGGACAGTTTCAGACTCAGAGACAACAGCGGTGCAGTGACTTATCCGCAGTTGACAGTTTTGAACTCAGAGACAACAGCGGTGCAGTGACTTATCTGCAGTTGACAGTTTTGAACTCAGAGACAACAGCAGTGCAGTGACTTATCCGCAGTTGACAGTTTCAGACTCAGAGACGACAGCGGTGCAGTGACTTATCCGCAGTGGACAGTTTCAGACTCAGAGACGACAGCGGTGCAGTGACTTATCCGCAGTGGACAGTTTCAGACTCAGAGACGACAGCGGTGCAGTGACTTATCCGCAGTTGACAGTTTCAGACTCAGAGGCGACAGCGGTGCAGTGACTTATCTGCAGTTGACAGTTTTGAACTCAGAGACAACAGCAGTGCAGTGACTTATCCGCAGTTGACAGTTTCAGACTCAGAGACGACAGCGGTGCAGTGACTTATCCGCAGTGGACAGTTTCAGACTCAGAGACGACAGCGGTGCAGTGACTTATCCGCAGTGGACAGTTTCAGACTCAGAGACGACAGCGGTGCAGTGACTTATCCGCAGTTGACAGTTTCAGACTCAGAGACGACAGCGGTGCAGTGACTTATCCGCAGTTGACGGTTTCAGACTCAGAGGCGACAGCGGTGCAGTGACTTATCCGCAGTGGACAGTTTTGAACTAAACTCAGAGACGGCAGCAGTGCAGTGACTTATCTGCAGTTGACAGTTTTGAACTAAACTCAGAGACGGCAGCAGTGCAGTGACTTATCCGCAGTTGATAGTTTTAAACTAAACTCAGAGACGGCAGCAGTGCAGTGACTTATCCGCAGTTGACAGTTTTGAACTAAACTCAGAGACGGCAGCAGTGCAGTGACTTATCTGTAGTTGACAGTTTTGAACTAAACTCAGAGACGGCAGCAGTGCAGTGACTTATCCGCAGTTGATAGTTTTAAACTAAACTCAGAGACGGCAGCAGTGCAGTGACTTATCCGCAGTTGACAGTTTTGAACTAAACTCAGAGACGGCAGCAGTGCAGTGACTTATCCACAGTTGACAGTTTTAACTCAGAGACAACAGCAGTGCAGTGACTTATGTGAAGTTGACACTTTCAAACTCAGACACCACAGCAGTGCAGTGTGGTTCCCCCCGGCCGACTTGACACCTACACTGGGATGTCCCTCCTGTCACCATCCTCTCTTGGTCACATCCCAGTTAGAGGGGGGTCTGTAAGCCCGAGCCATGTCACCTCCTGGATTTGAGGAGGTGGTGTGGGGGTGGGAGCGGGGCCCGGCGTCCCCTGTGCACTCAAGGCTCACATCTGCGCTCAGGGTTGGTGTGGGGAGGGCGATTCTGGGCTGGCGTGGGGAGGGCGATTGTGGGGAGGGCAATTCCCGAGGTTCTGATGGGTGGATATTCCTCCTTGACCTCGGGACCATTTCTGCTGTGTTTCAGCTGCTGCCAGCTGCCATGGTGATGCCGCCCCAGCCCGTGGTCCTGATGCCAACAGTGTACCAGCAGGGTGTTGGCTATGTGCCCATCACAGGTGCGTGTGCCCCCTCCCTGGGTGCCTCTCCCCTGGTAGAAACCCCAGGGCCTAGGGCAGGTGCGGGAGGAGGGAACGGGGATTAGAGCGCTGGGGTGGGGACGTCATCCATTCTAGAATCCTGCAGACGTGCTGACTGCACGCAGATCCTTTCAGGCCGGGGAGCCAAGGGTTACGTTTGAATTTTGTTTGCATATCTAGAAAATAGAATTTTTTTTCTGATTGTTGGCAGAAATGAGGTGAGTTGAAATTTTCAGAGATGTGGAAATGTGGCTTTGAAACCCAGTTGTGCCCAGCTCTGTGCAGGAGAACCTCATGCCCCTGTCGGGTGACACGTGCCCTGCACTGCACCGTTGTGTCCAAACCTCACGCTCCTGTCGGGTGACGCGTGCCCTGTGCTGCGCCGTTGTGTCTGAACCTCACGCTCCTGTCGGGTGACGCGTGCTCTCTACTGCGCCGTTGCGTCTGTTGTCGTGTGTCACTGTTATGAGTGAGCAGCCTGTGGCTGCAGCAACACAAAGCTGGGATGTCGCTTTTCATGCTGTTGCGTTTTTGGTCCAGCGTGACTGTCGCAGCAGCTGGTGCAAGGCCGGCCCCCACCATGGACAGGCCCAGCCGTCTTTAGCAGGCCGGGAGACCACAGTCCCTGAGAGGAGGTGATCGGGGGGGAGCCTGTGATCACCCTGGTTCTCCTCCTGAGGTGGCCTCTCTCTCGTTCCGGGGAGCTGGTGTCCAGGCAGAGCACTGGTCCCTCTGCACGGAGGGTTGGAGGCCAGAGGCCCAGGCCATGGAAGTGGCCAAGTTGCGGGCAGGGCGTTGGGGATGTGTGGTGGTGTTGGGGGAGGTGGTGTTGGGGGAGGGTCTCTTGGGGCTGCATGAGGCCCCAGCTGCTTGTGCTCAGGGGCTGCTTTGGGGTTGGGGCGGGACAGAGCTGCTGGCAGGCAAGAGTGCTGTGAGGCCAGTGCTGGTGTCCAGCCCAGCTGGAGTGGAGAGGCCTGGTCAGCATCCCAGTCCCGCCAGCATCCCGCACAGATGCAGAAAGGCCACCTTGGGAGTCGGGACCTCGCCCTAGACCCACCTGATGTGACCTGAAACCCAGCTTGACAATAGGAAGGAGGAGATGGCGCTGGGAGACTCTGGGCTGTCCACTGGTGTTCAGGACATTCTGACAAAACTGCTTGTGAGAACAGCATGGCCTCGCCCTCACTTGCTCACATTATAGACTGTTTCCATGTAAAGCCGCCTGCGCAGGTGCCAGGGCTGCCTTTCTCCAGAGGAAGGAGCAGAGCCTATGTCTGAGCAGGGCCTCTGTGGTGTCCAGTGTCTTAGAAAACCACCAGCCCGGGGCCGGGCATGGTGGCTCACACCTGTAATCCCACCACTTTGGGAAGCCGAGGTGGGTGGATCATGAGGTCAGGAGATCAAGACCATCCTGGCCAACACGGTGAAACCCCGTCTCTACTAAAAATGCAAACAAATTAGCCAGGTGTGGTGGCAGGCGCCTGTAGTCCCAGCGACTCGGGAGGCTGAGGCAGGAGAATGGTGTGAACCCACGAGGTGGAGTTTGCAGTGAGCCGAGATTGCGCCACTGCACTCCAGCCTGGGTAACAGAGCGAGACTCTGTCTCAAAAAAAAAAAAAAACAAAACCACCAGCCCAGCAGAGGCAGCACCTGCACCCCGTCACCAAGGAAAGAATGCTTCGTAGGAAGTGACCAGAGGTGAGCCAGACACGCAGAAGCAGCCTTGAGGCGTTCAGAGTTAGAGGAGGGCGGGCATCTGGGGAAGCGGAAGAGCCAGCACCTTGGCAGAGAAACGGGGGCGAGCACGGGAGCCCCGCAGCTGTTCCTGAGCCTGGAGCCTGGCCAGGGGAGCTCTGCTGCCCTGGGGGCCCTGATGCGCCCTGGCTGCCCCCCAGAGTGGCTCCTGGGGGGTTCTGATTTGTAACTGGGACAGCCCAGAGCTGCCGTCGTGGGGTCGAAGTACCTTCTGTGGTGTGCGGTTCCTGGGGCTACTGAAGTTCTGTCTGGTTGTCTTGAGTTGGAGGCCGATGGCCATCCTGAAAGAACAGAGACCCAGGCCCTCCAGCTTCCTGAGGCTGGAAGTCCAAGCCCTGGTAGGCAGGGCCACTCACTCGCCAAGGCTGTGAGGAGGATCCTCCTTGTCTCCTCCAACTTCTGGGCCAGGCGCTCTGTGGCTGCCTCCTCCTCCTCCTGTGAGGACCCCAGTCCGTGGATCGAGGGCCCACCCACCCCAGCATGCCCTCGTCCTCACCTGCTGACATCTGCAGAGACTTCGTCTAAGACCCCCCACGCAGGCTGGAGTTAGGACTCGGCCTGTCTTTTTGGGGGGTGCAGTTCCATCAACTGGATACAGCGCCGGGGTGTATCTGGCTGAAAGAGCATTCAGATGACAGATAACATTGATTGACTTACCTCTTTCTGGTTCCTATCCCTAATTCTCTTTGTAGATGCCTTTCAAGTTTGCTCTAAAACGTTTATTTTAGGAAAGGCTAGACAAACTTTGAAATTTTCTTTTGATAGACATTGTAAATTTTGAAACAGCCCCACACTTCATAGAAAAGTTCCCAAGGAGATGCAGGAACATCTGCCAGAGCCTGTGAGGACTCATGCACCTGGCACCCCACCAGAGCCCCCAGCCCCGTGCCCAGGCATGCGTTTCCCATAAGCAGGGGCGTCCCTGGCACAGGACGGCCATCTAGATGAAGCTGACACTGACGCGTTGGGGCCGTCCCCTGCTTGGAGCCCGTCTGAGTCCGCAGCATCCAGGCCGGGGTCACTGGCCCTCCATGGCCTTGCCTCCCTTGGCCTGGAGGGGTCCCCATCTTGCTCCTAGGGTGTGCTCTGGTCAGGGACCTGGTGGCGCTGCTGACGTGGCCTTGCAGGGTAGGGCTGAGTTTCCCCGGGGCTGCTGGCAGAGCCCCCGCATTTTACCCAGGCAGATTCCACCACCGCAGATTCCACCCAGTGCAGGTTTACCCAGCGCAGGGCTAGTGGTGTGACGTGCTCGCCCCTCACGGCGGGCTCTGCCTGGCTGCTACCCGGGAACTAAAATATGTCCTGTGTGGGAGGCACCCCAGGACCACGTGAAGATCCCGCCCTTGTCAGCCTCTGAGTTTATCCGACTTCCCCAGCAATGTGGATTTACAATTTCCTATTTATTTATTTATTTATTTTAATTATACTTTAAGTTTTAGGGTACATGTGCACAATGTGCAGGTTTGTTACATATGTATCCACATGCCATGTTGGTGTGCTGCACCCATTGACTCGTCATTTAGCATTAGGTATTTCTCCTAAACAATTTCCTATTGATTTATTTATTTATTTATTTTAATTATACTTTAAGTTTTAGAGTACATGTGCACAATGTGCAGGTTTGTTACATATGTATCCATGTGCCATGCTGGTGTGCTGCACCCATTAACTCGTCATTTAGCATTAGGTATTTCTCCTAAACAATTTCCAGTTTTTTTCCTTGGGTCAGAATCCCTTACGAATGTTATTTTTTCACTCAAATTATTCCAGATTTGGCCAGAGGGAGCCCCCTCAGGCAGGATCTTTGTTCTTTGGCCTCCTCCGATCCTTCTCTGGGCCCCTCCCTGCTTCCTGGCACTGCAGGAAGCCCCAGGCTCTCTGCATTTCCGGCCTTAGCCCTGGTGTTAGCTGTTTATCCCAGGAGCCCTGGTTCCCATTAGGAGAGCATTGCTTTTAGGAGCCTTTGAAGTATTTTTTAATTATCCTAGCACTACTGTAGAGTGTGAGTAAGGCACCCTTCTTCACTGGAAGCTGATGCCCTAATTTTCCTCTGAGTACCTGTGATCACAGCCCATCCTCCCAGCAGCCACTGCCAGCTGAAGGGCGAAGTCTGCGGAGACCTTGGAGAGGCTGGCGGCTGCGTGCTCAGGGCGTCTCGGGCCGACTGGGCAAGCACGGTGGATTCACACCAGGGTTTTCTTCTCAGAAGTGGAATCTCAAAGTGCATCTTGGCCAGAGCATGTGTGTCGCCCACAGCTTCAACTGTTTATGACTCACGTAGTGCAGAAGCCTGTGCCGCGTGCTCTGCCTGGCTGCGCAGTGCTGGCTGTGTGGCTTCGGGCCTGTGTGCACGCAGAGCAGCCTGGCCAAGCCCTCTGGTGAGACGGGGCTGCCAGAGCGGGCCAGGAAAGGAGAGACCGGCTTCTCAGGGCCCTGCTTCTCGCCAGCGCCTTCAGCCGCTCGTTCATTCAGCTGTCGCCTGCTGAGCGCTGCCCAGAGACCCCCGAACAGGGTGCATGTCTTGGGGGCTCACTGTGCACGTTGGGTGGGCTCAGGCCCTGAGAGCCTCCCGTGGTGTCCAAGCCCAGCTGCCACCTCTATGGTGAGTGCAAGCTGGAGACTGAGGGCTGAACACTGGCTGAGCCCTCACGAGGACCGTCCACTTTCCTCAGCGAAAAACCAGAGTCCCCCACAAAGCCACTCAGAAGCCGGGGCACTGAGGTCAGACCGTCTCCTTCACAAAAATAAAGTCTGAGCACAACAGTGAGGAAGGGAGGCTGGGACCCAGAGTACAGCTTGATTATTGAAGCTTGTACGCCATGATCATGGCCCGAAGGGAACAGTTTTAAGTTTTGATTTTTTTAAACAAAGTATTATTTTGATTACCAAATTAGATACTTTACAGATTTCAAATCATTAGTGGTAGGCATCATGTGGTTATAGGGGGTTTTTTAGCCTCAATTTTAAGGAAATATCTAGGCGTGAAGCATCTGGAGACCGCATGGCCTCCTGAAGCACGTTCTCTTCCGCGGAGCTGCAGAGTGGACAGAGACCGCCAGGCTGGCGACAGCAGCCAACTCAATTTCCTGTGCGTTCTTCGTGCATGAGAGACCAGCGCGGGCGCCACTGGGCCTGAGCCCTGCCTGCACTGTCCCTCCAGCTGTCCCTGGCACAGAGGGGCGCTCGGGCTGCAGCCGCTGCCAGGGGTCTGCCCTGAGGCTCCCCACGAGACTGACAGGCGCTGAGGTGGAAGGTGGTGCTGGCCACGCTGTCCTCTGGGGCCCTCCTCGCTTTCCCTCCTCCTGTGGCTTTTACCTCCTTCTGCCTGGTGGTGGGAGGAGAATCGGCGTGGAAAGTGGGGTGTCCAGCGCCTCCCCAGCCTGGCCTTGGACAGGCAGCACCAGGGTGTGCATCGGCTCGTTCTGTGCTCACCGTGGCCGCAGCTGCCGCTTGACGCTGTTTCCATCTGTTCCCTCGTGCGCCTCCGTTTCACACGGGCCTGGAGTGCTTTTCTCTTTTCTCTGCTGCCCCCGCGTCCTCACTGGCACAGTCCCTCCCGTCATCCTGGCCTGCGTCTCTGCGGACACAACCCCCACTGGTTTCTGTGGAGCCGACCAGACTGTGACACGAATGCCCGTCCACAAAGTGTGAAAGCAAAACACGCAGGTGGACGCCCGCTGCTGGGATGGACAAGGGGGAGGTCCATAGAGAACGCACGCGGTGGCACCACGCACGGGAGCAGCCCGCATTCACAGCGCCTGTGAGCTCCAGAGAGGGCCAGCCAAGGGCTCACCCAGCGGCCCAGGGATGCTTCCCCTCGCACGTGGAATTCCAGCGAACAGGGAGTTTGCAGCTGAGCAGCACATGCCATGTAAAATACAAAATGGTTCCATTCAAATGAGAATTGGATGCTTAAAAGTTTCCCGAACTGTCACATGAAACTCTCTGCTGTTGTGTGTATTAACCCGCTAACTTGGTCGCTTGAAACAAAGAATCACGTAGGTTTTCTTCTTTGTGATACACTTTGTGGAGTGAGAAGCAGCAACAAGCCTTGGGAGTTCCGGAACAGTCTCTGAGCTGGATAGTCATCCCCACCTGCTCTTTGGATGTCTTTCCACTGTCGTGTGAGACGTCTGGGGCCCGGGCCACATGCTTTCAGCCTGAGCAGGGCCGATGCTCCCCTGCCCACCAGCGGCCGGGACTTACCATGCTGCGTGGTCTGAGGTCGGGGCCTTTTCGGAGCAATTTTTCCTGAATAGAAAAGGGACAGGTTTTGGTTTTCCTGGGTACCGTTGTGTTTGTCAGTAGAGAATTTGATTTTGCCAGGATATGACAGCAGATTCATGCAGCGTGAAGAATGTGAGGTGGGGCCTGTCCTGTGCTGCACATCTGTCCACGTGGGTGCAGGTGGCTGGTGGGGCTGAGCGCGGCAGACAGCAGGGACACAGCAAAGCCACCCATCACTCCTCCCAGGGCTGCTACAGGTGGGGTCTGGGCTGCCCCGGGCTCCCATGGCGTCCTCTCTGCCCACATTTTGGGGACTTTGCTCTCCGCCAGGCCCCAGAGCTCCTGGTCTGTCCTCCTGAAGTCCCCAGGCAGCCCTGACACGGTACATTCACTGTTCCCGGAGGGCTTGATGGACACATCCACGCTTGGTAACCAGGATGGGTCAGGCTCAGGCCAGGCACACGGCCTCTGCCCTGCAGGAAGGAGGGGAGTGAGCCGGGCCACTGCCCCTCAGCCCACACCGTGGAAGCACTCACCTCTTCCCCTGGGGGTGCCTGGTCCCCGAGTGAGAGTGTTGGGGCCGTGCTGTTGGGACTCACTTGAGGGCCATTCAGCGCCACATCCCCTCATTGTCAGCAGAGCAGGTTTCTCGGGGCACCCCAGGCCGTGACGTCGCAGCGTCGCAGTCACCATCGTCGATTTTGCAGCAGTCCCCTCCTCCCGTCCCTTCCCCATCAGACTGTAAAGGCTGGAGAGAGTGGGAGCGCGGTGCCTCCGTTCCTCATGTTGCCACGCTGTGGGGAGCCGTGTGGGCAGGGACAGGTGATGGCCGAGCTCCTGCCCGCCTGCTGGCCGGGGCGCCCAGAAAGCCACGGGGGTCCCAGGGGTCCCTCCAGGACAGGCAGTGCCCGAGCCTTTGTCTTGTTTGAGGAAGAAGAAAGGGTGGTGAGGGTGGCCACATCCCCACCTGGCCATGGTTCGGTTCATTTTCCCTCATTGCCAAAAGGCTGATCAGCGTGGGGATGATGGTGAGGTGTCCAGTGGCCAGGACAAGAGGCAGGTGTGGGTGTGGAGGAAAGGTGGGCCTGGCCCTGAGAGAGAACAGAAGCAGAGGAGGCAGGGGTGGGTGTGGAGGAAGAGTCGGCCTGGCCTGCAAGGAGCCGGGAAGCGGAGGAGGCAGGGGTGGGTGTGGAGGAAGAGTCGGCCTGGCCTGGAAGGAGCCGGGAAGCGGAGGAGGCAGGGGTGGGTGTGGAGGAAGAGTCGGCCTGGCCCTGAGAGAGCCGAGAAGTGGAGGAGGCAGGGGTGGGTGTGGAGGAAGAGTCGGCCTGGCCTGGAAGGAGCTGGGAAGCAGATGAGGCAGGGGTGGGTGTGGAGGAAGAGTCAGCCTGGCCCTGAGAGAGCTGAGAAGTGGAGGAGGCAGGGGTGGGTGTGGAGGAAGAGTCGGCCTGGCCTGGAAGGAGCTGGGAAGTGGCGGCCTTCCTTGCTGAGGAGCCCTGGCCTTTGCAGCAGGCACTGGAGGCTCGGCAGCAAGCCCTGTCCACTCCGTTTCCACCCCTGCAGGTCCTCGTTGCTGGTGTTGGTTCAGGCCAGGGTTGAAGTGGCTTCTGCTGCCTTTAGGATCCTCCGAGTGTAGAAAGCAACAAAAGTCCTATCCTAAGACTGGGGCTCTAGCGCTCCAGTGAGCCTAGCTGGGAGATGGTTCGTGCTTTTAAAGGTGAATGAACGGGTGAGCGGTGAACTCTTGCACTGCTACAGCTGCTGCTGCAGGAGGAGCTCTGTGCCTCGCTGGTCGCCAAGCCCCGCGCACGCTGCCTGTGCTCTGTGCCTCGCTGGTCGCCGAGCCCTGCGCACGCTGCCTGTGCCCAGGGCTGCTCATGGTTTTAGGGAGCGGCCACCAGGCTGGGAGGCGAGTCTTAAGTCCGGCCACACCGTGCCTTCAGGGGTGTGCACGCTGCAGTGGCTGAACCGCTGTGCAGCTCCTGCTCGCTAGATTGCATCTCAGTGTGTCCTCCCGCATCAAACACGGGGCGAGGGGCCTGCGTAGCAGCGAGGTGGAGATGCCAGGAACCCTGGATGGTGGCCCCAGTGCACTGAGGGTCCACTGTACACCGCACCTGCTGCCCGACTTGTTTTGAGTTTTGTGAGCATTTTCTTGGTGTAGTTTGTATGTGTGTGTGTGGTTGTCATTCTGGGCATCGGCTACAGCTTTGCTGAGGTCTTCAGTGTCTGTGGTGATTGTTCCCCACCGGCACACAGTTTAGTGACACACTTGCTAAGCTGCAAAAGCATCTTCTAGAATGCCTGATAAAGGAAGAGGCTCAGACGGGGCAGTGTTTGGATCAGCAGGCATGACATTCTGTGTAGTCCATCCCCAGATGAAGAGGACTCTGTGAGCCCACTGGTCAGTGAAGACGAGCGTGTGCAGTGCAAATTCACGAGTTCTGAAGGGATCAAAACACCACCCCCAGCTTGCTAGTTATAAAATAGACTCGGGTGAGATTTGAAAGATCAAACTTTGATTTTTGTATGGAAGGAAGATGAGTTAGTGAAGGAGGCGTCACAGAGGGCCCTGCCCACCTTCCCCGTGGCTGTGCCTGGGGTTGCTGTTTGGGGGTTTGCATTTCCAGGGTGTCTTGTGGGACTGGTGTTTGCTGAGACCCGAGGTGGCCCCTCCCTCAGGGAGGCCGGTGGGATGTGTTGTTTTCTTCCTTCAGCAGGAGCTACTGTGGCACTTCTGGAACTTTCCGACGTTTTTACCAAACTTGATCTTTGCTTCCAGGGATGCCTGCTGTCTGTAGCCCCGGCATGGTGCCCGTGGCCCTGCCCCCGGCCGCCGTGAACGCCCAGCCCCGCTGTAGTGAGGAGGACCTGAAAGCCATCCAGGACATGTTCCCCAACATGGACCAGGAGGTGATCCGCTCCGTGCTGGAAGCCCAGCGAGGGAACAAGGATGCCGCCATCAACTCCCTGCTGCAGATGGGGGAGGAGCCGTAGAGCCTCTGCCTCGCTGCCATGTCACCCCAGCTCTTTGGACACGCCAACCCGGCACTCCCCAAGGAATGCTGTCCCAACAAGATTCCCGTGAAAGAGCACCCGTGTCGCCCCCTCCCGTGGACGTCTGTGCCGCCCCGTCCACACCTGTTCTTGGGTGCATGTGGGTTTTCAGTTCCTGGCGGTCCAGGACGGGGTGGGGGCTCCCCTCGCGTCTCGTGCTGGGAGGTCTCAGCGCGCTGTCCTGTCCCCGGGACGTGCGTCTCCCCTTCTCATGCCGTTCTGGAAAATGCTCTTGCTGTGGAGAGCAGCTGCTTCTGCCAGGGTGTTGGAGGTGGTGGAATGCCTTCTGATTCCATTCATGGCATTTTGTGATGTGATGTAATTGGAATAGAGCTGTTGATTTAAGGCACACACAATCCCTCACACTGATTTGTGGGTTTTTTTTAGAACTTCCCAGCCGAAAACTCACGCCCTTGCCCTAACGCGCTTTTCTGTGAGCCTGGCCCTTGCCCAGGGCTTGGGTCTGGTGAGCCGAGCCGCTTCCTGTGGATGGTGTGGGGCTGGCCTCTGGCCTGGCTCACCTGGCCACTGTCCAGCCAGCCTTGTGACAGACTTCGGCCTAAAGGCAGAATGAACCCACACCTGGCGTGAGGAAGGGAGCCTGGCACGGTTGGCCAGGCTCTGCCTGATTGCCAGCCAGCGGGCATCTGAAGCCGGGTCCTTCGCCCGCCGGAGGCTGCCGTCCGTCTCTCCTGCTGCGCTCGTGCCAGCTCCGTGGGTGTCCTCCCAGGGGGCTTCTCTTCTCAACAGGCCTTGCAAGGCTGGGGTGGGAGGTGATAGAGGCAGCACTGTGCGTGATTCTGAGAGGGTGTGGCGGCACGGCCAGCAGACTGCTGACAGCTTGGGAGCTGCTGTGCCCGGGACCTGGGTTCAGCGTGGGCGAGGAAAGCCTGGCGAGCGTGGCCCTGTAAAAGCTTTCTGAGGCGGGAGGTGCTCGCTCACCTCTGACTGCCTGGGTGCCGTGTGCAGCATCTTGGCTCACAGGACAGATTTTAGGTGACCCTGGTTATGAAAGTCAGAAATGTGAGAAGCTTCTCACAAGTGATGCACTTTAAATAATCCGCATGCCATCGAGACACCTGCATGTCTGGTGTTTGTGGTTCAAGTGTCTGCCCCCAGCCTTCGGATGTAAACCCACTGATAGGGACAGAAAGAGAATGCCCACAAGTGGGTCTTCTGTGGAAGATGCAGAAGGAGGAAGTTAGTGCTTACATTTTAGTCTTTTTCTCCCTCGAAAAAATAAGTTAAGTTTCAGTGCCAGCTAGAAAATACTGCTTTCTGCCACCGATTGGGGGTGGTTTTTGTCAAATATACTGTGGATAAATATTTATTTTTGTAAACTTGAAGTGTGTGGTGGCCGTGGGGGAGGGACATTCTGGCAGCAGGCGCCTTCTTCAGCTGTGGGTCCTAAAGGCCTTTGATCCTTTGAAGAAGAAAGACATGGTATTTGTTCAGCAGACGCCGACCACTCAGACGGAGGGTCCCCTGGGATTCCCTGTCTCAGATGGCCTGGTCTTACGCCTGTGTAGATTTCTTCTCCATTGGGAATGAAGGTGTCAGGCAGGACTGGAATGTTCTAGATGATATGTTCCGTGATATTAACAACTCTAACCCAGGACGGACCGCAAGCCACACTCGGAGGCCTCACTGTGCTGGGGGCTTCGGCGTCCAGGCGCCCAGGTGTGGCCACCAGCACCAGTTTCTGCCTTCGCGTTGCTAGGGTGCAGTGAGACTGCCACATGCATGCACATGTGGCTCTGTGGGTGTCTCCTAGAGAGGACGTGGCCCCTGCTGCCAGCCCCTGAGCAGCCCGTGTGGGGGCCCGAGGGAGCCGCACAGTGGGGACCGGCCTCGCTGGAGGGAGAGCAGCCCTTCGCCGATGACCACGCTTGCCGCCATCTCTTAGTTTTCTTTTTCACGAGCACTTTATTTTTTTAATAGACAAATCACATTTTGTAAGGACTTTAATTAAATAAGATTCTTCTTTCCTTCATTTTATGCTTTATTTCCTGTTTGAAGGCTTACTGTAGAAGTGGCTTACTGTAGAAGCAGCTTGCTGAGCCCCTCCGAGCAGTCCCCAGAATTAGCTGGTTCACACCCCCCCACCCTCCCCCGCCCCCGCCCCTGCCCCTGCCTGTGTCAGGTGTGGATGAGGTCGTCACACTCAGGACAGGCTTTGTCCGCCAGCTCACAAGGGGAGGCTGCAGCGGGTTTGGGAGCTGGGTTTAGGCCCCTGGTGTCTGAGGGCCCGGGCCTTGCCAGGCCTCTGCTTCTGCTGCTCCTGGGTTTGAAGATGCAGGCCGATCGCCAGCTCCTTGGCAGCGGTCACGAAGGACAGCCTGACTGTGCCATATCGGAGCCTCAGGCGGGGCTCCGGAGATAGAAGACAGGTCGCCGAAGGCTCCCCCTCCTCTCCTCTCCCCTCTGCAGATGCTCCCTGGGCGCTGTCCTGCAGGGTGCCGGCAGGAGTGGTCTCAGAACGTGCGCTTCTGATTATTTTACCGGGGTCCATTGTCCAGATTTTTCTTTGATTGTAAAATATATTTTTACTTTTTAGCCTTCTAATTTAATAAATGATCCATATAAAAATAGAGAAATAAAGTCCTTTAAGGGAAGGTTTACCATGTTTGTTCCTGAGTATTTTTTAACTTAATTCACAATATGCAGGAGTAACGAATCAGTCAGAATCAGAGTTCACTCGTTAACAGACTCGGAGCAGGAACCATACACCTTCAGACCAAGCCTGGCCTTTGTTTTCCAGATTGAATTAGAGGAGGGAAGTCCCGGGTGCTCCTCCCTCAACAGTGGCAGTGGGCGTGGGTCTGCTCTTCCAGCCCAGGCACCCTCTCCCCGCTGGGTGGTTCTGTGGTGCCTTTTCATTTCCAGGCCATTTCCATCTGGGAGGGAGCGTGGAACACGACCCCGTTCTGAGAGAGCCCACTGGGACCGTGGCACCCCCAACTCAGGAGTCTGAGCCCCTAGTGATGACTGGCTCATGCTTAGGGAGCAAAGTGCCCATAAATGTAAGCAGCACTCCAGAGACCCCGAGCCACCCTCACACCCGGGCACGGACCCCGAGCCACCCTCACACCCGGGCACGGACCCCGAGCCACCCTCACACCCGGGCATGGACCCCGAGCCACCCTCACACCCGGGCATGGACCCCGAGCCACCCTCACACCCGGGCACGGACCCCGAGCCACCCTCACACCCGGGCACGGACCCCGAGCCACCATCGCACCCGGGCACAGACGCGTTGCTGGAGCGTCCATGGACACGGCGGAGTGTCTGCCCCCTCTCTGCTGCCAACCCCTGAGCATGCCTGCCGGTTCCCTGCCTCCACCTGAATGTAGCCTTTCTGCAGTGTCGACTCCACAGTAAACTTCCAGCCGTTACCTCTGTGATTCTGTGAATATTTTTTGCCCAAAACAGCTGATAGAAGCTGAGCCTGTGTTAGTGCTGGACACGAAGCCAAGAAACGGCACCTCTAAAAGCCTGCGACAGAACACCAAGCTTGCTGGGAAACCACAGTACCTCAGGGCACAGCCGGGCTCCCGGGAAGGCGGGGAGGGCCCCGATGTGGGGATGGGGAGTGGGCCAGTGATACTAGCAGGCCAGGGCTCAGGGACCCACGTGCGAGTCTCCAGCGCGTTTGCCGAGGGAGCACAGGGTGCCACATCCCAGGCGTCCTGGGCATTCGCAGCCAGCGGGTCTGGAACCTGTGCTTCGGCAGCCGGGAGACGTGGCTGAGCCCAAGAATGGGGCCCATCTCATGCCAGGAGGTTGGGAAGGCCGTTCCCTGGTTGAAAGGTGGAGCTAGGAAGAAGCCCACGCGCTGGGACCCAGAGGCCCTCAGAGCCCAGGAAGCCATGACCACGCCTCCTACCCCCCAATGAGCTTTGGGATTGGTCTGCACCCAGAGTGGTCCAGGAAACCTCCAGGGGCCGAGTGCATTCATGTGGTTCTTTCTGAAGGGGCCCTGTCCACACAGGCTGCTCAGGGATCCACCCAACACGCACTCACCATTCAAAGAGCAAAATGGGCTGGGTGCGGAGGTTCACACTGGGAATGCCAGCACCGTGGGAGGCCAAGGTGGGCAGATCACCTGAGGTCGAGAGTTTGAGACCAGCCTGGCCAACATGGTGAAACCCCGTCTCTACTAAAAATACAAAAATTAGCCGAGTGTGGTGGTGAGTGCCTGTAACCCCAGCTACTCGGGAGGCTGAGGCAGGAGAATTGCTTGAACCCGGGAGGCGGAGGTTGCAGTGAGCTGAGATCGTGCCACTGCACTCCAGCTTGGGCGAAAGAGGGAGACCTTGTCTAAAATTTTTAAAGAGGCAAAGCACTGGGATTTTGTTCTATGATATATAAAATATTTTATGGTCCAGAGTCAAAACACAAAACAAGGTGAATTCACAGAGACCACATTTTCCTCGCCTGTGCTGCTGTGCGCATCTGCTCTCCTCCCTGTAGGCGAGTGTGTCCATTCCCCTTTGTGTGGCCTTCCTTGGCCTGGTGTGTATTTGATGCAAGCAAATCACACATGCACGGAAAAGTGGAGATCCCTCCACACTGTCACGGGGACCCTTCCTTTCTGCAGCAGCCTGGCCTGTGTTGTGTCGCTTCCATGGACGTCTGGGTCACTCTCAGTTGTGGCTATGACTGATGGCATCGGTTCTTCTGTGGAAAAGACCCCTGGGCGTGGGACTCCTGAGCAAAGATGGACCCGCCTCCCCTGCCCAAATCCCAACCCGCTTCCTGGTGCCCTGTCCCCATTACCTGGCATCCCCATCACTGGGCGTCCCCATCGCCGGGCTGGCCTCTCCGTCCCAGTGCTGTCTTGGTGCAGCTGCAGTTAGGATCTCTTTTATTTATTTTTTATTTTTTGTATTTTTATTTTTTAATTTTATTTATTTATGTATTTATTGTTGAGATGGAGTTTCGCTCTGTCACCCAGGCTGGAGTTCAGTGGCGCAATCTCGGCTCACTGCAAGCTCTGCCTCCCGGGTTCACGCCATTCTCCTGCCTCAGCCTCCCAAGTAGCTGGGACTACAGGCGTCGGCCACCACGCCCGGCTAATTTTTTTGTATTTTTAGTAGAGACGGGGTTTCACCATGTTAGCCAGGATGGTCTCGATCTCCTGACCTCGTGATCCGCCCGCCTCAGCCTCTTAAAGTGCCGGGATTCCAGGCGTGAGCCACCGCGCCCAGCCAGGATTTCCTTTTTTAGGAGCGAGGTTGAGCACAGCCTTGCATTCCGGGCCCGTGTTTCCCGTGGGGCTGCCTTTTTCTTTTGTCTCCTCAGCTCCTTCCACGTTACAGACGGTAACTCCGCCATATATGCTGCACGTTCTTTCCCCGCTTTATCATTTCTTTATGTTGCTAATGATTTTGTCTCGTGTAAAATTTTCTTTTTTAATGTTGTCACGTGTTCATCTTTTTCCTTATCGTTCCTGGATTTCTGTTGATCATTAGGAAAGTTTTTCCACATTCAGGTTTTAAAGGCTCTCCTCTCACGTATTTTCCTTTTTTTTTTTTGCCCTTCATCACGGTCCCCACTGGAGACACCGGGCCCGCTGCGCAGGATGGACCGACCCTCACTGTGCGGCGGGTTCGCAGCCCCCGGATCCCCTGGGCCCGGCCTGGCCTTCCCGGCACCCCCGCCTCCTGCATTCCCGCAGGGCTGGCCCGAGCCCGGCTTCTCCTTCTAGAGGCTTCCTGGCTGTTCGTGTTGGGACTTACCAAGGAACTTCTTCCGGATAAGCTTGTTCAGAGCTCACTTAATGAACTCGGGGAAAGTAGCGTCCCACGCGCGCATCCATCGTGCGGACCCCCGGGGGCCGCTGCGCTGAGGGGTGAGGGGGTCGCTGGCCGCCTGCGGGTCCCTGAACTCCGGGGGTTTCCATCCTTCTCGTGGTTTCCATGGTTACCTGGCTCCGAAAGAGACGACTTCTCTTTCCCTCCACCCTGGGCTCTTGCTGCAGCATCCCAGGCCCTCGCGGGGGATGAGATTGGGGAGGGGCGGGGGGTTCCAGGGCGCGGGGCGGGGGGCGCAGGGCGGGGAACGGGGGGAGCAGGGCGGGGAGGCGGGGGGTTCCAGGGCGTGGGGCGGGGGAGGGTGCAGGGCGCGGGGCGGGGGGCGGGGGGATTCTAGGGCCCGCCCCACCTCCCCGCCCAGACGCGGGAAGCGCCCACCCTGGGGTGCTGGAGGCCGGGGCGCCGCAGGTGCCGGTGAGAGGAGCAGGGCCGGTCCTGGGGACCCGCTGCGGGGGTGGAAAGGGGCTGCGAGGCGGGGTCCTGCTCCCTCCCAGCGGAAGGCGCCCCGGGACCCACTCAGACCGCGGTGCATCCCAAACGTCCCACCGACCCTTAGTTGGAGAAACGGGCAGAAACCCTGCAGGGGGTGGCCCGGGCCCTGCGTGTCCTCTGGGGCCTTTGCCGCAGCTCCTCCTGCGCCCCGCACCCCACTGGACGTACTCTGTGTGGGCGGGAGGCTCAGCCCTGCGCAGTGGCCCCAGGAAGTGCTGAAATGAACGAGGTCCCCTGGTCCCCGCCCCCGGGGCCTCCTAGAGTAAAGGGACCCGCAGCACCAGCAAGGTGCCCCAGGCTGGGGGAGTCCCAAATGCCGCTCCCAGATCCCTCCTTCCCAGCTGGAGTGGAGAAGAGCCCTCTCAGCCTGGTTCCGGCCGCTGAGCAAAGGGTGGACACTTCTCTTGGATTTTAGTTTTGAAAACAGTGTTCAAAGCATCTCTTTGAACTGTAGATTTCTGCAGAGCAACGTTTTTGGAAGCAAAACCCTGATACCAAGTTTTACTCAAAACGGAAAGTGCCAGGTAGGGAACAGAAAAGGAAGGCCTGCAGGTGCGTGGCTTTCCCCAGTGCTTGGCAAAAGCCTTGTTACCTTAAATTTCTAGCCTCAAAAATAAAATGCTGGTGCCACACTCCCCGACACAGAGCTGGCCTCACTGCTGAGCGTGAGAGTCAGGCTTGAAATATCTGCCTTCCCTTGAACGTGCTGGTGGGCATCGCTGTGCAAAGCATGACACCTGACTCCGTAGGAAACCCCTTCTTACTCATTTGCAGTGTCACTGAAAGAAACTTATCTCCCGTGCCTGTTAACTGTCAGGTATCACTAAAGTTAAAGCAATAAAGCTCACTTAAGAGAAAATGGAAAAGTGAGAAACAGCGAAAATGACAGTGCAGACGTCACAAACTCAGCATGAGTTTCCTCGAGGCATGACACTGGTTTGTGATTATGACCAGCAGGCTGAGCAGTGCCCAGCGTGAGGCGTTTGCCCCAGTGCAGGCAGGAGGGGCTGCGGTGGGCTCTGCCTCTCGGAGAACCCGAGGCTCCCCCAGGGCCCTCCCCTCAGCCCCTGCTTGCTTTGTGGAGTGGGTGAGACTTGGCCTTCTTTGCTGACTCACCATACACCACTCCAGGCCCCGCTGCCGCAGGCCAGCTCCCTCTGCCTCCTCAGCGCCTGTTCTGGGCCCTAGAAGAGGCTGGAAGGGTCCTCAAGTTCTCGATGGCCTCCATTCAGCTAGGGAGCGATTCAGGGGAAATGAGGAGGGAGGTCCCCAGAGTCACCCAGAACCGAGGGCAAGTTGTGGCCAGAGAGCTGCTCGCTTCCCACAAACACCACAATCACCCCTTGCAGGATAAAGTTTCGCACAAGTCGCTGAGTGCAGAGAGCCTGGGCCAGAAGGCCAGGCCCTGAGTTCTGGAATAGGTGAGGACCCACCCAGGCTGCCCCATCCCTCCACCCTCAGTGAATGGCGACAGCCTCTGGGCTTTCTACTGCCTCTTGGTCCCCAACCCAGACCAAGCCCCTTCCCTCTGGTGAGCCTGGCGGTGGAGGTGGGTTCACCCCGACGGCTGCGTCCAGGCGTCAGCAGGGCTGGAGAAGCCCTGACAGAATGCACGTGGCCCACCAGGCCGGGCATGTGGTGATGGGTCAGGGTCCTTTCTGGTGGGCCAGGGACTCCCAAGGCCCAGGACCAGGGTTCCAGAGGGAAGGACAGCAGGGCCCCAGCTGGATCCTGCATCCAGGGCTAGGGCATGGGAAGAGAAAAGTTTCAAGAGCTGAGACTCGGCCCTTGGCCCCAGAGTCTCAGAGGGCAGGGCCAAGGGCCAGGTAAGGACCCACAGAAGCAGGATGGTCTTCAGCACAGACACCTCATCGTTAAGCTCTTCCTCATGACACTGTGGACATGTTCTCCTTGACTATGGAGAGGAAATGGAGCCAGGGGGATGCAGCTGGTACCAGCCGAGAGAGTGAGCTCAGAGAGAGTGTGTGTGGGCACAGGCTCCAGGGATGCAGCTGGTCTCAGCCGAGAGAGTGAGCTCGGAGTGTGTCCAGTCACAGGCTCCAGGGATGCAGCTGGTCTCAGCCGAGAGAGTGAGCTCGGAGTGTGTCCAGTCACAGGCTCCAGGGATGCAGCTGGTCTCAGCCGAGAGAGTGAGCTCGGAGTGTGTCCAGTCACAGGCTCCAGGGATGCAGCTGGTCTCAGCCGAGAGAGTGAGCTCGGAGTGTGTCCAGTCACAGGCTCCAGGGATGCAGCTGGTCCCACCCGAGGGAGGGAGCTTGGAGAGAGTGTGTACAGGCAGAGGATCCAGGGGGAGGGGGAGCAGGACTGAGCCTTCCTCTGCCCACAGAGCCTCAGTCCTCTCAGTGGGGACCACAGGACGTCGGCACATCAACCAGTGCTGGCAGAGTCCCGAGGCCTCTCCCAGGAGAGCTTTGGCCAGAGGTCATTAGAAGCCAAGGGGTGTCTCTGTGTTGCAGACATTCACTGGAGCAGATGCACAGCCCCAAGGGGTGGGTTTACAGCAGCTCAGGCGGCCCCCTCACAGGAGCCTCCAGAGCCCCTTGATGTGGCCACAGCGCAGCTGGCCCCTTACAGGGTGTGCATGGGCAGAACTGATAGGCACTGCTATACCTCTGAGGCCTGTATCCTCTCTTGAAAGGGGACACCTCATCCCAGAAATCCAGCAAGGTGGATTTATTGAGACCGTCCCACTGAAAACAGCCCAAAATGATGGATATCATATGTTTTTAAATTCTTCCTGGAGTTTTTGAAGAGATGACAAAGGAAAGGCGAACCCAGAGAGGCGATTGCAGCAAAGTTAAGCTTCAGTCCAGGTGGTCTTGTGGGGATGGAGGGTGGAGATGTACAATGTTCATGGATTGAAATAGTCGCTATGTAAAGATGTCAGCTTCTCTCAAATTAATTTAGTCAGTATAATCCCAAAGTCCCAGCAAGCCCCGTTTTGTTGTACTGTTTTTTTTGTAAAGCTTGATTAAGTTAATTCTAAATAGCTAGGAAGAGTCAAGACATTCTTGTAAAAGAAGCACAAAATGTGAAAGCTTGCTCAAATAGATATCCAGGCCAGGCGCGGTGGCTCACACCTGTAATCCCAGCACTTTGGGAGGCCGAGGCAGGAGGATCACTTGATTTCAGGAGTTTGAAACCAGCCTAACATGGCGAAACCCCACCTCTACTAAAAATGCAAAATTATCTGGGTGTGGTGGCGGGCACCTGTAATCTCAGTTACTCAGGAGGCTGAGGCAGGAGAATCGCTAGAACCCGGGAGGTGGAGAATGCAGTGAGCTGAGATTGCAGCATTGCACTCCAGCCTGGGCAACAGAACGAGACTGTCTCAAAAAAAAAAAAAAAAAAAAAAGGCTGGGCACAGTGGCTCACACCTGTAATCCCAGCACTTTGGGAGGCCGAGGCAGGCGGTTCAAGAGGTCAGGAGTTTGAGACCAGCTTGGCCAACATAGTGAAACCCCGTCCCTACTAAAAATACAAAAAATTAGCTGGGCATGGTGGCGGGTGCCTGTAATCCCAGCTACTTGGGAGGCTGAGGCAGGAGAATCGCTTGAAGCCGGGAGGCGGAGGTTGCAGCGAGCCGAGATCATGCCATTGCACTCCGGCCCGGGTGACAGTGCAAGACTCCATCTCAACAACAAAAAAAAGATATCAGGACTATCAAGACTATTGTCTACAGTAAGACAATAAAGAGTCCAAGGAACAACACGGAGACTGTAGAGATGACAGGGTGGGGAACAGATGGCCTTTTTAGTACATGATATTGGGCCAAGCAGCAAGATCTGTGAAATAAAATAGAGTCAGACCCCCTACTTCGTGCCACTTTCATACACCAGTTCTGGGTGGATTCAAAATTTAAAGGCAGAAGGCAAAATTGCAGAGCTTTTAGGAAATAATTCAGAGGAAAGTATTCCTGATCCCAGGGCAGAGAAGGGTTTTCTTAAATAAGACCAACAGGCACTAACCACGAAGGATTGAGTCGTTAAAGTTAGCAACTTCTGTATTGTGACCTGTGGATTTCTGTTAGGTGCGTTTCTTATTCGGATATAACAGGGCATGTAGGCCGGGCACGGTGGCTCACACCTGTAATCCAGCACTTTGGGAGGTTGAGGTGGGCAGATCACCTGAGGTCAGGAGTTCGAGACCAGCCTGGCCAACATGATGAAACTCTGTCTCTACTAAAAATACAAAAATTAGCTGGGTTTGGTGGCACATGCCTGTCATCCCAGGTACTCGGGAGACTGAGGCCAGAGAATCACTTGAACCTGGGAGGCAGAGGTCGCAGTGAGCCAAGATCATGCCACTGCACTCCAGCCTGTGCAACACAGTGAGACTCCATATCAAAAAAACAAAAAACAAAACAAAACAAAAAACAGGGCATGTCACCCATTTCTTTGCTCACCATTATGGCATGCGTGTGACTGCACTTGGCCACTGGCCACCTCTGTTAGTAGCTCATTCACAGAGGATCTGTGAGAAGTGACCTTCTCAGTCCGTGTATGTCAAAAATGTCCTTGTCACTCTCAAATGGCAGTCTAGTTGGAATAGAATAGAATTCTGTGTTGATTTACCTTCCCTCAGCGCTTTGAAAAATACTATGGCACCCATCTTGCTGCATCCAGTGTTACTAATGAGAAACCAGATACCTGTCTGGTTCTCATGCCTTTGTAGGTGAACTGCCTTGTCTTTCTGGTAGCTTTGAGGTTTTCTCTTTCTCTTGGGCGTATTTTTGCTTGGCCTGTCTTGGCACTCATTGAAAGCTTTGAGTCTAAGACTTCATGTTTTCAGTTCTGAAAATATGGCCTCTCTTCCACTCTCTCTATTCTTTCCTTTTGGGGCTCACTAGAAAAAGTGTTGAGATTTCCAGATCTGTCCTCCAAATCCTCTATTAAACCTGATAGTTTGAGCGCATGGCCTTTGTCTTTCTCTACTGACAGAGCGTTGCTCTCCTTCAGGATGTTAGCATCTCTGAGCTGCTTGGTGGTTTCAGGCTGAATGCCCATTTTCTGTAAAGTGATGTCAGACTCTGTGTCCCCACCCAAATCTCACCTTGAATTGTGTCTCCCAGAATTCCCATGTGTCGTGGGAGGGACCCAGGCAGAGGTAATGGAATCATGGGGGCCGGTCTTTCCCACACTATTCTCGTGATAGTGACTAAGTCTCACAAGATCTGATGGGTTTATCAGGGGTTTCCACTTTTGGTTCTTCCTCATTTTTCTCTTGCTGCCACCATGTAAGAAGTGTATTTTGCCTCCTGCCATGATTCTGAGGCCTCCCCAGCCATGTGGAAATGTGAGTCCAATTAAACCTTTTTTTCTTCCTAGTCTTGGGTATGTCTTCATCAGCAGTGTGAAAATGGACTAATACAGTAAATTGGTACCGAGAGTGGGGCATTGCTGAAAAGATACCCGAAAATGTGGAAGGAATTTTGAAACTGGGTAACAGGCAGAGATTGGAACAGATTGGAGAGCTCAGAAGATAGGAAAATGTGGGAAAGTTTGGAACCTCCTAGAGACTTGTTGAATGGCTTTGACAAGAATGCTGATAGTGATACGAACAATAAGGTCCAGGCTGAGGTGGTCTCAGATGAAGATGAGGAACTTATTGGGAACTGGAGCAAAGGTGAGTCTTGTTATGTTTTAGCAAAGAAACTGGCAGCATTTTGCCCCGGCCCTAGACATTTGTGGAACTTTGAACTTGAGAAAGATGATTTAGGGTATCTGGCAGAAGAAATTTTTAAGCAGCAAAGCATTAAAAAGGTGACTTGGATACTGTGAAACATTCCATTTTAAAAGGGAAATAGGCCAGGCACAGTGGCTCACGCCTGTAATCCCAGCACTTTGGAAGGCTGAGGCGAGTGGATCACCTGAGGTCAGGAGTTCGAGACCAGCCTGGCCAACATGGAGAAACCCCGTCTCTACTAAAAATGCAAAAATTAGTCGGGCATAATGGTTCATGCCTGTAATCCCAGCTAGGGAGGCTGAGGCAGGAGAATCACTTGAACCTGGGAGGTGGAGGTTGCAGTGAGCCAAGATTGCGCCACTGCACTCCAGCTTGGGTGACAGAGTGAGACTCCATCTCAAAAAAATTTTTTGTTGTTGTTAAAGAGGAAAACAGAGTGTAAAAGTTCAGAAAATTTGCAGCCTGATGATGCAGTAGAAAAGAAAAACCCATTTTTTGAGGAGAAATTTAAGCCGACTGCAGAAATTTCCTTAAGTAGCAAGGAGCCTAATGTTAATCCCCAAGACTATGGGGAAAATATCTCCAGGCCATGTCAGAGAACTTCACAGCACCCCATCCCATCAGAAACCTGGAGGCCCAGGAGGAAAAAGTGGTTTTGTGGGCTGGGCCCAGGGTCCCCATTCTGTGTGCAACCTAGGAACTTGGTGCCCTGCATCCCAGCCTCTCCAACCGTGGCTGAAAGGGGCCCAATGTAGAGTTCAGGCTGTGGCTTCAAAGGGTAGAAGCTCCAAGCCTTAGGAACTTCCATGTGCTGTTGAGTCTGTGGGTGCACAGAAGTCAAGAACTGAGGTTTGGGAACCTCTGCCTCAATTTCAGAACATTTATGGAAACACCTGAATGTCCAGGCAGAAGCTTGCTGCAGGGGCGGGGCCCTCATGGACAACCTCTGCTAGGGCAGTGCAGAAGGGAAATGTGGGACCAGAGCCCCCACACAGAGTCCCTACTGGGCCACCGCCTAGTGGACCTGTGAAAAGAGGGCCACTGTCTTCCGGACCCTAGAAAGGTAGATCCACCAACAGCTTGTACCATGTGCCTGGAAAACCCACAGACACTCAACACCAGCCCGTGAAAGCAGCCAGGAGGGAGGCTGTATCCTCCAAAGCCACAGGGGTGGAGCTACCCAAGACCATGGGAACCCACCTCTTGCATCAGCGTGAACTGGACTTGACACCTGGAGTCAAAAGAGATCATTTTGGAGCTTTAAAATTTACAGCCCCGCTGGATTTTGGACTTGCATGGGCCCTGTAGCCCCTTTGTTTTGGCCAATTTCTCCCATTTGGAACAGCTGTATTTACCCAATATATGTACCCTCATTGTATCTAGGAAGTAACTAACTTGCTTTTGATTTTACAGGTTCATAGGCAGAAGGGACTTGCCTTGTCTCAGATGAGATGTTGAACTGTGGACTTTTGGGTTAATGCTGAAATGAATTAAGACTTTTGGGGACTGTTAGGAAGGCATGATTGGTTTTGAAATGTGAGGACATGAGATTTGGAGGTATCGGGGCAGAATGATATGGTTTGGCTGTGTCCCCACCCAAATCTCATCTTGAATTCTATCTTCCAGAATTCCCACATGTTGTGAGAGGGACCCAGGCAGTGGTAATTGAATCATGGGGGCCAGTCTTTCATGTGCTATTTTTGTGATAGTGATTAAGTCTCACGAGATCTGATGGGTTTATCAGGGGCTTCCACTTCTGCTTCTTCCTCATTTTCTCTTGCTGCTGCCATGTAAGAAGTGCCTTTCATCTCCCACCATGATTCTGAGGCCTCCCCTGGCCATGTGGAACTGTAAGTCCAATTAAACCTCTTTTTCTTCCCAGTGTTGGGTATGAAGACATTGTGAAAACGGACTAATACATCCCCGTGATCCCCACATGTCATGGGAGGGACACTGTGGGAGTGATTGGATCATGGGGGTGGTTTCCCCCATGCTGTTCTCGTGATAGTGAGTGAGTTCTCACGAGATCTGATGGTTTCCTAAGCATCTGGCATCTCCCCTGCTAGGTCTCATTCTCTCTCCTGCCACCTTGTGAAGAAAGTGCCTGCTTCTGCTTCACCCTCTGCCATGATTGTAAGTTTCCTGAGGCCTCCTCAGCCAGGCAGAACTGTGAGTCAGTTAAACCTCTTTTCTTTATAAATTACCCAGTCTCGGGTATTTCTTTATAGCAGTGTGAGAATGGCTTCATACAAAAAGCTTTGGGCTCCCCTCTCAGCACTTCCCAAATGTTTCCTTTTCGGGATATCTGCTGGCTTTGCAGATGATTTACTTTCTTATTTTCAATTGCTGCTATTTTAAAGTTTCTATCATTGTCATAGTTTTTGTGTCTGTGGGGGAAGACAGGCCCACTTTTCCATCTGGAAACCAGAAATCCCTTTTAAAACGTCTTTAAAGTCTAAGTAACATTGATTTGCATTTACTGTTTGTTTGTTTGTTTATTTATTTATTTATTTATTTATTTATTTATTTATCTTTGAGGCAGAGTCTCGCTCTGTCGTCCAGGCTGGAGTGCAGTGGCGTGATCTCGGCTCACTGCAAGCTCCGCCTCCCGGGTTCACGCCATTCTCCTGCCTCAGCCTTCCAAGTAGCTGGGACCACAGGCGCCCACCACCACGCCTGGCTAATTTTTTGTATTTTTAGTAGAGATGGGGTTTCACCATGTTAGCCAGGATGGTCTCGATCTCCTGACCTCGTAATCCGCCCATCTCGGCCTCCCAAAGTGCTGGGATTACAGGCATGAGCCACCGCGCCTGGCCCACTGTGTTTATTTTTATAGTTCCTTGCTCTGGGGCATTGCAGAGCCCTGTGGTTTTGAGTGTGGCCTCGACTCGGGCTGCCTGGATGTGAGCCCAGCTTTCCCCCTGACAGAACCACACCTTTTCATTGCTTTGTGCCTCAGTGTTCCCATCTGTGGAGTGAGAGACACAATAGCAGACACCACACAGGGTATTGTCAGGATTGAATGATACGGTTCTGGGGCACAGAGACAGCACAGCATGGGCCTCTGAGAGGGGTGCTTGTACTCACACACTGACATAAATGGGTCTAAGGAAACCGTTGCACCGTGGGAATGACTGAGGTTTAGGAAACCATTTGTTTACACGTGGCTGAATGCAGACTCAGGTCAGGCAGTGACCTGGCGCAACCTCCAGAGAATCAGCTTTGGAGACACAGGGTAAACCTATAGAAGCTCACCCCAGTGGTGACCACCCTAGCCCACCGCCCACCAGAGCCCACCTGCAACCTTGTCAGGCCCCTGACTATCTCCAGCCCAGTCCTGGGGTGGCTGGCCCTGCTGGGCCTTGGCAAGGAGGGCAGGAGAGGCTGGAGCTCTGGAGCGCTGGCAGGGGCCTGGCCGGGCCCCCAGGAGCTGGGAGCTCTGTAAATGTACAGTGTGATGACATCACTTCCTGGGCAGGGCAGGACCCGCCCAAGGGCAGAGGGCAGAGGCAGGCCCCAGTGTGGGGATGGCCCCACTCTGCACCCACACCACAGGCTTCCGCAGCCAGGCACAAGCTTTGCTTTTGTCTCCCCAGGCCACAGTCTGCCTGTAGCCACCCACTGCCCAATAGGAGGTCATTTTGTGTCCAAAGCTCCCTGCATGCCGCTGTGCCTAGGTCCTGGCTGGCACCACCTTCACTGCCTTCCCTGCCCACACCTGCAGCCCCAGCTGTCGACCCCACCCATCCCACAGGCTCCCTGATACCCTGCTGTCTGCACCGGGTGCTCTCTGCTCTGGACAGAGCAACTGAAAGGAAGGGCAGAAAGCCCTGCCCGTGGGTGTGGAGGCGGGACAGGAGGCAGGACAGGAGGTGGGACAGGAGGCAGGACAGGAGGCGAGCAAGCTCACATGTCGCTTGTGTAGCAAGTGCCCCGAGGAAAGCATTCCCGGGGAGGTGTGCATGGGATGGGGTGAAAGGTGGCCCCGCAGGGCCCAGCACCAGCCTGGGAGCATTGTGCCCGTCTCCGTGCACCTGCCCTGGGGGGCAGCAGCCCCCCTGCTGACCGGACCTGGTTGCCTGCTTGCCCCACTGACTGCCTCCATCTTCCTACATGAGCTGGTTTCCTCACACAATCCCCTATGCTGGAAATAACAGCCAGGGTGACCTCTGGGTCCTGGCGGCCCCCTGCCCCGTCCCCTGGGCAGTGCTCCCACAGCCCAAGACTGACTCTCAGAGTGCCCACACGGGCATGTGGATGACCAAGTGGCTCCTTGTCCCCCACCCTGCCTGGCCTTCCCAGAGGCTTCCTGGCCCTTCAGTGGCTGCTGGGGGTCCTGCACCGTCCCCCGGATGTGTCCTCCAGCCTGCAGGCCCCAGGCAAGCAGCCCACAGAGGACCTGGACGTCAGGACAGGAAACGTACTTGATGCTCAGGGTTTATTTGCAAAACTGGGCTGGGTTGAGCAGAGGGGGCTTTGGGATGCCGGCCCCTCTCTGACCTGGCCGTTGCGACCTCAGCCCTGAGGTACCCTGCAGCAGGCATGGACAGGCAGCCACCTTGCCTATCGCAGCTTCCTGGCAGCAGCTGGCCTTGCCTGGACCAGCCTGTCTGTGCCCCAGCGGCCGGACATGGCCAGCTGGAATCCGTGCTGCACAGGCGCTCCGGCTGTGGCAGGGACACATAGGCCCGCACATGCTTAGTTTGTTCCAGGGCGTCCCAGTGACATCAGGGAGGGACAAGGCCAAGGTGGGCCACAGGCTCTCCCAGGGTAGGACTCCTGAGTGGCGCCCTCCTGAAAGGGGTCCTGCTGGACCCTCACCCTTCTGGGGCCAGTTTCACCCACGGGGTGGGCAGCAGGAGCACGGAGCACGGAGTGCCACACACAGAGGCCGGGGGGCTCCACGGAGCAGGCCCAAAGTTTTCATGATCGGACAATGCACGTCCTGCCTCCAGGTGGACAGAGCATGGGGATGGAGGCAGAACGTCCTCAGACAGCAGTGGCCTCCTGGGCCGGGAAGCCAGGGGTGTGTGGGGGAGCCATGGGTGCAGGGACACAGAAGGGCGTGCAGCCACACTCATCCACGTGGGTGTAGGTGTGCAGGATGGCCGAGCCGTCGGGACAGTGCAAGGGCACCGTCTCCTCGTGGACCCGCCTCTCCTGGCAGCAGGTGCACTGGTGCTGCACGGCCTGCGCCTCTGCTGAGTACCTGTGGACGCAGGGTGGCCCTCACATCAGCCACCTTGGCCCCGCCGTTTCTCTGCCCAGCCATGGTGACACGTGGGCCTCTGGGGACCTGGGCCAGACGGCTGCCCCCTTCTGTCCCTAGTGGCCTACTCTGTGGGCACGTGGGGCTTCACCTTCTCAGGATGAGGCAGCTCTGGGCCCCCAGGGTCCCGTGGCTCCCGGCTCTGTCTTCTGTGGCCTGCAGTTCCCCTGTCTGAACCAGCTCCTCCAATCCTGCTGACCCTGAGCAGCCCTTGACCCTTCCTCCTGCCTCTTCTAGCTAAGGGTCAACCCTCCTGGCCCCTCCTACTGATAGCCAGCCACAGTGGCAAGCCGTGGGGGGCTCCACAGAAGGCTCTGGTTCCACCCACCCTCCCCAGGGGGACACCTGAACCTGGGTTCACAGCCGGGAGCTCTGTGCCATGTGGCTCAGCTCAGCTGGGCCCTGGCCTGGCTAAGAGAGCAGCCCCAGGCTTTCTGCCAATGGACATGGAGAGGGGGAGCCCTGCTGGGGATCCCCTTCCCTCTTTCCTGGAGCTGGCGTAGGCCCTCCTGACCCAGAGCAGGCTGCCAGCCAGCTGACGGGCCAGGGCGGACCCACCACACGCAGGTGCTCTTGGCACAGGGCCAGGAGCCCACTCACTTGGACACTCCGGGGCAGGAGCCCTCGCAGAAGGTGATGTTGACCTCAGTCTCGCAGCCCTGGTGCCACAGGACGGTCGTGTTGACGCGGACTTGACAGGAGTCTGGGAGGAGGAAAGGCAGATGCGGAGCCCCACTCGACCCTCACTCTGAGGGCCTGGACCTGCTGGGCCGACCCTCCCCATGGGACCACCCCGCCCATGGCCCTCCGGGACCGAGGGTGGAGTCTGGACGCAGGCATCCCACTGCTGCCCAGTGCAGATGTCTGGGCAGGAATGGATGGGCGGCGACGGGCTGGAGCCGGAGGGCTGGTCTGGGAAGGTGGCTTCCACTTACCCTCCTCACAGGAGTAGCAGCAGCCGGTTTTCCTGAGGCTCCCCTGGGGGGCAAAAGACAGGGGGCAGGGCTGTGGGCGGGGCCTCCCTGGTGGGTGTGGCCTCCTGGGGAGGGGCCCACCCAGGCGGTGGCGTGGCCTCCCCGGCAGGGGCGGGGCCTCCCCGGCAGGAGTGGGGCCTCCCAGGCAGGGGCGGAGCCTCCCTGCTGTGCGGGGCATCCCAGACAGGGGTTGGGCCTCCCTGATGGACAAGGACTCCCAGGCAGGGGCAGGGCCTCCAGCACACACCCTGCAGCTGGACACATCTGGGCAGGATGCAGGCTGTGGGGTCAGCAAATGGACTCCACTCTCAGCCTCACAGAGGTACACGGTGCAGTTGTCCACACGGCTGTTGACCCAGGTTTCGTTCAGCTGAAATGCAAGGGTGAGAGTGGAAGCTGAGTAGGGATTATCTCTTGTGCAGAGCCCCGTTGCGGGTGAGGGTCTCCAGAGAGGGAGCTGAGACCTGCCCCCACATGCCTCTGCTGTTACCTGGACTGGCTGGCCATTGGGCGTGAGGCAGGCGGTCTGCACGCACTCCCCACAGCACTGCCCGGCCACTCTCTTGTACTCAAAGCCCTGTGGGGACATGAGGGGCGTCAGGCCCTAACCCTCTCCTCCAGCACATGCCCCGGCCCAGCCTGCCCTCCTGCCTACACCCCAGTGGTCCAGGGACCCTTAGCCCTGTCCCTGCCTGGGCCTATACCCGAAGAAGTTGCCCCCACTCAGTTATCCCGGCTCAGCCTCACCCATTTCCAGCACCTTCTCTCTGCCTACCCCTGCCTTCCTGGAACCTGACCCCAGCCCCTGTCCCCAGCAGCCTGCAGGTCCTGTTCCACCCCCAGACCCCCTCAGTCATCCTCCTACTTCATACCCTCCCTTTGGAAACAAACAAGACCCCAGCAATGGCTGAGCTAGAGAACCCCAGGGAGCCAGGATAAGTGATTCAGGGCTGGGTCTGCCCAGCAGTTGTGGGCTCACCGGGGGGCAGGTGCCTTGGGTCTCACTTGGGGGCAGGTGCCTCGGGGGCTCACCTGGGGGCAGGTGACTCAGGTCTCACCTGGGGGCAGGTGCCTTGGGGACTCACCTGGGGGCAGGTTACTCAGATCTCACCTGGGGGCAGGTGCCTTGGGTCTTACTTGGGGGCAGGTGCCTCGAGGACTCACCTGGGGGCAGGTGCCTCGGGGGCTCACCTGGGGGCAGGTGACTCAGGTCTCACCTGGGGGCAGGTAGTATTGTTGCAGGCATCCTCCTGACATTGCACCATTGGGTCCTGGGTGTCCCCAGAGAGGCAGGTACACGTGTGGCAGGGAAGGGCCCCTGGGAAGGTTGCACCAACCTGCAATGGGTGGAAGGGTGGCACTGAGGGCACTGGTGGGGCACCAGGGCCAGGACCCCTCCCTGTGACCCATTGGGGCCCGCAGGGAGTTGTTCCTTCCTCAGATGAGCATGGATGCACCCCTGGCTGAGCATGGACCCGGGCAGGCAGGGAGCTGATGCACACAGGGACCACAGGTGGGCAGGGAATCTGGGCAGGCAGAGACCCCATGTGGGCAGGAATCTGGGTGGGCAGAGACCCCACGGGGGCAGGAATCTGGGTGGGCAGAGACCCCATGGGGGCAGGAATCTGGCGGGCAGGAATCCGGGCGGGTAGGAATCTGGGTGGGCAGGAATCCGGGCAGGCAGGGACCCCAGGCAGGCGTGTGCTGCCCCCAGGCTGTTGCTGGCAGCCCCTGAAGGGACCTCTCAGAGGCAGCAGGTGTGGAGCTCATGGCTGTCGATGTAAGGTGCCCCTGAGTCCCAAGCATGTCCCAGCTCTGACGTGTCCAGGGCCCCTGTGTGGATCTGCCCTCATGGCAGGAATGTCAAGACAAGGAGTAGGGCTCAGAGAGCCCCGGGGCATCCCACACACATGTTCAGGTCCCAGGGCCACACCTGCCCACTGCTGTGCCCTTACCCCGTAGAAGGTGCCATTGTACGAACACAGCTGAGGTCCTGGAAGGAAAGGGAGCTAAGCCCACGACAGGTGGTGGGGAGCATGTGCTCCAGCACCCCCACCGTCCTGCACCCCCAGCCCCCAGGCAAGAGGCCACCCAGGAGCCCGGCCCCAGCCCCGCCCCAGCCCCGCTCACTGCAGCGGAAGGTGGGACAGCAGTCACCCTCCTCCTGGGTGCAGATCGACTCCTGCCCTGGCGGGCACACGGGCAGGCTCTGGGGGCAGGTGGTTGTGTTGCACACTGCGGGAGGACGGAGGCCACTGTCCGGGCGCTGCTCACTCCTCCTCCCGACCACTTGTTCCCAGAGTAAGTCGCAGGCGTGCTTTTCCCCGAGGACCTGACCGCTTCACAGCCCCTGGGGGCTCCCTCCAGGCCCCTTGCTTGGCCACCTCCCCGCTGCTTCCCACGTCCCTGGGCCACTCCTGGGCAGGCCAGAGGTCACCAGCCTCATCCTTAGGAGGAAAATGAAGCACCTGGAGGCCATCTCTGCCAAGTGGTCCTGCTGCGGTCAAGCCAGGACACAGTGGCTCTCCTCTACTCTCCTGTGCCCAACCCACAGGCTGCTGGTGGGCACCAGCTCTGTCCCCCCTCACTCTATGCCGGGCACCTCTGCTCTGCAGGGTCTTACCGCACACCGTCTCGGGGCAGCAGGGGTTGTCGGCCTGGGGCCTGGTCACGGTCACGAAGCCGGGACGGCTGCACGGCGGGGGCTGACCCTGGGCCTCACAGGGCAGGGGCTTGCACTGCACCGACACTGAGCCCTCGTCACACACACAGGACTGGCAGTTGCTGACCCACCGCTCCCCGGGCTGGAATGGATCAAGGGGGTCCTTGAGGGCTCCTGGACAGGCACAGGTCAAACCTGGGCATCTGTCCGGCCACCCCCTCCCTCAGGCTGGTTACCCGAGTGGCCCAGAGTGATGGGGCAGGAAGCGCACACCAGCCACTGGCACGTCCACGTCACACTCGGGCACCCCACAGCTGCCCTGTGGGATGGGGATGCTCCTTCCCTCCCTCCCTCCCTCCCTCAGCTCGTGAGAGGGTGGGGTAGGGCAGGTGGGGGTGGAGCCACTCACAAATTTGGGAAACCCATCGGGTCCCACGCAGGCTGGAAAGAAAACAGCAGGGCGTCACTGAGGGTGCTGAGGTTGCAGGCAGAGGGGCCTCTGGCCATGGGAGGTGCTATCAAGCCTGGAGCCTGCTTCCCCCTGGGATGGAAGGCCCTGGAGAACTTTTGGGGTGTCAGATGTGGCTGAAGCTCAGGCCAGGGCACCGTGAGCCCAGCTATCAGTGCATGGAAGCCTCGTCCGTGGTGGTGGGAGGCAGGGCTCAGGGGAGGGACCACCACAGGATCACACAAGGACAGAGCCTCCCTGTGGGGCTTCAGGGGACCGTGGGGGCTCTGCAGGGTTCAGGGCCACTCTGGGGCCATCCCGTGCTCTGGTGGGGCAGAACAGGTCACAGGGGTCAGCTGGGGAAAGGGGAGAGCACATCATCGTCCTGGGCGGCTCCTCCCACCCTGTGTGTGCTTGGGTCAGGCCCAGGGTCGTGTCCCGCCGCAGGTGGCGGAGCTTACGGCAGGCCTGCACGCAGATGCCTGTGTGTGCGTTGAAGAGGATCTGGTCCTCGGGGCAGAAGCAGCCCTCCGCCAGCCCTTCCAGCTGTGGGTTCTGGTTCCTGCAGGACGACAAGAGAGGCCCTGAGACCTAGAGATCCAGGAGGCCTCCACTGTCATCCACGTGAGTCCCCAGGATGGGCAGTGGGGAGCAGGGAAGGAGATGAATGGGTGGAGTGCAGGGCTCAGGGTGGGCAGGGCTGGGGGCGGGGACGTGTGGGGCTGGGGTGGGGATGGGCGGGGCTAAGTGTGGGAGGGGATGGGTGGCGCTCGGGGGCGGGGACAGGTGAGGATGCGGGGCCAGGTGTGGCCAGGGATGCGCCCCCTGCCCGACTCTGTCTCTAAGGCATCTGGGAGCAGCAGGGGATGTTTTCCAAGGAGTCCTGGGCTCGGGCACCCCAGAGATCTGTGGCTCACAGTGGGACACCCTCTGGCCTCCTCCTGCTCCCCCAGACCGGTCAGGCAGGCCTGGGTGGCGGGGAAGGCACCAGCCATCCCTGTACTCACCTGGAGTTGCAGGTGGCAGGCTGTATGGGGCCGCATGGCTTGTACACTTTGGTGGGCGGGCAGGTGAGGTCTGTGGGCACAGAGGTGTCAGACAAGCCAAGGGGTCTGGGGGGCCCAGGGCCACCCCCACTTACCCACAGGCCACTCAGGCTGAGGGGTCTGGGGGGGCCCAGAGCCGCCCCCACTCACCGCACAGGACACTCAGAGAGGCCGAGGAGTCTGGGGGGCCCGGGGCCGCCCCCACTCACCACAGAGGACACTCAAAGAGGCCGAGGAGTCTGGGGGGCCCGGGGCCGCCCCCACTCACCGCAGACGACACTCAGAGAGGCCGAGGAGCCTGGGGGGCCCGGGGCCGCCCCCACTCACCGCAGAGGACACTCAGAGAGGCCGAGGAGTCTGGGGGGCCTGGGGCCACCCCCACTCACCGCACAGGCCGCCGGTTGCACCTCGCCAGTCACTGCACACTCCCCGGGCGCGGCAGAGTGCTGCGTAGGCCTCCAGGCTCTGGCAGGGAACCTCGAGGCGGCCCCCGCAGTGGTCGGTGATGCAGGCGTTGAAGAATGGGCCCGGGGGCACAAGGTCGTGGCACTCAGCAAAAACCCTGTGGGGCAGAGCGATCAGGACGGAGCGCACCCAGCCCCAGGGAGCTGAGTGCGTGCGTGTGTGCCTGCGGGCATGCGGGCAGGGGTGCCCCAGGGCCTGCAACCCCCAAGGGGAGGACTCACTGGCTCAGCATCAGATCACAGAGCGGCTGCGGTGGGCACGGGGTGGGGGTGGGTGTGCTAGACACCGGGGCCGGGGGGCTGGCAGTGGGGGGTGTGCCAGTCGGGGCCCAACAGCCGTCCTTTCTGCTGTCGGGGACCAGCCAAGTCTTGGCCATGTCCTTGCAGCTGGCGGCAGTGGTTCCGTCCCGCTGGAGACAGTCGTCCCTCTGGTTGTTGGTGCAGGTGCCTGGGGGTGGGGGTGTCACCGCGGGGCTGGAATCCAGGGAGCCTTTCACAGCCCCCACCCCCCTCCCCCACTCATTCCTCTCCCCAGGCTTCCCCTATGCTCACTGGGTTGTCAGGCCCAGCAGCAGCCCTGGCCGGGGCAGGACCCACTGCCCACTCACCGCACTGGCCCTCAGTGTTGTTGTGGAAGTGGCTGTAGGGCATCCGGGCCTGGAAGACGTGGCCATCGAAGGTGACGCTCACGCCCAGGGCAGGAATGTCCACACGCATGGTGGTGGTCCCCGTCACAGACACAAGCACGCCATTCTTGCTGAAACCGCTGCTTACCGGAATTTGGTCAAACAGGATCTGGGGGAATCCGGGGGAACCCTGAGCCGGAAGGCAGTGCCAGGTGGGCTCGGGGAGCGGGGCTTGCCTTTGGGGCTCTGCCTCGATGTGCAGAGACCCCCTTGTGTATCCCCCACCCCAAAGCCCAGATCTTCCCCCGGGGCCTGGAGTCTCCAGTTGGCTGCATTTAGGCCACAGGGTGTGCTCGGCCTTAGGCGGCCCCACAGGCCTTCCCTGCCCCCTGGGAGCTGTCTTGGGCACCGGGCCATCACTGTGGCACCTGGGTCACCCCGGCCTGCAGTCGGCCTGCCCAGGTGCAGTTGGGACTGGGCCAACACTGTGCCACCCGCAGCCTGGACTCACCAGGCCCTCCTCCTTCCCATGCAGCATGGTGAGGGTGAGGACGATATCCATGGACTTGTAGTGGATGCTGAGGGCGCGGGGGCAGCTGGCAGCAGTGGCAGAGGCCGCACAGTAGTGGTTGTCCAGGTAGAGGCTGAGATTCCCAAAGCGTGCATGGATCTCTCTCATGAGGACATAGGTGCAGTTGCCCCGGAAGATGTAAGAGGTGCCGTCAAAGGTGGAATAGTGGGAGCCGCCCCACATGCTGCAGATGCCTGTGGGACACAGACGGACGGGCTGGCAGGCTCCGTGGTGGTGCCCTCGCTCCCCAGGCGTCATGGCAGCCAGCGTCACCACTGTGACTGCCGCCTCAGGGAGCAACTGAAGCCCTGGGGCCTCAGCTGCCTCATCTGTAAAAATCGGTCCAGTGTGTGGAATGGGGTCCCCCAAAATCTATGGCCACCCCAGAACCTCCGCATGTGGCTTTGCCGGGAGAAAGCATCTTTGCAGATGGGATTAAGGGAAGCATCTTGAAATGACATCATTGTGGACTAGCTGGGTGGGCCCTCAATCCAATGACCAGCGTCCTTACAGGAGACAGAAGAGACACAGACACAAGAGAGAGGAGGCCACAGACAGGCAGAGGCAGAGATTGGAGGGATGAAGCCACAGCCAAAGGACACCTGGAGTCTCCAAAGCTGGGAGAGGCAGAAAGGACCTCCCCAGACCCTCAGCAGGGAGTCTATCCCCTGCCCGCCTGGATCTCAGACTTCCAGCTGCAGGACGGAGAGGGCATTTCTGTCATATAAGCTCCCCAGCTTGTGGTGGTTTGGAACAGCAGCCCTGGGCCAAGGACATGGGGAGGAGTGAGAACGCCGTGACCTCTTAGCGGCGGGTCCTGCACAGTGATGGAAGCCGCTGTTAGGACCCAGGAGACAAAAGCTCCTCTGGGTTCCCACTTCCATCCTGAGCTTCTCCTGGCCCCAGAAGCCCCTGGGCGGGGTCCCTTTCAAACCACACAGGCTGATGTGCAGAGAAGCTCAGCAAACCGGCCTCTGCTGCCTCTCCCTTGGGCTGTGTCAGCATTTTCAGCCCTGTGGACACGGAGCCTGCACACTGACGGCTCTCACGACGTGCACCACTGAGGCCCGAGACAGCGTGGTACATGATGGTTTCCTGAAGGGATGCCAGCGATCTCCCAAACACCACCACCATGCCCCACTGTGCCCCACTGCACCCCACCAAGACCCACTGCACCCCACCACGCCCCACTGCACCCCACCACGCACCACCGTGGCCCACTGCACCCCACCGTGCCCCACCAAGCCCCACCATGCCCCACTGCACCCCACCGTGCCCCACCAAGCCCCACTGCACCCCACCACGTGCCACCAAGCCCCACTGCACCCCACCACGCACCACCACACCTCACTCTGCCAGCCTAGCCAATGGTGCACTCTGCTCCACCTGCCCCCGGGGGAATCCCGCGGCTGCCGGTGCACTCACACTCGCACTCATAGTGGAAGTCGCAGGGCTGGCTCGGGTCCGACACTTTGATGGGCAGGTGCTTGTTCACGCAGGTGACGTTGGCCACAGGCTTTGGGTCCAGCAGGATGACACGGTTGTTACCCACGCACCTGGCCACCGTGCAGTTCTCCAGGGTCCAGGTCTCATTCACCTGGGGCAGGGAACATGCACATCCTCACCTGGACCGGCTCACGGGACCCATCCCCGACTCATCCCACCCCTTATGGCCCAAAGCCCCAGGTGGCCACAAGAGCCTGCCTGGGGAGGGCGGCCCCCGTGCTAGCCTGGCTCCTAGACCCTGTGTGCCTCCTCCAGCTGGAGCTACCAGCAGGGGGTCACTGAGACGGGCCTCGGGGGCTGGGCCGTGGCTGTGCCTCCAGCCAACCCAGACCCTGTGCACACAGCAGGGGAGGTGGAGGGCAGGCGGGGCCCACCTGCCGGGGAGGGATGGCATTGTCACAGCCAGGGGCAGGGGAGGGCAAGGACAGCGGGGTGGAGGACACTGGCGGTGGGGAGGTGGGGCAGGCGCCCTGGAAGCGGTCGATGTCACAGTGCTGGTTGCACACTGCATAGAAATGGCAGCCAGCTCGGTCGGTCTTATTGTAGATGACTTCCCCTGTGAAGGACAGCACCATAAGAAGATAAGCCACTCCCAGAGACGGGCAAGCCAGAGTCCTGGGAGAGCAAAGGCAGAGGTCAGCGCAGGAAGGAGCAGCTGTTCCAGGTAGGGGAGTGGGGAGGGCGGAGGCTGAGTGTGGTCAATGGGGACGGATTGTGGCCAGTGCGGACAGATTGTGGCCAGTGGGGACCGAGTGTGGCCAGGAGGGGCCAAATGAGGCCAGTGGGGAACAAGCATGGCCAGCAGCAGGGAGAAAGCAACTGGCTCCCAAGACAGGCAGACCCAGGTTGGCATAGCATGTGGGGAAAGAGTACGGCAGCATTATCCACATTCACTCACCAGGCGAGAAGAACTGTCCAAATGCCCTGCAGAAGCAGGGAGTAGAGAAGTGGGAGCTGGGGAAGCCAGTGGGTCTCAGAGTGGTGAGGACTGAGGAGGACACAGTGGACATGCTGAAGGTTGTTGGCAGGCTGCTGGGGAGCACTGTGGGGGTGCGGATGGTCCCCAGGGTGGACGAGCTGGGAACTGTGGAGCCAGTGGCTGTGGGCATGGTGGCCGTGGTGGTCACCACTTTCAGGGTGCCAGCAGTTGCTGGAGTGGAGGAGGCAGTGGCCGTGGAGCCAGTGGCTATGGTTGTGGTGGCTGTGGTGGTCACATTTGGGGTGCCAGCAGTTGCCGGGGTGGAGGAGGCGGTGGCCGTGGAGCCGGTGGCCACGGTAGTGGTGGCTGTAGTGGTTGGCTCTGTGAGGATCCAGGTGGTCCCTGGGGTGGAGGAGGGGGTGGCCGTGGAGCCAGTGGCTGCAGTCGTAGTGGCTGTTGTGGTCAGCTCTGTGGGGATCCAGGTCGTCCCCGGAGTGGAGGAGGGCGTGGCCATGGGGCTGGTGGCTGGGGTGCTGGGGCAGAGGCTGTAGTTGCAGCAGAACACGCGGATTTCGTAGTTGAAGCACATCTTGAACTTCCCCACCTGCTCACGGTTCCTGCAGACCAGGCCGAAGTCCAGGCTGCATTCCACGACCTGGCCCAACTCCTGCAGGGGGACACCAGGCTGGGCCTGGGCACGGCACTCGAGGCCCAGGGGCTGCTCACAGACGGCCCCTCCGGCCGCGCGGATGTTGGAGTAGGTGTCAAAGTCCCCGCCAGAGGGCCCCGGCATGGGGTAGCTGTAGTCCAGCCAGTCCGACCAGGCACACTGGGGCTCACAGCCCGTGGTCACCACTGGGGTCGTGGGGGCGGATGTGGGGCTGCTGGGCAGCAGGGTCGAGGTGCGGGTCTCGCTGGGTGTGGCCGTGGTCCTGGAGGTGGCCGTGGTGAGACCAGTGGTGGTCTTCCCTGGAGTAGGGGGTGACTCGGTGGTCCTGCTGCTAGGGTGAGGGCTGGACAGGGCTGGAGTTGAGTGCAGGGTGGTACCGGTGGTTCTTGCTGTGGTGTGTGAAGTCACCGTGGATGGCTGTGTCATGTGGGTGGTGCCCGAGATGGCCACGGAAGTCCAGGCTGTGGGCACGGTGTGGGGACTGCTGGGGGGCAGGGATCGCCCGTGTGTGGTGGCCGTGGTGGTCGGCGCTGGGGGTGTGTGGGTGGTCCCTAGGGCTGAGGAGGGAGTCACTGTGGTGTTGGTGGCTGCAGGTGTGGTGGCCGTGGTGGTCAGCACTTGGGGGATGGGTGTTGTCTCTGGAGTGGAGGAGGGGGTGGTGGTGGAGCCGGTGGCCGTGATCGTAGTGGCCGTGGTGGTCAGTGGTGGGGGAGTAGCAGTGGTCTGTGTGCTAGAGGAGGGTGTTGCCATAGAACCAGTGGCCACAGTTGTGGTGGTGGTCAGCACTGTGTGGGTGTGGGTGGTCCCCGGGATGGAGGAGGGGGTCACCGTGGAGCCACTGGCTGTGGGTGTGGTGATTGTGCTGCTCCGCACTGGAAGCGTGCGTGCCGTCCCCGGGCTGGAGGAGGGGGTGGCTGTGAAGCCCGTGGTTGTGGTAGTCAGCACGTTGGTAGTGTGAGCTGTTCCTGGGGTGGAGGAGGGGGTGGCCACAGAGCCGGTGGCCCCGGTTGTGGTGGCCGTGGTGGTAAGCACTGTGGAGGTGTGGGCAGTCTCTGGAGTGGAGGAGGGTCTGGCTGTGGACATGGTGGCCGTGGGTGTGGTGGTCTGTGCTAGCCGGGTCCAGGTGGTGCCCAGGGAGGAAGAGGGGATGGCTGTAAAGCTGGTAGCTATGGGTGTGGTGGCTATGCTTGTCAGTGCCGGAAGGGTGGTTGCAGTCCCTGGACTGGAGGAGGGAGTCGCTTTGGAGCTGGTGACTGTGGGTGTCGTGGCCGTGGTGGTCACATTTGGGGTGCCAGCAGTTGCCGGGGTGGAGGAGGCGGTGGCCGTGGAGCCGGTGGCCATGGTTGTGGTGGCTGTGGTGGTCACATTTGGGGTGCCAGCAGTTGCCAGGGTGGAGGAGGCAGTGGCCGTGGAGCCGGTGGCCACGGTTGTGGTGGCTGTGGTGGTCACATTTGGGGTGCCAGCAGTTGCTGGGGTGGAGGAGGCGGTGGCTGTGGAGCCGGTGGCCACGGTAGTGGTGGCTGTGGTGGTCACATTTGGGGTGCCAGCAGTTGCCGGGGTGGAGGTGGTGGCGGCCATGGAGCCAGTGGGCATGGTGATGGTGGCTGTAGTGGTTGGCTCTGTGAGGATCCAGGTAGTCCCTGGGGTGGAGGAGGGGGTGGCCGTGGAGCCAGTGGCTGCAGTCGTAGTGGCTGTTGTGGTCAGCTCTGTGAGGATCCAGGTCGTCCCCGGAGTGGAGGAGGGCGTGGCCATGGGGCTGGTGGCCGGGGTGCTGGGGCAGCTGCCGTAGTTGCAGCAGAACACGCGGATTTCGTAGTTGAAGCACATCTTGAACTTCCCCACCTGCTCACGGTTCCTGCAGACCAGGCCGAAGTCCAGGCTGCATTCCACGACCTGGCCCAACTCCCGCAGGGGGACACCAGGCTGGGCCTGGGCGCGGCACTCGAGGCCCAGGGGCTGCTCACAGACGGCCCCTCCGGCCGCGCGGATGTTGGAGTAGGTGTCAAAGTCCCCGCCAGAGGGCCCTGGCATAGGGTAGCTGTAGTCCAACCAGTCCGACCAGGCACACTGGGGCTCACAGCCCGTGGTCACTACTGGGGTTGTGGAGGCCAATGTGGGGCTGCTGGGCAGCAGGGTCGAGGTACGGGTCTCGCTGGGTGTGGCCGTGGCCATGGTCCTGGAGGTGGCTGTGGTGAGGCCCAGGGTGGTCTTCCCTGGAGAAGGGGGTGACTCGGTGGCCCTGCTGCTAGGGTGAGAGCTGGACAGGGCTGGAGTCGAGTGCGGCATGGTACCGGTGGTTCCTGCTGTGGTGTGTGAAGTCACCGTGGATGGCTCTGTGATGTGTGTGGTGCCCGAGGTGGCCATGGAAGTCCAGGCCGTGGGCACCGTGTGGGGACTACTGGGGGGCAGGGATCGCCCATGTGTGGTGGATGTTGTGGTCAGCACTGGAGGTGTGCGGGTTGTCCTCAGAGCAGAGGAGGGAGTCACTGTGGTGCTGGTGGCTGCAGGTGTGATGGCTGTGGTATTCAACACTGGGGTGATGGGAGTTGTTCCTGGAGTGGAGGAGGGGATGGTGGTGGAGCCAATGGCCGTGATCATGGTGGCTGTAGTGGTCAGTGGTGGGGGAGTACCAGCAGTCTGTGGGCTAGAGGTGGGTGTTGCCATAGAACCAGTGGCCACAGTTGTGGTGGTGGTGATCAGCACTGTGGGGGTGTGGGTGGTCCCCGGGATGGAGGAGGGGGTCATTGTGGAGCCGGTGGTTGTGGGTGTGGTGGTTGTGGTGATAAGTGCTGGAAGGGTGCTTGCAGTCCCTGGGCTGGAGGAGGGAGTGGCTGTGGAGCTTGTGGCCATGGTGGTTAGCGCTGTGGAGGTGTGGGTGGTCCTTAGAGTGGAGGTGTGGGCTGTGGACATGGTGGCCGTTGGTGTGGTGGTCTGTGCTGTGAAGTTCCAAGTTGTCCCCAGGGAGGAGGAGGGGATGGCTGTGAAGCTGGTAGCTGTGGGTGTGGTGGCTGTGCTTGTCAGTGTTGGAAGGGTGGGTGCAGTCCCTGGACTGGTGGAGGGGGTGGCTTTGGAGCCAGTGGCTGTGGGTTTCGTGGCCGTGGTGGTCAGCAGTTCTGAGGTGCCAGCACTTGCTGGGGTGGAGGAGGGGGTGAGTGTGGAGCCGGTGACCACAGTCGTAGTGGCCCTCATGGTTAGCGCTGTGGGGGTGTGGGTGGTCCTTGGAGTGGAGGAGGCGTGGGCTGTGGACATGGTGGCCGTTGGTGTGGTGGTCTGTGCTGTGAGGTTCCAAGTTGTCCCCAGGGAGGAGGAGGGGATGGCTGTGAAGCTGGTAGCTGTGGGTGTGGTGGCTGTGCTTGTCAGCGTTGGAAGGGTGGGTGCAGTCCCTGGACTGGTGGAGGGGGTGGCTTTGGAGCCGGTGGCTGTGGGTTTCGTGGCCGTGGTGGTCAGCAGTTCTGAGGTGCCAGCAGTTGCTGGGGTGGAGGAGGGGGTGAATGTGGAGCCGGTGACCACAGTTGTAGTGGCCCTCGTGGTTACCACTGTGGGGGCGTGGGTGGTCCTTGGAGTGGAGGAGGTGTGGGCTGTGGACATGGTGGCCGTTGGTGTGGTGGTCTGTGCTGTGAGGTTCCAAGTAGTCCCCAGGGAGGAGGAGGGGATGGCTGTAAAGCTGGTAGCTGTGGGTGTGGTGGCTGTGCTTGTCAGCGTTGGAAGGGTGGGTGCAGTCCCTGGACTGGTGGAGGGGGTGGCTTTGGAGCCGGTGGCTGTGGGTTTCGTGGCCGTGGTGGTCAGCAGTTCTGAGGTGCCAGCAGTTGCTGGGGTGGAGGAGGAGGTGAGTGTGGAGCCAGTGACCACAGTCGTAGTGGCCCTTGTGGTTAGCACTGTGGGGGTGTGGGTGGTTCTTGGAGTGGAGGAGGCGTGGGCTGTCGACATGGTGGTCGTTGGTGTGGTGGTCTGTGCTGTGAGGTTCCAAGTTGTCCCCAGGGAGGAGGAGGGGATGGCTGTGAAGCTGGTAGCTGTGGGTGTGGTGGCTGTGCTTGTCAGCGTTGGAAGGGTGGGTGCAGTCCCTGGACTGGTGGAGGGGGTGGCTTTGGAGCCGGTGGCTGTGGGTTTCGTGGCCGTGGTGGTCAGCAGTTCTGAGGTGCCAGCAGTTGCTGGGGTGGAGGAGGGGGTGAGCGTGGAGCCGGTGACCACAGTCGTAGTGGCCCTCGTGGTTAGCGCTGTGGGGGTGTGGGTGGTCCTTGGAGTGGAGGAGGCGTGGGCTGTGGACATGGTGGCCGTTGGTGTGGTGGTCTGTGCTGTGAGGTTCCAAGTTGTCCCCAGGGAGGAGGAGGGGATGGCTGTGAAGCTGGTAGCTGTGGGTGTGGTGGCTGTGCTTGTCAGCGTTGGAAGGGTGGGTGCAGTCCCTGGACTGGTGGAGGGGGTGGCTTTGGAGCCGGTGGCTGTGGGTTTCGTGGCCGTGGTGGTCAGCAGTTCTGAGGTGCCAGCACTTGCTGGGGTGGAGGAGGGGGTGAATGTGGAGCCGGTGACCACAGTCGTAGTAGCCCTCGTGGTTAGCGCTGTGGGGGTATGGGTGGTCCTTGGAGTGGAGGAGGCGTGGGCTCTGGACATGGTGGCCGTTGGTGTGGTGGTCTGTGCTGTGAGGTTCCAAGTTGTCCCCAGGGAGGAGGAGGGGATGGCTGTGAAGCTGGTAGCTGTGGGTGTGGTGGCTGTGCTTGTCAGCGTTGGAAGGGTGGGTGCAGTCCCTGGACTGGTGGAGGGGGTGGCTTTGGCGCCAGTGACTGTGGGTTTCGTGGCCGTGGTGGTCAGCAGTTCTGAGGTGCCAGCAGTTGCTGGGGTAGAGGAGGAGGTGAGTGTGGAGCCAGTGACCACAGTCGTAGTGGCCCTCGTGGTTAGCGCTGTGGGGGTATGGGTGGTTCTTGGAGTGGAGGAGGCGTGGGCTGTGGACATGGTGGCCGTTGGTGTGGTGGTCTGTGCTGTGAGGTTCCAAGTTGTCCCCAGGGAGGAGGAGGGGATGGCTGTAAAGCTGGTAGCTGTGGGTGTGGTGGCTGTGCTTGTCAGCGTTGGAAGGGTGGGTGCAGTCCCTGGACTGGTGGAGGGGGTGGCTTTGGAGCCGGTGGCTGTGGGTTTCGTGGCCGTGGTGGTCAGCAGTTCTGAGGTGCCAGCACTTGCTGGGGTGGAGGAGAGGGTGAATGTGGAGCCGGTGACCACAATCGTAGTGGCCCTCGTGTTTAGTGCTGTGGGGGTGTTGGTGGTCCTTGGAGTGGAGGAGGCGTGGGCTGTGGACATGGTGGCCGTTGGTGTGGTGGTCTGTGCTGTGAGGTTCCAAGTAGTCCCCAGGGAGGAGGAGGGGATGGCTGTGAAGCTGGTAGCTGTGGGTGTGGTGGCTGTGCTTGTCAGCGTTGGAAGGGTGGGTGCAGTCCCTGGACTGGTGGAGGGGGTGGCTTTGGAGCCGGTGGCTGTGGGTTTCCTGGCCGTGGTGGTCAGCAGTTCTGAGGTGCCAGCAGTTGCTGGGGTGGAGGAGGGGGTGAGTGTAGAGCCGGTGACCACAGTTGTAGTGGCCCTCGTGGTTAGCACTGTGGGGGTGTGGGTGGTCCTTGGAGTGGAGGAGGTGTGGGCTGTGGACATGGTGGCCGTTGGTGTGGTGGTCTGTGCTGTGAGGTTCCAAGTAGTCCCCAGGGAGGAGGAGGGGATGGCTGTAAAGCTGGTAGCTGTGGGTGTGGTGGCTGTGCTTGTCAGCGTTGGAAGGGTGGGTGCAGTCCCTGGACTGGTGGAGGGGGTGGCTTTGGAGCCGGTGGCTGTGGGTTTCGTGGCCGTGGTGGTCAGCAGTTCTGAGGTGCCAGCAGTTGCTGGGGTGGAGGAGGAGGTGAGTGTGGAGCCAGTGACCACAGTCGTAGTGGCCCTTGTGGTTAGCACTGTGGGGGTGTGGGTGGTTCTTGGAGTGGAGGAGGCGTGGGCTGTCGACATGGTGGTCATTGGTGTGGTGGTCTGTGCTGTGAGGTTCCAAGTAGTCCCCAGGGAGGAGGAGGGGATGGCTGTGAAGCTGGTAGCTGTGGGTGTGGTGGCTGTGCTTGTCAGCGTTGGAAGGGTGGGTGCAGTCCCTGGACTGGTGGAGGGGGTGGCTTTGGAGCCGGTGGCTGTGGGTTTCGTGGCCGTGGTGGTCAGCAGTTCTGAGGTGCCAGCACTTGCTGGGGTGGAGGAGGGGGTGAATGTGGAGCCGGTGACCACAGTCGTAGTAGCCCTCGTGGTTAGCGCTGTGGGGGTATGGGTGGTCCTTGGAGTGGAGGAGGCGTGGGCTCTGGACATGGTGGCCGTTGGTGTGGTGGTCTGTGCTGTGAGGTTCCAAGTTGTCCCCAGGGAGGAGGAGGGGATGGCTGTGAAGCTGGTAGCTGTGGGTGTGGTGGCTGTGCTTGTCAGCGTTGGAAGGGTGGGTGCAGTCCCTGGACTGGTGGAGGGGGTGGCTTTGGAGCCGGTGGCTGTGGGTTTCGTGGCCGTGGTGGTCAGCAGTTCTGAGGTGCCAGCAGTTGCTGGGGTGGAGGAGGGGGTGAGCGTGGAGCCGGTGACCACAGTCGTAGTGGCCCTCGTGGTTAGCGCTGTGGGGGTGTGGGTGGTCCTTGGAGTGGAGGAGGCGTGGGCTGTGGACATGGTGGCCGTTGGTGTGGTGGTCTGTGCTGTGAGGTTCCAAGTTGTCCCCAGGGAGGAGGAGGGGATGGCTGTGAAGCTGGTAGCTGTGGGTGTGGTGGCTGTGCTTGTCAGCGTTGGAAGGGTGGGTGCAGTCCCTGGACTGGTGGAGGGGGTGGCTTTGGAGCCGGTGGCTGTGGGTTTCGTGGCCGTGGTGGTCAGCAGTTCTGAGGTGCCAGCAGTTGCTGGGGTGGAGGAGGAGGTGAGTGTGGAGCCGGTGACCACAGTCGTAGTGGCCCTCGTGGTTAGCGCTGTGGGGGTATGGGTGGTTCTTGGAGTGGAGGAGGCGTGGGCTGTGGACATGGTGGCCGTTGGTGTGGTGGTCTGTGCTGTGAGGTTCCAAGTTGTCCCCAGGGAGGAGGAGGGGATGGCTGTAAAGCTGGTAGCTGTGGGTGTGGTGGCTGTGCTTGTCAGCGTTGGAAGGGTGGGTGCAGTCCCTGGACTGGTGGAGGGGGTGGCTTTGGAGCCGGTGGCTGTGGGTTTCGTGGCCGTGGTGGTCAGCAGTTCTGAGGTGCCAGCACTTGCTGGGGTGGAGGAGAGGGTGAATGTGGAGCCGGTGACCACAATCGTAGTGGCCCTCGTGTTTAGTGCTGTGGGGGTGTTGGTGGTCCTTGGAGTGGAGGAGGCGTGGGCTGTGGACATGGTGGCCGTTGGTGTGGTGGTCTGTGCTGTGAGGTTCCAAGTAGTCCCCAGGGAGGAGGAGGGGATGGCTGTGAAGCTGGTAGCTGTGGGTGTGGTGGCTGTGCTTGTCAGCGTTGGAAGGGTGGGTGCAGTCCCTGGACTGGTGGAGGGGGTGGCTTTGGAGCCGGTGGCTGTGGGTTTCGTGGCCGTGGTGGTCAGCAGTTCTGAGGTGCCAGCAGTTGCTGGGGTGGAGGAAGGGGTGAGTGTGGATCCGGTGACCACAGTCGTAGTAGCCCTCGTGGTTAGCGCTGTGGGGGTGTGGGTGGTCCTTGGAGTGGAGGAGGCGTGGGCTGTGGACATGGTGGCCGTTGGTGTGGTGGTCTGTGCTGTGAGGTTCCAAGTTGTCCCCAGGGAGGAGGAGGGGATGGCTGTAAAGCTGGTAGCTGTGGGTGTGGTGGCTGTGCTTGTCAGCGTTGGAAGGGTGGGTGCAGTCCCTGGACTGGTGGAGGGGGTGGCTTTGGAGCCGGTGGCTGTGGGTTTCGTGGCCGTGGTGGTCAGCAGTTCTGAGGTGCCAGCACTTGCTGGGGTGGAGGAAGGGGTGAGCGTGGAGCCGGTGACCACAGTCGTAGTGGCCCTCGTGTTTAGCGCTGTGGGGGTGTGGGTGGTCTTTGGAGTGGAGGAGGCGTGGGCTGTGGACATGGTGGCCGTTGATGTGGTGGTCTGTGCTGTGAGGTTCCAAGTAGTCCCCAGGGAGGAGGAGGGGATGGCTGTGAAGCTGGTAGCTGTGGGTGTGGTGGCTGTGCTTGTCAGCATTGGAAGGGTGGGTGGAGTCCCTGGACTGGTGGAGGCGGTGGCTTTGGAGCCAGTGGCTGTGGGTTTCGTGGCCGTGGTGGTCAGCAGTTCTGAGGTGCCAGCAGTTGCTGGGGTGGAGGAGAGGGTGAGTGTGGAGCTGGTGACCACAGTCGTAGTGGCCCTCGTGGTTAGCCCTGTGGGGGTGTGGGTGGTCCTTTGAGTGGAGGAGGTGTGGGCTGTGGACATGGTGGCCGTTGTGGTGGTCTGTGCTGTGAGGTTCCAAGTTGTCCCCAGGGAGGAGGAGGGGATGGCTGTGAAGCTGGTAGCTGTGGGTGTGGTGGCTGTGCTTGTCAGCGTTGGAAGGGTGGGTGCAGTCCCTGGACTGGTGGAGGGGGTGGCTTTGGAGCCGGTGGCTGTGGGTTTCGTGGCCGTAGTGGTCAGCAGTTCTGAGGTGCCAGCAGTTGCTGGGGTGGAAGAGGGGGTGAGTGTGGAGCCGGTGACCACAGTCGTAGTGGCCCTCGCGGTTAGCACTGTGGGGGTGTGGGTGGTCCTTGGAGTGGAGGAGGCGTGGGCTGTGGACATGGTGGCCGTTGGTGTGGTGGTCTGTGCTGTGAGGTTCCAAGTAGTCCCCAGGGAGGAGGAGGGGATGGCTGTAAAGCTGGTAGCTGTGGGTGTGGTGGCTGTGCTTGTCAGCGTTGGAAGGGTGGGTGCAGTCCCTGGACTGGTGGAGGGGGTGGCTTTGGAGCTGGTGGCTGTGGGTTTCGTGGCCGTGGTGGTCAGCAGTTCTGAGGTGCCAGCAGTTGCTGGGGTGGAGGAGGGGGTGAGTGTGGAGCCGGTGGCCACTGTCGTGGTCACTGTGGTGGTCGGCTCTGTGAGGATCCAGGTGGTCCCAGGAGTGGAGGAGGGGATGGCTGTGGAGCCGGTGGCTGCAGTCATTGTGGTTGTGGTGGGAAACACTTCAGTAATCCTAGTAGTCCCTGGGGTGGAGGAGGTGATGGCTGTGGAGCCGGTGGCCACGGTCGTGGTCACTGTGGTGGTTGGCTCTGTGAGGATCCAGGTGGTCCTAGGAGTGGAGGAGGGGGTGGCTGTGGAGCTGGTGGCTGCAGTCGTTGTGGTTGTGGTGGGAAACACTTCAGTAATCCTAGTAGTCCCTGGGGTGGAGGAGGGGATGGCTGTGGAGCTGGTGGCCACAGTAGTGGTCACTGTGGTGGTCGGCTCTGTGAGGATCCAGGTGGTCCCAGGAGTGGAGGAGGGGTTGGCTGTGGAGCCGGTGGCTGCAGTTGTTGTGGTTGTGGTGGGAAACACTTCAGTAATCCTAGTAGTCCCTGGGGTGGAGGAGGGAGTGGCTGTGGAGCCGGTGGCCACAGTCGTGGTCACTGTGGTGGTCGGCTCTGTGAGGATCCAGGTGGTCCCAGGAGTGGAGGAGGGGGTGGCTGTGGAGCTGGTGGCTGCATTCGTTGTGGTTGTGGTGGGAAACACTTCAGTAATCCTAGTAGTCCCTGGGGTGGAGGAGGGGATGGCCATGGAGACTGTGGCCACAGTCGTAGTGGCTGTTGTGGTCAGCTCTGTGAGGATCCAGGTGGTCCCCAGAGTGGAGGAAGGGGTGGCCATGGAGCTGGTGGCCAGGGTGCTGGGGCAGCTGCCGTAGTTGCAGCAGAACACACGGATTTCGTAGTTGAAGCACATCTTGAACTTCCCCACCTGCTCATGGTTCCTGCAGACCAGGCCGAAGTCCAGGCTGCATTCCACGACCTGGCCCAACTCCCGCAGGGGGACACCAGGCTGGGCCTGGGCGCGGCACTCGAGGCCCAGGGGCTGCTCACAGACGGCCCCTCCGGCCGCACGGATGTTGGAGTAGGTGTCAAAGTCCCCGCCAGAGGGCCCCGGCATGGGGTAGCTGTAGTCCAGCCAGTCCGACCAGGCACACTGGGGCTCACAGCCCGTGGACACCACTGGGGTCGTGGGGGCCGATGTGGGGCTCCTGGGCAGCAGGGTAGACGTCTGGGTCTTGCTGGGTGTGGCTGTGGCCGTGATCCTGGAGGTGGCCGTGGTGAGACCAGTGGTGGTCTTCCCTGGAGAAGGGGGTGACTCAGTGGCCCTGCTGGGAGGGTGAGGGCTGGACACGGCTGGAGTCAAGTGTGGGGCGGTACCGGTGGTTCCTGCTGGGGTGTGCGAAGTCACCGTGAATGGCTCTGTGATGTGTGTGGTGCCCGAGGTGGCCATGGAAGTCCAGGCCGTGGGCACTGTGTGGGGACTACTGGGGGGCAGGGATTGCCCATGTGTGGTGGATGTTGTGGTCAGCACTGGAGGTGTATGGGTTGTCCCTGCAGTGCTGGGGGCTGCAGGTGTGATGGCCGTGGTGTTCAACACTGGAGGGATGGGAGTTGTCCCTGGAGTGGAGGAGGGGGTAGTGGTAGAGCCAGTGGCCATGATCTTGGTGGCTGTGGTGGTCAGTGCTGTTGGAGTACCAGCTGTCTGTGGGGTAGTGGAGGGTGTTGCCATAGAACCAGTGCCCACAGTTGTCATGGTGGTGGTGATCAGCACTGCAGGGGTGTGGGTGGTCCCCGGGATGGAGGAGGGGGTCGCCATGGAGATGTTGGTTGTGGGTGTGGTGGTTGTGGTGATAAGTGCTGGAAGGGTGCTTGCAGTCTCTGGGCTGGAGGATGGGGAGGCTGTGGAGCCCGTGGTGGTGGCCATGGGGGTCAGCACTTTGGGGGTGTGAGTAGTCCTTTGGGTGGAGTAGTGGGTGGCTGTGGAGCTGGTGGCCTGGGTTGTGATGGCTGTGGTGGTCAGTACTTTCGTGGTTTGAGCTGTTCCTGGGGTGGTGGCACGCCTGGCTGTGAAGCCTGTGCTCCTAGGCGTGACAGCCGTGGAACCGGCACTCGTGGCTGTGACAGCCGTGGATCCCGTGCTCGTGGGAGTGGTAGTCATGGGTCTGGTCCTCGTGGGATTTGTGGCACAGTGGCTGTCGTCGCAGCACAACAGGCGCACACGAAAGTTGTGGCAGTACCACAGGGGCCCAGGCTGGTCACGGTTCCTACACACCAGCCCGACGCTCACGTCGCATTGCACCACCTGCCCCAGGGCCTCCAGTGGCTGGTCAGGCTCCATCTCAGAGCGGCACTCAATGTCCCATGGATGCTCACAGAAGGTGTGGCCAGCCGAGCGGATGACCCCAAAAGTCTCAAAGTCCCCACCCTCAGGGCCGGGGCTGGGGAAGTCCTCATCAAACCAGTCTGTCCAGGTGCAGCGAGGCACACAGCCCGTGCTGGGAGACGGGGGGCTGGAGGGCAGGGTCGTCCTGATTGTGGGCCCAGAGCTGGAAGTCCGAAGGGTTGTGTGCACACGGGCGGTCACCATGGGGGACGTTGTGGGGGTGCTGGTCACAGTTGGACTGGTGGGCATGGACGGAGCCTGGGAGGTCTGCTGCCCCCTGGTAGGGAGGAGGCTGGCGGTGGAAGCTGGAGGGGCAGAGGGACTGGGGAGGGACACCCTCTCTGTGGTCTTGGAGAAGCTGGGGCCAGTTTGAGTGGTGGCCAGAGTTGAGGGTCCTGTTACTGCTGGTGACTTGGTGCTCCAGGTTGCAGTGGCTGTGGGGGTGGTGGCCAGCATGGCAGTGGTGGCTGTGGAGGCAGTCACTGTGGGGCTGGTGGCCCCCATGGAGGTGAGTTTCGGTGCCTGTGTGGAGGAGGTGGGCGTGGGGGCGGCTGTGCTGGGGCAGTGGCTGTAGTCGTCACAGCAAAGCACACGCACATTGTAGTTGAAGCACATGTTGAACCTGCCTGTCTGGTCCTCATTCTTGCAGGTCAGCCCCGTCTCCAGGCTGCAGGTCAGCACCTGCCCAACCTGGTCGATGCTTACCTCGGGGTAGTTCTCTGCCCGGCACTCTATGCTCTTTGGTGCCCAGCACATCTTGCCCCCAGCAGCCCTGATGTTTTCAAAAGTTTCCATGTCCCCGCCTGCAACCCCTGAGGTTGGGAAGTCCACGTCAAACCACTCTGTCCACTCACACTTCGGTTGACAGCGGGTCGTGCCCTGGCTGGTGGTGGCCTCAGTCGAGGGGCTCCGTGTCGTCTCTGTCCTGGGCATGCTGGTCTCAGCCTGAGAGGTGGACAGCTTGCTCGTGAGTGTTGGCGCCAGGCTCGTGGTCAGGGGCTCTTTGGAACTGGTGCTGGCTGTGCCTGTCAGGCGAGTTCTGGAGGTTGCCATTGTTGTTCGGGCCGGCGTGGGTGGCTGTGAGGGGCGCCATGTGCCCAAGCTCCCCGTGGTCCCTGGAAGGGCTGAGCGTGTTGGAAGGCTGGATGTGGCCACCCCTGGGACAGTGGGTTCTGTGGAGCCTGCAGGAGTCGTGAGGCCTCCCGTGGTGGCTGTACCAAGGGTGCTTGTGTATCTGGGGGATGTCAGTCCTTTTGAGAGGGTGGGGACTGCTGTGGTGCTGGCCGAGGGAGCCCTGGTCACCCCCGGGCTACTCGTAGGCTGTGGCGTTGAGAACAGGGCCTGGGTGGTGGTGGTGGTGGCCGTCTCCAGCTCTGTGGCCGGTGGCGGGGTTGTGGCACGTCCCCTGCAGTGGTCATTGCTGCAGCACAGGACCCGGATCCTGTAGTTGTAGCACATCTTGAACACGCCCTCCTGCTCCCAGTTCCTGCACACCAGGCCGAAGCGGACGTCACAGTGCACCTTCTGCCCCACCTGTGCCAGGGTCCAGTTGGGGAAGCTCTCGGCCTGGCACTCTATGTCCTTAGGCTGCTGGCATAAGTGCCCTCCCGCGGCCCTGATCTTATCGTAGGACTCAACGTCCCCCCCAAGTTGTTCAGACTTGGGGTAGTCCTCATCAAACCACTCTGTCCACTGACACCGGAGCTGGCAGGTGGTGGTACCTGGGGTGACCGTCACGGGGCCTGAGCTGGACCCAGTCTGCGAGGTGAGGGCCGCCGTCGACCGGACGCTCGGGGTCACCCATAGGGTGGTCTTTTCGGTTGCTGTGGTCTGGGTGGGGGTAGGCACAGCAGGCTCCGTGCTGGCACTGAGGGAGGGCTGGGGGCTGGTGCCTGGGGCCGGGGAGGGGCCACAGGGCACATATTCACAGCAGAGAACTCGCAGCTCGTAGTCGTGACAGAGCGGGGGGCTCTGCTGGCTGTTGGCGCACATCAGCCCCCGCCTGTGGTCACAGTCCACCTGCTGGCCCAGCTCCTCCAGCGGCATGTCGGGAAGCTGCCCCGCCCGGCACTCGATGTCGGCCGGCACGGGGCACACCTGGTACCCTCTCTGCCTCAGGTTTTCAAATGTCTCGAAGTCTCCACCTCCCAGGCCGGGCTCTGGGCGGTGCCCATTGTACCAGCTGGACCAGCGGCAGACCTCGCGGACACACACGGTGGAGACCGGGAGGGCTGGGCCTGCAAGGGGTGTGGGAGAGGGGTCCTGGCTCAGCATCCTCCAGTCCTGGCCTCACAAGGTGGAGGGGCCCCAGAGGACCCTTGCCCCAGGGCTGGCCCTGCCCCTGTGGGCTACTGGGGACCCCAGTGCCTGCCTCAGCCTTGGTTACAGCCGTTTCTGCGTGAGGGACTGGGGCCTGGCAGCCTGGCCTTGAGGGAGCCGGCTGGCTGGGATAGGCCATGCTGAGGGATGGGACGGAGTCTGGGAAAGCTTTATTGTCCCCTTGGGGTATCCCATCAATCATTGTGCTGAGGCTTCGTGGGGAGCCCCTGGAGACACGCAGGGTGTTGGGGGGCCATGCACCCCTAGACAGAGCCCGGAAGGTCAGTGGATTGGGACTGTCGCTACCATCCAGGGCACCTGCACCAAGAGCCCAGGGGGTCCCTCCTTGTCACCCAGGTGGGACTGGGCCTCAGGAGAGCCAGGCAGGGCTTACTTGTCGTGGAGTGGGGGACCCAGGCGGTGGTGAAGGTGAATGGCGTTATGGCCGGAGTTCCAGGACATGCCACAGCCTTCCTGATGATGGTGCCGTTGCTTCCGCAGATGGCGATCAAGCAGGCGCCAAGCCCATCGGTGGTGTTGTAGATGACATCCTGGTAGCTGTAGGTCCTGTCCTCATAGGTGCAGGTGCAGGCTGGGGATGGAGCCGGCAGAGTCACCCGGGGCTTCCGAGCCCCTGGCCCTGGCCCTCACCGGCCCGCTAACCCCCCGGCCCTTCCTTACCCTCAAGGCTGTGAGCGCACTGGATGCCACTGGGTGTGCAGTTACTGGGGGTGGGGGAGAGGCGAGCTGAGGGCCTGGGGGGCAGCCTGCGGGGCCTGCTCCCCAGCCCTGCTCCCCCAGCGTCACCCGCTCCCCACCCCCTCACCAGCTCTGGCAGTTCTCCGCTGTGGGGACCCTTGCGCCGACGTCATAGTAGCTTCCGTCCTTGTCGTAGCAGCCACACTGGGCCACGCACTTCATCTGGTCCTCATTGAAGAAGGGCTGGCTGGGTGGGCACTTCGGGTAGCAGCCTAGGGCCGGCAGGGTGAGCGGAAGACTCACCAGGGCCCTTTAGCCTCTCCAGCCAGGGGCTCCGTGCTGCAGGGAGTAGCCGCCCCCAACCAGCCAGCAGGGGCCTGCCCTCAAGGCTTGCATTGTGCAGTTTACGGGAGCCTACACCGCATCCCTGGGGAACCCCGGCCCCCCACGCACACTCGGGATCCCAGGGATAGGAGCCTCCATCCAAGAAAAGCTGCCCCTCACCTTCCAGGCCAGGCAGGTCCACCAGGCAGTGCCCACTGGGGTTCCGGCAGGTTTTTAGGCAGGGTGCCCCGCAGGGCTGGTAGTGCCACTCACAGCCCCCGTGTGGGTTGTAGAAGTCACAGAACAAGGCTGGGGCGCAGAGGGCAGAGGCTAAGGAGGCGCCCACTGGCCCTCACCCCTGTTGTGCAGGGCAGCCCCTACCCCGGGTGTGGGGGCCGGTGTCCCCAGGGCCAGACCCGGGCTTGTCCCAGACATGCAGGGCCTCGGGCCGGGTGGTGCCTCACCTTCCCCTCCACTCCCCAGCCCTGCCCTTGGAACTCTCGTCCCCAGGAGCCGTCTCATGCTGGGGTGACCTGTCTGGTGGTTTTGCACAGGTCTTCCTCTGTGCATAGGAACGTGTGCACTCACGTGGAGGCACATGCGTGTTGGATGTCTGTGTGCGGCTCAGGCCCAGGTCAATGCACCTACGGAGGCTGCCACACCTCCTCCCCTGCCCGGGCTGCTCCACCCTTCAGCACCACGGACAGAGCCCGACTCACGGCAGGTGTCCGGAGTCCGCCAGGACACACACAGGCCTGCGTCGTGGCAAGCCTGGGCGTAGGCAGCCACAGCCGTGCAGAAACACTCGCAGTCACCACCCGAGTCACAGGCACACGCATCGTTCACGCAGGCCTCGTAGTACTTGGTGGAGTCAACCTGGGGGTGAGGCCAAGGTGAGCTCAGCCAGGCCAGTGTCCCCCCTGGCGAGGGGGTGGCTGGCCCAGGGCCAGTTGCTGGAACCATTTGTATTTCAACACCTCCCATGGCAGCTCTCTGAGCTCCTGGGGCCTGGAATACCTCAGAGCGTGCCCCAAATGGGAGCTGCCCCAGCACTTCTCCAGCCCACCTGTGCCCTCGTCCACCTATATCCCTGCCCACCTGTCCATCTGCCCACCTGCCCATCTGCCTGCCTTCACATGTGCTCTTTGGATCTTTCTATCACATGGATCTGGTCATGTGGCCCACAGGTTTCAAACCCATGTGGAGCATAGCACCCCTGCTCACCCTCTGCCCTCGCCCCCACCTCCCTCTGCTACAGTCGTACTGGCCTCCTTTCCACCTGGGGGCCTTCCCTCCAGCCGACCCAACCCCTGCCCAGGGCCCTCCACATCCGAGCATCCGACCACCCAGCGCTCGCCGCCTTGCTGCCTCCTCTGGAAGCTCTGTGAGGGTCAGCCTCATCCCCTGATCACCGGGGTGAGCCCAGAACATGCCAGGCTGTTCCAGGCACCCAGTGAATGTGCACTAAGGAAGGAGTGGTCACTTCCTTTCCAGACCAGCCACGTGGGGAGCTGAGCTGTGAACCGGTCCTGACCATGGGAAGCTGCCTGCTTCCTCCAGGCAGCCCACACCCCTCCCAGGCTCCATCTGAACCTGGGCTCAGCTTTGTCAGGCCACAGGACCTTCCAAGGGGTCACCAGCTGCCTTCTCAAGAGGGCAAGCGGTGGCCAACATGAGAGTGCTTCAGGGCCTCCCACGAGCGAGTATGGCTACTGCTGCCCCTACGCCAGCCCCTCATCTCAGCTCCTGAGCCACCACGCTGTGTGCCTAAGTGGGCACTCGAGTCTTCTTTAAGATGACAGGAAACTGCTTTTTTGTTTTTTGTTTTTTTGTTTTGAGACAGAGTCTCACTCTTTTTGCTCAGGCTGGAGTGCAGTGGCGCGATCTTGGCTCACTGCAACCTCCTCTTCCCGGGTTCAAGTGATTCTCCCGCCTCAGCCTCCTGAGTAGCTGGGATTACAGGCACGCACCACCATACTCGGCTAATTTTTGTATTTTTAGTAGAGATGGGGTTTCACCATGTTGACCAGGCTGGTCTCGAACTCCTGACCTCGGGTGATCCACCTGCCTCAGCGTCCCAAAGTGCTGGGATTACAGGCATGAGCCACCGCACCCAGTCGGGAAACTGCTTTTTGGATGTCTCTGCTTAAGGCTAATCTCTGATTCCTCCCTGGCTGGGCGGGGAGCCAGGCTGGCGTTCCAGTTTGTGCTGAGGACCGGGCAGGTCTGGGGATCTTAGAGGAGGGTGGCTGGGGCCACATCAAGGGCTGCCCCTCCCTGTGAGCCTCTGGGTGTGACTGAGGCTGTGGTCAAAGGAGTGGCCGGGAAACAGCCAAGATGGCTTCGTGCCAGGGGCAAGAGGCACAGGTGTGGGGCTGACGGGAGATCCGGACTTAGGACCTGACATCCAGGACCGTGTGCCGTGGAACATGGTCAGACCCTCCTTGGAGCGCTGCTCTGTGCCCAGAAGACCCAGTTCTCGGCGGGAAGGAAGCAGCCGCCATCCCCACCAGACCCTGCCTGCCAAGACCAGAGCCCCACCTGAGAGCGGCAGGTGGCGAAGGTGGGGCCGTGGAGGATGCTGCACTGCTTCTGGGCCCAGGACTTGCGGAAGGGGTTGGCCGTGCAGGGGTCCTTGGGCGCCAGGGCATCCGGGCAGGAGGGGGAGAGCTTCCAGCTGTTCCCGAACTCCAGCACGTCCCCCACCACGGACCGGCTCCGCGTGGCAAAGTCATTGATGGCGTTGTCGTCGAAGTTCCCGCACAGGCCGCAGACCCTGCCCTGCAGAGGCAGCGAGAGAGTGGGGCCCTGGAGCTGGGGCCACAGGCACCCGTGGGAGGCAGCACAGAGCCTGCCCTGGGCTCCAGAGCCCTCGGGGGATGGAGGGAGGGCAGCCGGTTCCCCAGGCAGTGCCTGGTGAACTTGCAGGAGACAGGTGTGCAGTGGGTCCCTAGGTGGGCCACTGGGTGGCACCTGCTTCCCTGCAAAAATCCTCTGCCCACTGTGGAGGCCACAGGCAGGGCCGTTACCAGCCAGGCTCATCACCCACGGGTCAGCGAGTCCCACAGGCTCCACCCGGCACCAGGGTTTCTGTCACTGTGAGAGGGTCCTGCAGGGCCTAGGAGTGCACGGCCCGAGCTCACCTTGTAGTCCTGGTGCAGTCGGATGAACACACTGGTCTTCCGGTCCCAGGACACGGCCATCCCGCGGGTCTCGATGACCAGGAAGATCCCCATGTAGCGGATCTTGTAGGGCGGGTCCCCACCCGGCCCTCTTGCCACCACCTTAAAGGTCCCCTCCTGGAGGATCAGCTCGTAGCTCTGCAGGGGAGGCAGACGCCGCCGGAAGCTGACCCTGTGGCCCCCGGGGAGGGGCCTGAGACCCAGGGATGCCCCACCCAGTGCTCTGCAGGTGCGCAGGGGCTCTTGGCACAAGGGGCTGGCGTTAGGGATGAGCTGGGTCCGTGAGACCCTCAGCGAAGGTTTGGCAAGAGGCTGGCCAGGAAGTGCTGGGAACAGGGGCTGCCTGGGAACATTGGGGCCGCACGGGAGCAGCAGAGGCCGCACGCAGTAGGCCCACTCCATCCCATCCTGCTCCCCATCCAGCCCTGCAGCCCGCACGCCCTCACACCAGCCTCCCCTGACCCGCTGCAGTCCTCAGCCCCTCCCACCATCTGCAGGGAGCATCCCAGCCAGCAGCGCTGCTTTATCCCCTGGGAGCCCCGGCCCCACTTTGCTGTAGTGGGTGTCTCTGGGTATGGCAGGGTGAATGGTGGCTCCTGAAAATGTCTGTCCACATGCAAACTCCCAGAACGTCGGCCTGGGCCCTCACTGGGAGAAAGCATCTCTGCAGATGGGATTAAGTGAAGCATCTTGAAATGAGATCATCCTGGACTACCTGGGGGGGGCCCTAAATCCAATAACCAATGTCCTTACAAGAGACAGAAGAGAAAAACAAAGAGAGAGAAGACAGACGCCGACACAGCGGGAGGCCACAGGCAGCCACAGCCCAGGGACGCCTGCCGCCCGTGAAGCTGGGAGAGGCAGGAAGGACCTCCCCAGACCCTCGACAGGGAGTGTGGCCCTGCCCGCCTGGATCTCCGACTTCCGGCTCCAAGACACATTTCTGTTGTCTAAGCCCCCTGGTTTGTGGCTGTTTGGAACAGCAGCACGGTGCCAGGACACTGCTGAGAACCTGTGGGTGCAGCTAAAGCCTCACGAAGCTTCCTTGGGGGCCGGCTCGTTGGCTGCACGGTCGAGGGGCCGCTCTCACCTCCACAAACAGCTTGATGGCCTTGGAGCAGGTGGTGCCGGTGGTCCCACAGGGTATGTTCTCGGTGATGATGCGGAAGGTCCCGTGGGTGGTGGTGTCCCCACAGTAGTCCTGGGCCAGAAAGAGACAAGCTGTTGGCCGCGGGCTGGAGTGTGCCCGGCCTGCAGGAGCGGGCGAGGGGGCGGCGTACCTGGGCCAAGATGTACTCGCAGCTGCCTTCAAAGCTGTAGCGCTCGCCATCAAAGGTGATGAAGTGGCCGTCCCCGTAGGCTACGCAGGTGCCCAGGCAGAGCCGGTGGCTGCACTCCCATCTCCGGTTCCTGCAGGTGCTGCGAGGGGCCACAATGGTGCCTGCTCACAGGGGCCTGCCCTCCCGGCCTTCCTGAGACCCGGCACCCAGGCCTGTGCAGGTCAGCACGGGGCCTCAGCCTCCCCAGGCCCAGCCTGACCCCTCCTCCATGGAAGGAGTGGTGTCTCCCACTGTGAATGCAGGGCTCACAGCCCCACCAGGCTACTGGTAGCACCACGGCCCCTGGGCCACCTTCCAGAGGATGCACAGGACCGCTCATGGCTTTCCTAGCAACTCTCTCTCCTGCCACGGCCCCACCTCACCCTGGCCAGCTAGCCCACTGCCCTTCCCGCCGGCTGCCCCCCGCCAGCTGCCCTCCCTGCCCCCTGCCCTCCCCACCTGCTGCCTCCGAGGGACTCATGACCCACCAGGTGTTGCAGTCGACCCTGATGGTCTCTCCAGGCTTGTAGGTGGCCTCGTTGTGCGCGCAGGGGCAGTCCTCCTCGGCAATGCAGCCCCCACTGCCATCCGACACCAGCCCCGGGGGACAGACACAGCCGGACACACAGTGTGTGCTGAACTGTGGGGCCCAGGCAGGTACTCGTCAGGGCCGGACACCAGGGTGGGCAGATGTCACTCACCCTCTGGGACAAGCGCACCCAGCTGCCCCCAGGGTAACGCATGGGCCAGGGCGGAGCTTCCGGGTGGGTAAGTGTCTCCAGGAGCACCAGATCCCTGGGCTCGGGAGCTGGAAAAGCTGGGACCCCTTCCCTGCTCACCCCTCCCTGAAGCATGGAACTCACACAGCCCACGTCCAGGGTGTGGCAGCTCCGGAGGCACTCGGCCCCAGGGGTGCCCGCCGAGCTGTTGCTGCAGTCCAGGTACACCATGGGGGCTGCACACCCTGGGGGCAGAGCTTGGTGGGAGGGGTCCTGGGGAAGGGCAGCCATGGCCTCGACTGACCCCAGGCAGCCCTGAGCCTGTCCTGCCGATCAAGTTAACGGCCCCCAAGCCAAAGCTTCCGTGACACCTGCAGCCCCCAACCCCAGGACACCCCAGCCACACTGCGGGGCAGAGACCCACTGGCCCCTCCGTCCCTGGCGTGTCGGGGCATGGGTGCCTGTGGCAGAGCCCAGGTGAGGACTGACCTGGCCCGGCAGTGCTCGGGCGGGGTGGGGCGGGTTGGGGCGGGTTGGGGCCGGGCCAGGCGGGGTGGTGCAGTGCAGGGCCGGGCAGGGCGGGGCAGGGCCGGGCAGGGCCGGGCAGGGCAGGGGTGGCACTTACCTGTGCTTTTCTGCAGAGAGGCTCCCAGGCAGCTCAGCTTCCCACCCATACATGAACTACAAGAGACAGACGGCACGGCCTGGACCTGCGGCCCTCACCCCGCAGACCCCACCCCCGGGCTTCCGAGCCCCCGCCGAACGCTGGGCCTCCCCAGCCTGGCCACCTCCTTGTAAGACCAGACGGTACTTGCAGCTGTGTTTGCTGGGAACCCCCAAATCCCCTGGAGGCACATGAGTAAATACACACAGGTGGGCAGCAAAGCAGCCAGGACCCTGGGGTTAGGAGCGGCCTTTTAGCCCAGGGTGGGAGTGGGGCCACCCACCTTTCCTGGCAGGGGCTGCCGTGTGGACCCAGCTGAGAACAGCCAGCAGGTGTCCTCCCAGGGCCACCTCCTCTCCTGGCCTCTTTCCCGGCTGGGAGTTTTCTCTTCAGAATGTGCTGGGTCCACCCTGCCCCACCCTCCCCAGCCTGGCCCCTCGTGTCTCAGAACCCTCGGGAGGAGGCACAGAAGCCTTCGGGGAAGGCGGGAAGTGGCTTTGAGGAGCACCCAGGGACCTCCTTTCCCCCCAGACCCTTACCACATGGCGCCTTCGTCATGCACGACCTCTCCAGGAGCCAGCACGGTGCCGTGAACGTAGCAGGGGCACTCCTGGGCGGGCACACAGGCGCCCGCGTCATTGAGGAAGGTGCCCGCGGGGCAGGTGCAGCCGTCCACAGGCACGAAGGAAACGCTGCAGGTGACGTCGGCCTCACTCAGGCCGCGACAAGTGGGCTGGCAGGCATCCACCACGTAGGCGTAGCGCTGGGACTTGGGGCAGTTCTGCATGTACTTGGCTATGGTCGGTGGGGCCAGGGGGGACAGGTCAGCGGCCGAGCAGCCTGGCCAGCCCCCATCTTCAACTCAGCATCCCCGTCTGTGATGTGGGGATCGCAAGGGCACGAGGTTCTTGCGAGGCTGGGATGAGGAAGTGCAAAGCTCTGGGCTGAGAACCGTGTGAGTGACGGCTGCTGCCGGCCAGGGTCCCCCGCACCCCCACGCAGCGTGGACACATCCCACCCCCAGCGTGGGCACATCCCACCCCCAGCGTGGGCACTCACTGCAGACGCCGTCCCTCCAGCTGCTGAGCTGCACGCCCTTGGCGGCGCAGGCGTGCACATAGGAGGACAGCGCGGCGCACAGGCAGTCCTCACTCCGCTCACAGTTGCAGGTGTCAAACATGCAGTTCTGCGGAGGTGGGGGGCGTCGGGGCGTCAGGGACCCCAGCCTGCCAGGGCTCCCCCACTCATCCTGCCCAGGCATGGGGGTCTGGCCTCATGGCCTCTCACCGAGTGGAAGGGCTTGGGGTTGATGACGGAATGGCAGCGCGAGAAGGCACCATTGGGGTCGGTTAGGCGCGAGCACCAGTGCCGGGCGTAGTTCTCTGTGGGGAAGACCCGGCCTCATTTCCAAGCCCTGCCCTGAAGCCCACACCCCTGACACGCAGGCCTGCGCCCCCCTCAGCCCGGGGAACAGTGAGTTGGAATTTGCGGCTCACCTGCTGCACCTTGGGGGGTTCTGGCCGCCTGGCCCCAAGCACCTCCTCCCGATGCCTCCCACCTGCCTCCATGGGGTCCCCAATCCCACCCAGGGGTCCCCGTGGCCCAGGGGACAGAAAGGTGCTGGGTGGGACTTGAGCCTGGGGTGACTGTGGGGGTGGGGGCGGGGAGTACCATTCTCCACACTGAGGGAGCAGGGGTCCTCAAAGCTGTTCCTGGCATTGGCACAGGCGGCCTGGGCCTTCCAGGTGTTGGCGAAGGCTGCACCCGTGGCCTCCACCACCCCGCTGAGGGCCGTGAAGTCATCAGCCTGGTTCTGGTTGAAGTTCCCACACAGGCCTGGGGGCCAGGGTTGGGGGATGTCAGCAGCCGCTGTTGGGCCCACCCGGCTCCTGGCCCCTGCCATCCCTGCAGGCACCACACAGGGTGGAACGGCTGGGAGCCCTGTCCCAGGATTCTGCTCCCAGAACCCTCTGCAGATAAGCCTTGGCAGGGGGCAGCCCCTGTGAAAAGTCGGCCCCTGTGCAAAGCCAGCCCCTGTGCAAAGCCGGCCCCTGTGCAAAGTCGGCCCCTGTGCAAAGCCAGCCCCTGTGCAAAGTCGGCCTGAGCCAGGGCAGGGCTGCCCGCTCCATCCTCCCAGCTGGCTGCTTCCGGGGCTGCCGGTCCGATGCTGGTGTCCTGCGCTGGCACCAGGGTCTCCGCCATGCCCTGGGGGCAGCCCCCTCCCTGGTCCCCTGCCCGCCTCTGCCTGCCCCTCCCTGCAGCCTGGCGCTAGTCCAGGCCCCGTCCCCACTGGCCCTGTCCCCGAAGGCCCCTGCCCAGCCTCACCGCACATCTGGCCCTGGTGGGCGGGGTCCAGCCTGACAAACACCTGCATGAGCGGCACCAGCTGCACCAGCAGCTGCAGCCCGAGGCCTGTCTGCACCACGATGAAGAAGCTCGAGGGTGTGAACAGGGTGATGTTGGCTGCCGGGAGTGTGGGGGAGAGGCCGGTCAGGGGTGCAAGGACAGATCTGGCTAGATTGGAGGGGCAGGGCATCCAGTGGGCTGGGCCACCCCACTGAGACCCGGGAGTGAGACCCAGGAGTGGCCAGGAGCCCTCAGGCTCCCTGTCCCATGCCTGTGGCCGCCAAGTGGGTTCAGGTGGAGACTGGGCTCCCCGACAGAGTGGGGCTGAGCGAGCTGGATGTGGGGTCCCTGCCACTGCCTGGGTGGGAGCCTGGCATCCCCACTCTGCAGATGAGAAACCGAGCACAGGAAGCTCCTGGAGCTGCCCGAGGCCACGGAGAGCTAGCAGGGGATGGAGTGGACGCTGCCCAGGCTGTGGGAGCTGCCCCTGCTAGGAGGCGCCACCCGGCCCAGCCGTCCTGGGAGAGCCGCGTACCTGCCGACAGGGGCAGCTGCGTGTAGATGGAGTTGAGGAACACGCCACCGTCCGCTTGGACCCGGATGGCCTGCGGGAGGAGGCGGGTGGGAGGTCAGCTCTGGGGACGAACCCATTCCCGACTCTCAAATGAGGGGGTGGCCTGCCCAGGGGCCCCCACTGGGGACAGAGCCCACAGATAAGCTGAGGCCTGGACCTGCGGTGGGCTCTGCAATTGCCCCCCTGGGAGGACCTGACCTCAGGGCTGGAGTGGGGACCTGGCCTCGGGGCTGGAGGGGGACCTGACCGTGCTTGCTCCCCGCACACCTTCGCATGCCCCTTCCTGTCCCAGCCCAGGGCCCCAGCCAGGTCCTCACCGTGTCCCCGCCGTCCAGGCTGAGCGTCACCGCTTTCAGGCAGTTCTCGTTGTCTGTCAGGCCGCACTTCCGCAGCTCGGCCAGCACGGTGAAGCTGCCGTCAGCACATTTCTGGGGAGAAGGACCCATGCATGCATCGGGCCTGGCTCAATGATGTGGGGTGCCCCCCAGAAGTGTGCTGGGGATGCCCATGTGGGGGATGTGGCTCTGTGGGGAGGTGGTCCTTGGCACCTCTGGTCACCTCCCAGCAGCTTGTCTCAGGGCCTGGGGGCTCCTTGGCCCCATGCCACTCAGCAGGGAGAGCCATCCCTCTATGACCATCATGGGGACCCAGGGCTCCCCCCTCAGCAGGGACATCCACCCCTCTGTGACCACCGTGGGAGCCTCCCCTGGGTGGAAGGGGCGTGAGGGTCCCGGGAGGGTCTGGGTGTCTGAAGACCTGGCCCCACGCCCAGACCTTGGACAGAACGTAGCTGCAGTCACCATGCAGGTCATACAGTTTCTCATCGTAGGTGGAGATGTGGGCCCCGCCCTGCACGGAGCAGGTGCCAGGGCACGGCAGGTCCTGGCACTGCCATAGCCCCCCGGAGCAGGTGCTGGGGAGGGAGGCCGTGAGCAGAACCGGCATGTCAGGAGGAGGTGGGCCCCACCCTCCACACCCCCACCGCAGGCGGAGGCTGCTGAGTTCATAAATACCAGGAGCTCCACACCCCACCCCAGGCGGAGGCTGGTGGGTGCACACCAGGAGCTCCACACCCCCACCCCAGGCAGAGGCTGGCGGGTTCATAAATACCAGGAGCTCCACACCCCACCCCAGGTGGAGGCTGGTGGGCTCATAAATACCAGGAGCTGCAGGTGGTGTTGAAGGAGGTGCCCGGGCTGTAGGTGCGGCCGCTGTGGGTGCAGGGGCACTGCCCGAGGGGCAGGCAGCCAGAGTGCGTGACGTCATCCAGCACCGTGCCTGTGGGGTGGGGCGTGAGGCAGGGCCGGCCCATGCACGGGGGACACCAAGGTCAGAAGACACCAACTTTGGGGACAAGCTGCCTCCCTTGGGGAGGAACTCCCGCTCCAGGACACCGCCCCCGCCCTGAGCTGCACCCGCTTGGATGAACACCAAGCACCTCTGGGCCTTGGTTTCCCCACCATGCCCAGCTGGCTCATGGCACTGCTCTGCCTCCCTCCATGCATCGGCAGGTCTTCCGGCACCCTCCCAGGCAGTGCCTTTCCCACCCTGGGCCCCCTGGGGGGACCTTCTGGCATGAGGGGCTCTGCTTCCGGGCCTGATGAGGCTGGGGGCGGGGTTGGGAGCAGGGACCTGAAAGCCCCCTGAGGGGTCCAGGGCACACAAGACCTGCCTGGGGGGCAGAAGCAGCCGTCCACACAGTGGTCCTCGCAGAGCTGCGCACGCTGGGGGTTGGAGCAGGTGTCTTCACAGGGTGAGCCACACTCGTGGTGCTGCATGTTGAGGGGGCAGGTCCGGGCTGCGCAAAAGGAGGCGGGGCTGGGCCAGGGGAAGGGCCCTGTACTGCCCGTGTGGTCAGCCCCAGCCGCCTTCCAAATGCCATCAAGTCCACAGAAGCCAGAGCTGGGCCCCAGGGTGGCCCTGACACCCCTCATCGTGGGCAGCTCCACCCTCCAGCCCCAGCCCCTGCCACCTCCTGCACAGCCTCTCCACAGCCTCTCCTTCACCTGCAGTCCCCGAAGGCCCCACCCCCTCCTGGGGTCCTGGGGTGGCCTCTACCCACTATGCCTGGGATGGGTCCTCTGCCCTCCACCCCTGCCCCCCAGGCCTCCCCACCCCCCAATGGCCCCCAAGGCGCTCCCCCTGCCCCTTCTCTCCAGCACAATCCCTGGCGAAGGCCCTAGGAGCACTCACGGCAGAGCTCAGGGCGCCTCCAGTTACGCGGCTGGCCCCCCGCGTGGGCGCACTGGCGTGAGTATTCCACAAAGGTGGCACACGGGCAGGTGGGGCAGCGGCACAGGTCCTGGGTGCAGGCGGCCAGGTACGCGGCGCTGTCCACCAGTGCGTGGCACTCCGCAAAGGCCGGCCCCAGCAGGGTGCGGTGGCAGATGCCCTCCTGGGGAGCACAGTAGGCCAGGCTGGGCACCCCTGCCATCCATGGGGGCTGCCACGGTGCTGGAACAGGACCCATGGCAGGCCAGGCTAGGAAGCCCTCTCCCCGTCGGGGTTCCTTGTACCCAGCCCCACCCCTTCCACCCACTATGGCCGTGCAGAGCTCTGCTTGGCCCTTGGGGAGTGACCCATGACCCGGGATCCCCTACCCCGGATGTGCCTGCCCGTGGAATAAGCGCCCAAGAAAGGTGCAGACCCCCGCCCCAGGAGGCGGAGCCAAGGAGGGGAGGTGGAGTCCCCGCCCCAGGAGGCGGAGCCAAGGAGGGGAGGTGGAGGCCCCGCCTCTCTGGGCAGTCCAGTGCTGAGTGTCCTCCGTCCCCAGGCCCAGGGCTGCCGGCTGCGGGGCCCAGCTCCCAGGGAGACTGATGCTGTCATTCACGGCACAATTTAAGGCTCAGAGATCCTGCTGGTTTGGGGATCCTGGAGCCTCCAGGCCCCTTCTGAGTCCCCCTGCTGGTGGGAAGGGCTGGCTCCAGGCTCCCTGAGTGCCTACCCTTAGCCCAGCCTGTGCAGCGTGGGCCTGTATTTGCTCACACAGATGGGCACACGCGTGGCCTGAGGAACACGCACATCACCACACTCGGACAGTGTGTACCGTGGAACTGAGCACACAGAGGGTGGCTGCCCGGCCTCCCTCCAATGCCACCATCTCTCTACCAGCTGGGAACGTTCCTCAGACCTCGGCCCAGCTCCCCCTGGACCTGGAGGCCGTCCCTGCCCAGGAGCTGGGGGTGGGGGGAACTCACCTCGTCCGTGCAGTTGCCGGCGGGCAAGGGCAGCGGGTCCGGGCACTGCTCTGTGGGCCCATCCAACTTCTGCAGGTTCCCAAACTGGATCGGGGTCAGCCTGGTGTCTGCCGGGAAGAAAGCAGGGGTGTGGTGGCTCTGAGGGGCTCCTGGGGACAGATATGGGCTCCTACTTCCTGAGCCCAGGCCAGAGGACTCCCATTCCTGCCCCTCCCGGCCTCCCCAGGACCGTGGCTCTTCATTGGCCGACGTAATCGGTATCCGCCCCCTCACCCAGGTGGCACTCACTGTGGGCATAGAACTCGTTGAAAGCCGGGAGGCCATTGAAGTCCCCACACAGGCCACAGGTCTGGTTGGCGTATTTGGGGTCCAGCTCCAGCTGAGAGTGGGGGAGGGGCAGCTTCAGCCTCAGGACCTCTGATCCCCCCACTGGCAACATGACCCAAGCTCCGTGACCCCAAGCCCAGGGAGGCATCCCTCGACCCCCTGTGGGGGTTTTGTGGCCAGGCCCGAAGGGGCAAGGGGCGAGGGGGCTTCCTCACCAGGGCACTGTCCTCTCCGTTCCACAGGAATGTCAGGACCAGCCGGATGCTGACCTTGATGTAGTCCCCACTCTGCTCCACCAGGAGGCCAGTGCGGCTGTAAGGCAGCTCCTCCCTGCGCAGACAACGGGGTCTCTCCCTGGGCCCGGCCCTCCCGGCTGCCTGCCCGCCCAACCCCACCCCAGCCCTGGCCCAGATCAGACACGGCCGTGTGGGGAGGTCACACCGCGTGGCCCGGTCCTCACCCCTCCCCAGGGTGGCCGGCTCACCGCTGCCCGTTGATGAGGACAGAGCCGTTGGACGCCTCCAGCACCAGCCCCTGGGCCTTGATGACAACACGGGTGACCACAGGCCTGGAGCCCACCAGGCCTCGGCGCAGCTGGACGTTGAAATCCTCGTAGGCGGCGCGGCAGTGCTCGGAGAACACGTAGTTGCAGAGGCCAGGGAAGCGGAAGACGTCGCCGTCGAAGGTCTTGTAGTGGAAGTCACCCCAGGTGCTGCACACCTGCCCGTTGTGCGCCGGGTTCAGGGCTGCGGGGAGCGCGGGATGAGGCCCATCCCCATGCCAGCCCCCCATGGGGTAGCCTCCCCTGGGCCGAGGCACCCTGGTTTTTGGAACGGAAAAGCCCATGGTTGGCTGCTGGCTGTGCCCTGCCTGGCTCACCCTGGACTGCCTCTGTTTTGCTCCAAGACCCCTGACCCATCCCCATCCCCCAGGGTGGCCAGTGACCAGGAGACCGCCCACACGGAGGACTCTGGGTCTGGCCCAACGGCCCCACCTGGTGGCAGCTGCACCCCTAGATCTGGGCCCCCACCTTTGGGACTGGCAAACACCCCCTTCCCGGCTGGCAGGGGCAGCATCTGCTTACGGCTCAGGCTGGGGAAGACAGTGACGGGTGGAACAAAGCTCACGCGCCGGGTGGGCGAGGACGTCGGGGCACCTGTGGGTGAAGGCTGGTCACCCCGGGAACATGGCCAGGAAGGGGAAGCAGAGACACCCTCCCCGGGGCCCACCTTCCTCGCCAGCCACCAGAGTTGAAGGGGAGCCCAAAACTGATGGGCTGGGGGCAAGGCAGCCCCTTTACCCTTGGCCTTGTCTGCCCCACAAACACTGCTGCCTTTGTGTTTTGGCCTGTGTGTGCACACATGTGTGTGCCGGTGCAAGTGTGGGCACGCATGTGCCTGTCTGCGCATGTGTGTCTGTGTGCATGTCTCTCTGCTCTGCACTTTCCTCTTCTTTGGAGCGCCAAGCTCCGCCTCGGGTGCCGGGCATTGTCCTGGGCAGGGGACCCAGGGAGGGTCTGTCGGACGCATGGCTGCTAGGAGAGGTGTCTGCCTGCCCCAGCCCAAATTCCAGCCCCTCCAGCCTGGTCAGGAACCCCCCAGCCGAACCTGGCCATGTACCACCGTCCGTGGTGTGCCCTGCATTCCCCCAGCTCGGCTCCGCAGGGCCCTGGGTCTCTGTGGGAAGAGGGGATGGGAGTCAGTGAGGAACCAGATGTGGCTGCCAGCCACGAACCTGACCACGGACCTGGCCATATCCCTGGTGCAGCAGCCTCATGTGGGGTCCACGGTGGCGGTCTCCATGCCCTGCAGGTTCACCCGCACGGCACACTCTGGCCAAGGCTGGGACTCCTCCCCAGCCGCTCAGGCCACCCCAACCGTCAGCTGCAGACGCCTCCCCTACCACTCAGTGCTATGGAAAGCCTGCGGGATGGAAGCTTCCAGCAGGGAGCCCTGAGCTTCCCCTGGCACGGCCTGCCCTGCCCAGGGACCCCAGCCCTCCCCGACTGATACGCGGGGATGGTGCCTCCTTCTCAAGTGATGGGGGAGAAAATGGAATCAGGAAAAGGCGTTGGCCGCCCCAAGGGGGGATTTCGCCCCATCCCACACATCCCTTGGAGAAGGACAAAGACCAGCTTTGTTAGGAGGACACACTTGGAGCCTTCCAGCCGTGACTTAGCAGAAACCTAAACACAGAACCAGTTTCGAACTAGATCCTAAGTCAGGGTGAATGGGGCAGGCTGGGGGCGGGCCTCTGGGCCTCGCAAGGTGTGTGGCCGTTGATACTGGGATGGCCGCCCAAGGTCCCCCAGGCTGACCACCACCTCTGGGCAAGGCCTCACCCACCAACCCCATGGAGGCTGGACTCGTCTGAGAGCCTGGGAGGAGGCAGCTCCAACCCATAGGACTCTGGGGCCCCCCGGCCATTGTCTGCCCAGTTTGGGTTGGGGCGCCCCGTTCACAGGACCCCAGAGCTCCTCCCTGGAGCCTGATCTGGGACAGCCCAGCCCAAGCCTCTGCTCTGTGGGGAGGTGGGAGGTGAGGCCCCAGCCCACACAGCACGGTCAGGGCTCAGCGAGGGGGCAGCCCCTATAGTTCGCACTCTGGCCTGGCCCTGCCTGGCTTTTCCAGCCAGGTCTTGCTGACATCTGGGAACCACCGCAGGGGCCGCCTCCAGAGGTCCAGGTTGACTGCCTTTCCCAGAAAGCCAGCCGCTCCCTGTGTCCTCCACACTGACCCACAGCCCACAGCCCTGCCCATGTGTGCCGGCCCAACCAGCCACTCCCACGCCCTGGCTCCCTCCACAGGCAGCCCCTCCCCACCCCAGGCAGCCCCTCCCCACTCAGGCAGCCCCTCCCCACCCCAGGCAGCCCCTCCCCACTCAGGCAGCCCCTCCCCACCCCAGGCAGCCCCTCCCCACTCAGGCAGCCCCTCCCCACCCCAGCAGCCCCTCCCCACCAGGCAGCCCCTCCCCACCCCAGCAGCCCCTCCCCTGCCCCAGGAAGCCCCTCCCTGGACCGACAGCCCCTCCCCCGCCCCAGGCAGCTCCTCCCCTGCCCCAGACAGCCACTTCCCAACCCCAGGCAGCCCCTCCCCACCAGGCAGCCCCTCCCCCGCCCCAGGCAGCTCCTCCCCTTCCCCAGACAGCCCCTTCCCAACCCCAGGCAGCCCCTCCCCACTCAGGCAGCCCCTCCCCTTCCCCAGGCAGCCCCTCCCCACCCCAGGCAGCCCCTCCCCACCAGGCAGCCCCTCCTCCACTCCAGGCAGCTCCTCCCCAACCCCAGGCAGCCCCTCCCCTCCAGGAAGCCCCTCCCCTGCCCAGGCTGACTGCCCCTGGTCGTCTGCTCTGTGCGGTGCCCTCCTTGGGCTGGACCACCTGGGCCTCCATCTTGCAGCCAGAGAAATGCCCACCACCAGCCACCCCATCACCTTGGGGTGTGTCCCCTAACATGAAGCTGCTCTGTGCAGGGCCCGCCTTCCCCGGCCACAGGACGTGCATCTGGTGACTAAAGCACAGTCCCTGCCAAGGGCTTGATCTCCCCAACTTGGACGTGCGTGGAGGACAGGAGGACGGGTGGGCTGACAGTCCCTGGGCCCTGCCTGCTCGGGTGAGGGGAGCCAAGGCTGCATGGCCCGGAAGAATCAGATGCAAGGAGGTGGCTATTCTGGTCAAACCAGTGCCCAAACCTTGCAGCCAGAGGCAGCTCCCCCCGAGCCCAGGCTGGGAGCCACTGGGGGAAGCCACCTGCCTCCAGCCCTGCTGACCACCCAGCCTCCCTTCCACAGATGGAGAGAGACCCCGGGGAGCCTCGCCTGCCCAGCCCAGACCCCAAGCTTGGGAGGGGACAGAGGGCGGGGCAGGGAGAGGCTGTGGCAGCCTCATGGCCAGCCCGGCTGGGTGTCTCCCGGTGGCCCCTGGGGCTGCATCTTTCTCTGTTGACAGTAAGTATTAATGCTGCTGCTCTGGCCAAGAGACGGCAGACGAGGGAAAACGCTTGGCTGAGAGCCAGGCAGCCCGTGCAGCCTGATATGCCCACAGACGGCCCGTGGGAGTCGGGCGTGGGTTGAGGCCGGGGCTCTCGCGGCTGACTGTGCAACCCTTGAAGGTGGTACCCTCACCTGCCCTGCCAGCTGTGATCCCCAGGCAGGTCGTGAAGGGTAGACCCGGTCCTGGACAGGGCTCCACGCTAAGCCTGCCCCTGCTCACTCTGATGCCTGGGCCTCACGGGGCTCCAGAGAGACCCCCAGCCGTGACCCCCTCCCCCATTGCCCACTCCTGTCCCACCCCCAAGACCAAGAAGACCCTTTCGGTGGTCTCCCAGGGGCCTTGCCCTGCGGTCAGGGGCCCGACTTCTCCTGGACACCCCATCCAAGCCAGCCCCTGAGTTTCCTGACACTGTGAGCCCGTGGGGCCCTGGAGCCCTGTGTTGGGGACCGGTAGGGTCCCATCCAGGACACTCAGGGGGTCGTAGGGGGATCTGCCCGTCCATCTGCAGGAGAAGCTCCCAGGCAAGCAACCTGCAGAGACCCCCGCCGTGAAGACGGCATCGAGAGGGGGCGGAGTGGGGGGCTCTTACCTGCCTGCGGCACCATGAGCACGGCCGCCAGAGCCAACACCAGCGTCCGGCACGCGCTCGAGGCACCCATCCTGGGGGCTGGCACGGGTGGGGGGACGGGGACGGGCAGGGAGGGAGCCGGGCCGGGTGCTTGCTCCCCTGGGGGCCCCAGCTTATGTAGCAGGGAGCCTTGGCCCCAAGCCAGGCCAGGCCACGCAGGGCACCGTGCTCTTCCCCGCTCCAGCCACGTGTGTTTGCTCTCGGGGAGGGGCTGTGGCAGGGGAGAGGCCTGGATCAGGAAGGATTTGCAGCTTTGTGCCCTGAGGTCCAGGACGCCCCCACCCCCAGCAGCTTCTGAGAATCGGAAGGGAGAGGAGAAGGGCCTATCCCCCCTGGCACCCGTCCTAGATGGCAAAGCCGCTGGAAGGCAGGGCTGGCCTTGGACGCAGGGTCCACGGAAACAGTGGTCAGCCAGCCTGCCTCACACTCAGCCCCACTGCGGCTCCTGCTGGAAGGGAACCCCAGCCTCTGGGCAGCTCCCCCAGCCACTGACCGTGGGTCCCCAAGGCCCAGGGAGGGCCCACGAGGCTGGAGCTCCTCTCCCACCACTGCTTAGCCCGCGGGGAGGCTGGGAGGCTCCTGCAGAGCTCCGGCATGCACATGGCCAGGATGCTCAGTCTGGGTGGCTTGTGGGGGTCCCTGGAGGAGGCCCTATTTCCAGAGACCCTAGCCCAGCTGACCAGAGCCCCTTGAAGACGGTGGGAGGTCTCTGGGCTGATCTGTTTCAAGGTTCACATTCAAGGGGAAACTGAGGCCCAGAGTGTCTCCTGGCCATGCACATTGGGAGTCAGCTGTGCTTGTCCAATGCCAGTCCTGATCCAGCCAGGCCAGAGGCTCCAGCCCTGAGTCCCATTTGGCCTCCACCTCACTCTGGGGCCTCCTCATTAACCCTGGCAGGGTTGAGGAAGCAGCTGTTCCAGGGGGTCCTGGACCTGCCCAGGATGCTCAACCTGCCCCAGGTGGGAGCCGCAGAAGCCTAGCACCTCCCGCTGGTGTCGGGTGGGCTTCCCGGGGGCCACATGGTAAACTTCCTTGACGAGCGTCATCTACAGGACAGACAGCATCATCTGCAGGACACTCTGTCTGCGCTGCAAACAGCTCTTGCAAACACCTCCTGCCCGTGTGACCTGCACCTCAAAGGCTCCCACCTCCTGGTGCCCTGGCCACCAGCGTCCTGAACGCTCCGTGGCACAGACCCCAGGCGGGAAGCACCAGGTCGAGTGGTGTGGCCTCGTCCGGCCCCATGGGGACCCTAGGGTGGTGTCCAGGTCTGTTTTTTTGTTTGCGTCACAGTCCCCGTCACAGGGGCCCTGCACCAGCTCCCCTGCATTTGTCTTTCTGAAGTTAAATTCTTAGAGGTGGAATTTCTGGGACAAGACGAAAGCCCATCTTCAAAGCTTCTGACCTGCCTCACACTCAATAGGATGGCGGGGATCAAGAAACACGGGAAGCAGAAAGTGTTGGCAGAGACGTGGGGACCCGGAGCCCTGTGCCCTGCTGGTGGGGGTGACCAGCAACTCCACTCTGGGTCTGTCCCCAGAAGAACTGAAGGCGGGTCATGAGGGACATTTGCACACCCATGTCCACAGCAGCATCACTGACAAAGGGCAGAAGCTGCCCACGTGTCCCTGGACGGAGGACTGGGTCAGCATCGTGAGGCTGATCCGTGCGGTGGAATACGGTTCAGCCGTGAAAAGGAGAGGTTGGCCCAGGCTGCTCCATGGGGGAAGCTGGGGACGCTGTGCAGAGTGAGGCAGGTGGACACAGAGGACAAAGGCAGGAGGGGCCACTCGTGTGCTGCCGCTGGAGTCATAAAACCCTCAGAGACGGAGTGTGGACGGTGGGCACCAGGGGCTGGCAGAGGGGATGGGGAGCTGATGTTTCATGGGGACAGGGTTTCAGCTTGGGAAGATGAGAACGTTCTGGAGATGGAGGGCGGAGACAGCTGCACAGCAACGTGAACGGACCTGGCCCATTTTGCCACCTGTCACCCCTCATGGCTGAGGCCCCCAGGTGGCTCCTCAGAGCGCGAGGGCTGTGGTGGAGGCTGGGACCCGCCTTCTCCCTTTGTTCTTTGTGGCAGTTTCTTTAACTCAGGGCATTCCTTGGGCTTCTGCCTGGCCCTGTACCTGGGTAGGGGAAGGGGGTCTCCCGGATCTCAGCACAGCTCCCCACTCACTTCCGGGACTCCAGAGCCTGTGCTCCCCCCACCCCACCGACGTCACTTCCAAAGCTGAAGGTTCCAAGGTCTCTGGGGTCTCCAAGCTCTCTCTCATATTCAGGCCAGAGACCCACTGCAGCACCGCACGGTGGGAGGGTGGGTGGGGATGCCTGGGCCAGTGGGGCCTTAAGGATGGTCTGGAGGGCGGGCCAGAGTCCACACCCTTGGGCTCGTGGCTGTGACTGTGCCCAGGCCCTGGCCAGACCCCTCTCCCCGGCCTTCCTGCCTGCTCCAGGCCAGGCTGGGCAAATGGGGGGCTACTGGACGCTGTGGCGCCTCGTCCCTCGCACCTGCTGCAGATGTCCCCCCGAGGCACCCACCCAGATCTCCCACCTTAGCCACGAGCCCTCATGACCTCCCCCCTCCCTGCCCGCAGCTCCAGCTCACAAGCCAATGCCCACCTGGGTGCCAGGGCCAAGCCTGGTGTCTCCCCTGCTGGCCCCCACTGACTGTCCCCTGCCCTCCCTGACCACGGCCAGTGCCTGCGGCCTTCATGGGGGCTGGCGGCCCACTGGGGAGCAGCCCCCTCACCCCCAGCTCAAGCGGGCCGGGCACCTCTGCATCAGCGAGATAGCGTTTTCTCCGTGGCAGAGCTGCGACCCTCAGGCAGCTCCTCTGTCCCCGCTCAGTGCCTGTGGTCCAACCCTCCCCGCCTCCACCCTGGAACAGCCTCGCCCACCTGTGGACGCTGGCACGCAGTGACACCAAACAAGTGGGGGCCCTGACCTTGCCCTCGTCCCTCCCACTAGCCACCTCCCCGGGCAGAGGGCCCCTTGGGAACTGGGCTGGGTCCGGGGCAGGGGTCCGAGGTGGACGTCAAGGCCACAGCTATTGAGACATCCCGGATGCGGCCCTGGGAGTTGGGCCTGTTTGCTCAGCGTGTTTGAAGAGTTCACCTCTTCACAGTTGAAGGCGCTGAAAACAGAAGATAAAGGAAGGAAAGGGACACAGCCGGTTCCTGCCGGGAAGGGGGGCCAGGCACAGCCTCCCGGAGCGCAGAGGAGCCTCCCACCTCGGACGTGCCAGGAACCTGCCCTGCGGCTCTGACGGAGTCTGAGCCAGGCCCAGCCCTGGGTGGGTCACTGTCCCTCATTCTGGCCAGGGGGCAGTGGGGACAAAGGGGCGGCCTGGGCCACACAGAACCCGAGGGGGGTTAATCCTGCCATGAATGGGGACCCGTCCAGGACCCCACAGACCCCTCCAGAGGCCGTCCAGGCACCAGTGATCAGGGCCACCATCTGCTGTCACCAGCTGCCCCAAGCCCAGCCCCTCAGTTCTGGGGGGACACCTGGAGGGCTTGGGCACTGCAAAGAGTCGTCACTGGGGCTGGGGTCCCCACGTGGCTCAGCCCTCCCCTCCCCCAACCACATCAGTGCAGGTTTGAGCCAGGCCCCAGCATCCATCAGCCACCGGGCACTGAGCCAGGCCCCAGGGTCCATCAGCCCTTGGGCACTGAGCCAGGCCCCAGCTCCACGCTGGACACCTGGGGTGTCAGGCACAGCTCAGGGGGTCACAAAGCAGGGATGGGCTCTTGGTCTACTCAGAGCCAGGCCCCAGGCTGTGCTGGGGATAGGGAGTGGTGGCTGTGTGGGACCCTCCACCTTGGCAGCCTCCTGCTCCCTGGCACGGGAGCCCCCCAACTCCTGGGGTGGTGGCCTTACCAGGCCACATGCACGCTCCTGGGGGCTCACCTGCTGATGGGCCAAGGGTCCCAGTGTGTGACCGAGTGGGACAGATCTAGGGCTGGGTGGGCCCAGCAGGAAGGTGTTCCAGGCCTCGGGGCCCTGGGCAGGTGACGGGCTGCTTGCTCCTGGCTGTTGGGATGGCCAGGCCCCCGTCCCCTGGCCCAGTACACCTGGGGAGGTGTCCAGCAAGGCCCAGGGGTCTCAGAGCCAGTGCCTGGTGTCTAGAAGTAGCAGGTGGGGGCATGTTGGGTCTTCACGGCCCTTAGACCCCGGCCCACTGAGCGACAGGCACAACTGGGGGTGCCGAATCACCCGGCAGGAAGTGAAGCTGCGGGATGGCAGGTCACCTTCCACCTGGGCGTCCTGGTGCCCTGCGCTGCCCTTGCTCTGAGGATGCCCTGCACAGGGACTGCAAGACAAGGAGACCCCCCCCCCACCCCGGGACGGCCCCTGCCCTGTGTGAAGGCCTCAGCACCCCCACCACCTGTCTCTGGTTTCTCCTGGTCTTTGCACAGACCCCCTTCTCTGCCTGTCTGCCCACCGGATTCCTTCCTGCCAGTTCCGAGGAGCCCCAACTGGGTCCTGGTGCTGCCATGGGCAGTGGGATTTGACAAAGACTAGAACAGAGTCCCCCCTACTTCGAGGCTTCCAGTAGCATGGGCTTTGCAGCAGCAGCACCAGCTTCCAAGGAACGAAAGAGGATAGTCCCCTGGGTGGGGTGGGAGGATGACGGTTGAGCTGTAAACCAGGGAACAGCAGGTGCAGAGACGCCGAGGCAGGGATGAACTCGGCTCCCTGGAGGGTCCAAATGCACCTGGTGTGGCTGGGGCTGGGGTACAGGGGGCTGAGGGGAGCCAGAGGTGAGGGCAGGGTCAGGTGTGGGGAGGAGCCTGGGGGAGTGGGGCGAACTGATCGGATCATTTAAAGCAGGAAAACTATAGGACACTTTTTCTAAAACAGTGGTGAAATGCATGTGACATAACATTGATCATTTTAGCCTTGTTTGTTTGTTTTTGTAGTGGCGAGGTCTCACTCTGTTGTCCAGGCTGTCAGGAACTCCCAGCCTCAAGTGATCCTCCCACCTCAGCCTCCCAAAGTGCTGGGATGAGAGGAGTCAGCCACCACACCCCCCAATTTGCAATTTTTTTTTGAGATGGAGTCTTGTTCTGTCGCCAGGCTGGAGTGCAGTGGCTCGATCTCAGCTCACTGCTGCTCCCTGGGTTCAAGCAAGTCTCCTGCCTCAGCCTCCCAAGTAGCTGGGACTACAGGTGTGCACCACCACGCCCAGCTAATTTTTGTATTTTTAGTAGAGACGGGGTTTCACCATGTTGGCCAGGATGGTCTCAATCTCTTGACCTCATGATCCGCCTGCCTCAGCCTCCCAAAGTGCTGGGATGACAGGAGTGAGCCACCGCGCCGCCCATTTTGCCATTTTTAAATGAATATAGGAGCATTAAGTCCACTTACACTGTTGTCCGACCATCCCCAGAGCTTTCCCATCGTCCTGCACTGAAACTCCGTCCCCATGAAACACCAGCTCCCGCTCCCCTCCCCGAGCCCCACACATCCACCAACCTCACCTCTCTCCGTAAGTTTGGTCCTCTAGAGGACCTCGTATAAATGGACTCATACAATACCCGTTCTGATGTGACTGGCTTGTTTCATGGAGCACCATGTCCTCAAGTTTCATCCGTGTTATTGCCTATGTCTGGGACTCCTTCCTTGTTTAAGGCAGAGTCATTTTCCACTGCGTGGATGGGCCCCACTGGGTTCATTGATTCGCCTGTCAGTGGACCCTCGGGCTGCTTCTGCCTTTTGGTTATGTGAATGAGGCTGCGATGGACATTGCGATGTGCCCGGGAGTCCGAGTCCCTGTTTCCAGTTCCTCAGCTAGGAGTCCCTCTGGCTGGGAGCGGAATGGCTGGGTCACACGGTAAGTCTATGTTTGGCTTTCTGAGCAGCTGCTAGACTGCTCCACAGCGGCTGTGCCGTTTTACGCTCCCGCCAGCCGTGCACGGTGGTTCCAATTTCTCTATATCTTCACCAACACTTGTTATCTTTAAAAAAAAATCACCACGTGATATTTCCCTGTGGTCTGGACTTGCATTTCCCTAATAGTGATGTCGAGTGTCTTTGTATGTGCTCGTGAGCCATTCACACATTTCCTTTGGAAAAATGTCCATTCAGGCCGGGCACAGTGGCTCACACCTGTCATCCCAGCACTTTGGGAGGCCAAGGCGGGTGGATTACTTTCAGGAGTTCGAGACCAGCCTGGTCAACACGGTGAAACCCCATCTCTACTAAAAATATAAAAATTAGCCAGGCATAGCAATGAGCACCTGTAATCCCAGCTACTCGGGAGGCTGAGGCAGGAGACTCACTTGAACGAGGGAGGCAGAGGTTGCAGTGAGCCGAGATAGCGCCATTGCACTCCAGCCTGGGTGACAGAACAAGATTCCCTCTCAAAAAAAAAAAAGAAAAGAAAAGAAAAAAGAAAAATGTCCATTCATGTCCTTTGTCAATTTTTTAGTTGGGTCTATTGGGTTTTCTTGTTGTTGCTACATTTTAGGAGTTCTTTATATGTTCTAGATATTGATTCTTTATCAGATATATTATTGGCAAATATTTTCTCCTGGGCTTGTCTTTTCACTCTCTTTTTGATGCACAAGAGGTTTTAATTTTGATGAAGTCTTATTTGCCTATTTTATTGCCTGTGCTTTTGCTGCATGTTCAAGAAATCATTGCCAAATTTAATGTCGTAAGATTTTCTCCTATGTTTTCTTCTAGGGTTTTATAATTTTAGCTCTCATGTTTAGGTGTTTGATCTATTTCGAGGATTTTTAAAAAACTGCCATAAGGTAAGTGTTCAATTGCACTCTTTTGCGTGTGGATATACAGTTTTCCCAGAGCCATTTGTCAAAAAGATTGCCCTTTCTCCATTAAGTGGTCTTGGCACACAAGTTGAAAATCAACTGACCAGGCCAGTCACGGTGGCTCATGCCCGTCATCCCATGGCCGGGCGCGGCGGCTCATGCCTGTCATCCCAGCACTTTGGGAGGCTGAGGCCGGCGGATCACCTGAGCTCAGGAGTTCGAGACCACGCTGGGCAACATGGTGAAACCCCGTCTTTACTAAAATACAAAAAATTAGCCAAGCGTGGTGGCAGGTGCCTGTAATCCCAATTACTCAGGAGGCTGAGGCACGAGAATCACTTGAGCCTGGGAGGTGGAGGTTGCAGTGAACCAAGATTGTGCCACTGCACTCCCGCCTGGGCAACTGAGTGAAACTCTGTCTCCAAAAAAAAAAAAGAAAATCAATTGATCATATATGCCAAGGTTTATTCCTGGGTCTCTGTTCCAGTCCATTGGTCCATATAGCTGTCCTTATGCCAGTACAGCGGCTTGATTACTGTAGTGTTGTCACGTGTTTTAAAAATAAGACGTATGAGTCCTCCAATTTTGTTCTTTTGAAAGACTATTTTGGCTATTCAGGGTCCCTTGAGATTCTACACAAAGTTTAGCATGGATTTTCCTATTTCTACAAAAGTACCATGAGAATTTTGATAAGGATTGCATGGAATCTGTACTACCTTTGGGTAGTATTGTTACCTTATCAGTATTGTCTTCAAACCCATGAACACAGGATGTCTTTCCACTTTATGTCTTTAAATATTTTTTTCAACAATGTTCTGTAGTTTTCAGTGTACAGATGTTTTGCCTCTTTAGTTATGTTTATTTCCTAAGCATTTTATTCTTTTGGATGCTCTGTAAATGGAATTGTTTTCTTAATATCCTTTTCCCATTGTTCATGGCTAGTGTATAGCAATTGCTGAATGCTTTAATCAGCTTCGATAGTTTTGGGGTGGAATTTTGGGGGATTTCTGTATATAACGTCATGTCATCTGTGAACATAGTAATGTTACATCGTCCTTACCAATTTTCCTTTCTGTTATTTCTCTTTCTTGCCTTATTGCTCTGGCTAGAACTTCGAACTCTATGTTGAATACAAATGGTGAATACAAGCCTTGTTGTCTTTTTCCCAATTTTAGAGGAAAAGGTTTCAGTCTTTCATCACTGAATATGAGGTCAGCTGTGGGCTTTTTACATATGGCCCTTATCATGTTGAAGTAGTTTCCTCCTATTTCTAGTTGGTTGTTTTGTTTTGGTTTGGTTTATTTTTAACCAAGAAATGGTGTTGAATTTTGGCAAATGCTTCTTCTGCATCAATTGAAATGATCATGGGTTTTTTTCCCGCTTCATTCTATTCATGTGGTGTATTTCAATGGTTGATTTTCATATCTTGAACCACCCTTGCAGCCCAGGAAGAAAACTCATTTGATCATGGTGTAGAATCCCTTTAAGAAGCTGCTGAGTTCAGTTTGCTAGTATTTTGTGGAGGATTTTTTCATCAATATTTTTAAGGGATATTGGTCTTTAGTTTTCTTGACTTGTTTTGTCTTTGTCTCCTTGATATCAGTGTAATGCTAGCTTCATAGAATGAGTTAGGAAGCTGATGTGGGTGCTGTTCGCAGGACAGTGAGTAAGTGTCAAGAGATCTGGTGGTTTTATAAAGGGCAGCTCCCCTGCACACACTCTCTCCCCTGCTGCCATATAAGATGTGCCTTTGCTCCTTCTTTGCCTTCTACCATGATTGTGAGGCCTCCCCAGCCATGTGGAACTGTGAGTCCATTAAACCTCTTTTTTAATATACATTACTCAGTCATAGGTATTTCTTTAGCAGGATGAAAATGGACTAATACAGAACTGTTGCCCTTTTTTTCCAATCTTTTGGAAGAATTTGATACATATTGGTGTTAATTCTTATTTAAATGTCTGTTAGAATTAACCAGTAAAGCCGTCAGGCCCTGTGATTTTCTTTACATAGGACGGTTTTGATTACTGACTTAATCGCCTTTTCTACATCTACTCAGTTTGCGTATTTTTTCATGAGGCAGTTTTGCTACATAGAGTGCTTTTGAGGAATTTGCCTATTTCTTCTAAGTTACCAAATTTGTTGGCAGATAATCGTTCATAGCATTCTCTTATAATCGTTTTTGTTCCTGTAAAATTTGTAGTAATATCCTTTCCATTTCTGATTTTAGTAATTTGAATCTTCTCTTTTTTCTTAGCCAATCTAGCTAAAAGTTTGTCAATTTGGTTGATCTTTTTAAAGAACCAACTTTTGGTCTCATTGAAGGCTTTTTTTTCCTATTATTTTTTAAAATTCCTTATTTTATTTATTTCTACTGTAACCTTTATTATGTCCTCCCTTTTGGTAGCTTGGGGTTTAGTTTTCTATTCTTTTTCTAGTTCCTTAAGGTATACAATTAGGTTATTGATTTAAGATATTTCTTCTTTTTTGATTTAGTTGTTTCTAGCTATACATTTCCCTCTTATTACTACCTTTGTGTGTCTTATAAGTTTGGATACATTGTGGTTTTGTTTTCATTCAAGCTTTAAGAATGCCTAATATCTTTGGTGATTTCTTCTTTGACCTGTTTGTTATTTAAGGGTGTGATATTCAATTTCCTCATATTTGTACATTTTAGTTTTTCTTTTATTATTGATTTTTAGCTTCATTCCTTTGTATAATACTTTGTGTGATTTCAATCTTTTAAAATTTATTAAGACTTGTTTTGGATCCTATCATATAGTTTATCCTGGAGAATGTTTCATGTGCACTTGGGAAAAAATGTGTCTTCTGCCGTTGGTAGGTGAAGTGTTCTGTGCATGTACATTATGTCTAATTGGTCTATAGTGTTGTTCAAGTCCTCTGTTTCCTTATTGATCTGTCTCGTTGTTGTACTGATTATTGAAAGTGTGGTACTGAAGTCTTCAGCTATTGTTATAGAACTATTTATTTCTCCCTTCATTCTGACAATGTTTGCTTCATACATCTGGAGGCTCTGTTGTTTGGTTCGTATATATTTATAGTTGTTGTATCTTCTTGTTGAGTTGACTTTTTTTTTTTTTTGAGACAGAGTCTCATTCTGTTTCCCAGGCTGGAGTGCAGTGGCATAATCTTGGTTCACTACAACCTCCACCTCCCGGGTTTATGCCATTCTCCTGCCTCAGCCTCCTGAGTAGCTGGGACTACAGGCGCCCACCACCACGCCCGGCTAATTTTTTGTATTTTTAGTAGAGATGGAGTTTCACCATGTTAGCCAGGATGGTCTCAATCTCCTGACCTCGTGATCCGCCTGCCTCGGCCTCCCAAGGTGCTGGGATTACAGGCGTGAGCCACCATGCCCAGCCAATCATGGTTTTTTAAAAATTGATTTTAACCAGTCTCTGCATTTTAAATGGAGAGTCTAAGTCTATTTGCATTTAAAGTAATTACTAATAAGGATGCACTTACCACTGCCATTTTACTATTTTTTTGTATGTCTTCTAATTTTTTTGTTCCTCATTGTCTCCATCACTGCCTTCTTTTGTGTTCAGCTGATTTTTTGAAGTGACAAATTTTTATTCCCTTCTCATTTCTTTTTGTGTATATTCTATAGCATTTTCTTTGTGGTTACCCTGGGGATGACATATAACATGCTAAAGTTATAACAGTCTAGTTTGAATTGATATCAACATAACTTTAATTGCACACAAAACCCTCCTTCTACACAGCTCCACCCCTCCCTTTATTTCATTGATGTCACAAATTACATCTTTATACCTTGTGTATTCAATAACATAGATTTATAGTTATTTTTATGCATTTGCCTTTTATATCCTGTAGAAAAGAAGAAGTGGATTAAAATCAAATTTACAGTAATATTGGATTTTTATATTTGGCCATGTCTGTAGTTTCAGTGAAGATCTGTTTCTTTTTACAGCTTTGAGTTACTGTCTAGTGTCCTTTTATTTCAACCTGAAGAACTTTGTGTAGCATTTCTTGCAGGGCTTGGCTAGTGGCAACAAATCCCTCACCTTTTGTTTATCTGGTAATGTCCTAATTTCACCCTAAGTTTTGAAGGACAGTTTTGTCAGATATAGAATTCTTGGTTGACAGTTTTGTTGTTGTTTTTTAATTTCAGCACTTTAAATGTTATCATCCACTACCTTGCTGGCCTTTAAGGTTTCTGATGGTAAATATGCTGCCAATCTTACTGAAGATCCCTTGAATATGACAAGTCACTTCTCTTCTTGCTTTTGAGATTCTTTCTTTGCTTTTATCCTTCAACTGTTTGATTATAATGTGTCTCAGTGTGGATCTCTTTGAGTTTATCCTACTTGGAGTTTCTTGAACTCCTTGGATTTGTAGATTCATGTTTTTCATCAATTTTAGGAAGCTTCTGGCCATTTTTGTTCCTTTGAATTTTTTTGAGTTTCTTTGAATAATTTCCCCTTTTCTGTCCTCCTGTAAGACCCGCTTGGTGGTCAACAAGTATCTGAGACTCTATCCATTTTCTTCAATCTTTTTTTCTTTCTGCTCCTCAGACTTGATCATTTCAATTGCCTTGTCTTCAAGTTTGGCTGAGCCTTTCTTATGACTGCTCAAATATGCTGTTGAACCCCTCTAGTGATTTTTTTCATTTCAGTTATTATAATTTCCAAGTACAGAATATCTGTTTGGTTCTTTTTAAAATTATTTCTGTCTCTTTGTGAGTATTCTCATTTTGTACATGCATTGTCTTACTGACCTCTTTTGGTTCTTTGTCCATCTTTTGCTTTAGTTCTTTGAGCAACTTAAGACAGTTGCTTTAAAATCATTGGCTAGTAAGACTGATGTCTGAATTTACTCAGGGATAACTTCTCCCAGTTTATTTTGTTCCTCTGAATGGGCTATATTGTTTCTTTGTAAGTCTTGTGATTTTTTTGTTGAAAATTGGGTACTTAACTATTATAATGTGGTAACTCTGGAAATCAGATTTCCCCCTTTTTCTAGTGTCAGCTGGGTTTTTTTTCTTCTTTTTTTATTATTGAAGGCTGTAGTGATCCATTTGAGATGTTTTTAAGTGAATTTTGCAAAGGCTATTTCTTGGTGTTTTTTTTTTTTTTTTCTTGACAGAGTCTTGCTCTGTTGCCCAGGCTGGAGTGCAATGGCACACTCACTGCAACCTCTGCCTCCTGGGTTCAAGCAATTCTCCTGCCTCAGCCTCCCAAGTATCTGGGATTACAGGCACCCACCACTATGCCTGGCTAATTTTTTGTATTTTTAGTAGAGACTGGTTTTGCTATGTTGGTCAGGCTGGTCTTGAGCTCCTGACCTCAGGTGATCCGCCCTCCTCAGCATCCCACAGTGCTGGGACTGAAGGCGTGAGCCACCACACCTGGCTGCCAAAGACTATTTCTTATCATGTGTGATCATGAAGTCTGTGTTCCTTTAGCTCATGTTCAGCTGATGTTTTGACAGAGATTTCCTTGAATGCTGGGAGCTCTCCCAGTTTTTAGAGAGAAAGACTAAAAAGAGTGGGAGGAATTAGAGTCATTGATGGATATTGACACTAGTTAAGGCACAGCAGCTAGGGAGGAATAGAATAACTACATGGTCCTGAAGCACCTCCCACAAGAGACTCCTTAGCTCCAAGGGAGGAGATGGCAACTTTCTGCCAAGACCAACTCGGTCAGGGAGACCCTAACCCAGCCACACTAGAGGAATTAAAGACACACAGAAATATAGAGGTGTGGAGTGGGAAATCAGGGATCTCACAGCCTCCAGAGCTGAGAGCCTCGAACAGAGATTTACCCATGTATGTATTAACAGCAAGCCAGCAATAAGCATTGTTTCTATAGATTATAGATTAACTAAAAGTATTCCTTATGGGAAATGAAAGGATGGGCCGAAATAAAGGGATGGGTCTGGCTAGTTATCTGCAGCAGGAGCATGTCCTTAAGCCACAGATCGCTCATGCTATTGTTTGTGGCTTAGGAACGCCTTTAAGTGGTTTTCCACCCTGGGTGGGCCAGGTGTTCCTTGCCCTCATTCCAGTAAACCCACAACCTTCCAGCGTGGGCTTCATGGCCATCACGAACATGTCACAGTGCTGCAGAGATTTTGTTTATGGCCAGTTTTGGGGCCAGTTTATGGGCAGATTTTGGGGAGCCTGTTCCCAACAACTTTCCAGTGGAGAAAACTGGCAGACACCCCTGAACCAAGTGATGAAGGCTGGCATCCCAGTGCTGGGTCCAGTCGACATCACATCCTCTGGAGACACGCACAGCTTCCCCGTGGTGACCCTGCCAGGGTACAACCCAGACAGAGCACGAGCAAACCTCAGACAGACTTAGGGGTGCCACGCAACATAACCAGCCTGCTCTCCTCAAAAGACCACAGTCAAGAAACAGAAAAGCTGAGGACAGATTCCAGATACAAGGAGACTGAAGAGCAGGCAGCGGTGAGACAGGTGGTCCTATGCCAAATCCTGGGGTGGGAAAGATGAAAGCTGTGATGGACGTGGGCAGGACAGTGGAGGGGTCTGCCTCTGGGCTATGATGTCACGTCACCGACCCATCTGGTTGTGACCCCTGCTGTTTCTAGGTGACACGTCTGTGTATATAAGGATGAAGGGACATGCTTCTCAAACACCAGAGGTTCAGAAAAATATGTAGCTACAGACAGCAAATAGCAAAGTCCCTGGAACAAAATGCAAGCCCCGGAGCCTGGGGAAGGGCTTGGAGGAGGTCTCTGTTCCACTCATTCAACTTACCTGCGAGTTCAGAACCACAGCGAAGGAGGACTTTCTCCAGAGGTGTGACGCTGCCAGAGTGCATCCCCTGCAGTAGCCCAGTGGGGCCTGGATGCAGGGGTGCAGTAGTGAAGGGGGACAAAGGGAAAAGGGAGAAGTGGAGGGGACACGTGTGGGAGGAGGAGGAGGGGGACATGGCATAGCCAGCCTGAGCAGGCAACAGGGATGCAAGGGGCTGGCGCACCATGGCCAGGCTCTAAGGCCAGTGTCGGGAGTGTCCTGGCCCCAGCACTGTGGATGCTTAGTAGCTCCCCAGCACTGACAGTCTCCTGGGGAAGCAGCACCCCCATGCAGGGCCAGGGTCTTGGGGTGCCTCACAGTGGCGGGAGGCGTGACCTCAGTGTGGCGGGCAGGCATGACCTCAGTGTGGCGGGCAGGCGTGACCTCAGTGTGGCGGGCAAGCATGACCTCAGTGTGGCGGGCAGGCATGACCTCAGTGTGGCAAGAGGCGTGACCTCAGTGTGGCGGGCAGGCGAGGATGCGGGCAGGGTGTGGACAGAGGACAAGGCCGAGGCAGGCCCCTTGGCCGCATTTGCTCAGGATTAAGACAACTCGAGTCAGAGCAAACAGGAGTGGGGCGCACGTTGTCCGGTTCCCTGCCAAGTGTCAGCGGCAAACAGGCCCTCCCTTCGCTCCAGGAACCCCAGTGTTGACTTAGCACCTGCGGGGTTGGCAGAGGGGCCAACGTGGCCCCGTGTGGCCGAGGCCACCTTCCCCAGTGGCCCGGTGCTGGGTTCGGCACCTGATACCAAGACCAGCACCCACATCCAAGCCCTATAGGCTCCTGCTACCACTGGCCCCTGCCCCACCTGGCCCCTGCCCCACCTGGCCCCAGGGCCCCTGCAGGAACTGGGAAAGGGAGATCCAGGCCCAGCCCAAGGGACCCACCACGGTCCTGACTCCGGCGCCAGGATGGGGCAGGCCGAGCAGCAGAGGGGCAGCCCACTTGCAGGGCCTGACCCTCACGGGACACAGGCCCAGGCGTGATCCCCACCCCTTGTACCTTCGGGCCCGGCCGCCCTGTCTGTGCACTCAGCTTCACCAGGGCCCTGACTGTCTCACATCTGGGATGTGGCTGACGTTCCGAAAGCCTGTGTGGTCTGAGCAGATGGCGGTGAATGCGCCCACACCCCTGTGGGGTAAACAGTCAGAGCTGCTCCAAGGACAGTGGTGAGTGAACTCTGAACTCTGACCTACGACCCCATTCAGAGGTCAGGGTGGTCAGAAAGGCTCAAGGGGCACAATGAGGACTTGTTTGTGGGGGGGAGGTTGGCGACCAGACCAAGGCCTCACGCCCAGCTCTGTCCAGCTGCGGGGACACAAGGGGCAGCCTCGCCCATGGCCGGCCTGAGGCTTTGGCAAAGTTTGGCTGAAAGCTGCTGCCAGGCCCCTTTCTCAGAACTTAAGGTCACTCAGCACCGACCCTTTATCGTCCAGGAGGATGGTGGGACTCGCCTGGGGTCGGCAGGGGCCCTGCCCTGGAGTTGCTGAGCCTCTAGATGGATGGGCTTCTGCCCACCTGAGCAGCCCCACGCTCTGCTTCCAGGGAAGGGGGCAAAGCCCCAGGCCCAGCTCTTAGCAGGGCTGAAGAGGCATTTCCAAGCCTCTGTGTATCTACGTCCGTATGTCTGCACGTCCACCCGGGGCCTTGCAGCTCTGTCCATGCAGCACACACATAGGCAAACAGGAGCCACCGCCCACGATACTCCAAGGGCAGAGTCTGCAAACCAGCTCGGCCGGCGCTGCTGTGGAGACCCAAGTGGAGGGGGGGACATGGCCCCGAGGACAGCTGAGACACCCCAGGAGAGGAGGCTGGTCTCAGTGGAGCTACCAGTGGCTTCCTGAGCTGCGCACAGGTGCACGGGTCCACGGCAGGCGGGGTGGGGTGCCGGGAGCAAGGCCATAGTGCCTCTTGGCTCTGGGGACCTAAGGCACATCCAACCACCAGGGTGTGGCCTGGTGACCTCCCTGCCCCCAGGGGCTTCTTCCTGGACCCTGTGAGCTGGAGCCAGCCTGCCAGGGCCCCTCCCGGCAGGACGTGGATTCTCAGTTTTCACTAAATTCTGAACCGTCCTTTCGTGGGAGGGTGGAAGCTTGAGAGCCATTGACTGGGGACATCAGCTTGGGGGCCCTTCCATGGCACCCTCCTGCCAGCCCCCGCCCAGGCATCTGAGGCCTCCAGGGTGGGTGCTGGGCGAGGCAGCCTGAGCCGCCGGGGCCTGCAGGGGTGGTGCATCAGGGCTGGTCTCCCTCTGGGTAGGACAGTCAGAGGAGCAGCCCTCCCAACCCTGCCCAGGTGGGAATGAGCCTCTGGCTCAGCCCAGCCAGAGAGGAACCAGTGGGACGCTGGCCTGGGATGGGTCTGGATGGTTTGGGATGCTGCTCTCCATGTCCTCCGGGCTGCCGTGTCTACGCCTCCCAGAACCTCAGTCATAAAAATGTCTTTCTCCAGGGCCCAGGATGCACATACTTTGTCACAGTCACCCTCTGACTTTTAAAATTCTATTCTGTAAAAATACAGCAGCCTGGGTGTGATCTCCAGGTGGGTTTTATGAGCATTGAGAAAGCCCCAGGGTGAGTGAGAAGCAGGAGGATTTGAGGCAGACTTCGAGGTGCCTCTACTGGGACCTCCAAAGCCCACCGCACTCGGCCTGGCCTGGCCACTTCTGTATCCACCCCTCCTGGCCCACCTTGGTCCAGCCACCCTGGCCAGGGGCTCTCTCGCAGCCCTGCTCCCAGCGGGGCTCTCTGTCCTGCCACCCCCGACCCCACATGCACCCCGGGCTCCCGCAGGCTCTGGTCAGCACACACACAGTTCTAGCCCCAATATCTTGAATTCTCCTTTTCTGCTTATGTTGCCCTGTAGCTCCAGTGTGGGGTGCCTTCCACCGGGTAATCTCGTCTGCTCTGCTCACTGTGAGGGCCAGGCTCCATCCCTGGGCTCTGGGCTGTGCACGCTCAGTGACCAAACCTTGCAGACCTCCCAGCAGATGCTCAGGAACCGACAGCCCTGCACACTGCTCCTGCAACACGGCGAGGCCCCGGGGACACGGGCACCTCACCGGGCCCTCAGTGGGTCCCTTTGGCCTGCGTGGGGCGGTCCACACAGCGCGGCTGCTGGAAGCCACTGTGACCCAGGGGGAGGGGCACTTTCCCTGCGATGATTGCCGGGGAGCCCGCCTGGGTGGCAGGGCACTGTACTCTTTGCTCATGCCTTTCAAAATCCACCTGGATATTTGAGGACCTTTTTCAGCCCGGGTAGATTCTACGAGTTTGCCAACTTCCTCCAAAGCTCTCACCAGCTGCCGTCGGCCTGGGGGAGCCACGCCTGTGTGTGCAATGCCCCTTCCCTCTCTGAGTCCTCCTCTGCATCCCTCCAGCCCGCTGCTGGAGACATGGACATTCACCACGCAGCTTCACACAGCCAGAGACGTGGTCGTTTTCCGGTGGTGGTCCAAGGTGTGGAAGAGCCGCGCTGACTTCGGGCCGCTCTAGCCAAGGCTCTGTGGGGCTGTCCCGTCGGCACCCATGGCTCCTCTGTTGGTTCAGTCGGATTCTCTACATAGGTGGTCATCTCTTCTGCAGTCTTTTGTCCCCCACGAGGCTGTCCCTGGGTCAAACACGTTCCGGGTCCTGCCTAGGGACATTCGAGCACACAGTCGGTGCCCGTCCTGAACACAGGCACACCTCGGGGCAGGAGCTGTGAGCAGGGTGAGTGGCCAGCCCCGGGCAGCTGCCCTGCTTCCCCACACTGGCCCCAGCCTCCTTAAAATCATCCTCAGGTCTCTCTGCTCCCAGGGCTTCAGCTGGCATCCCTGCCACCGCAGCGTCCGTCTCTCTGGGCCTGGGCCAGGCAGGTGCCCTGGATCTCTGGTTGCTCCGAGAAGTCACCCTGCTGCCCGAGAGCTCAGAGCTGCTGCCTGTGCACACCCCAAGACGTGGCTGACCGCGGGGACCCACCATGCTGCCTGGAGCTCAGAGCTGCTGCCGGGGACACTCCAAGACGTGGCCAACCGCGGGGACCCACCCTGCTGCCCGGAGCTCAGAGCTGCTGCTGGGGACACCCCAAGATGTGGCCAACCACGGGGACCCACCCTGCTGCCCGGAGCTCAGAGCTGCTGCCTGTGCACACCCCAAGATGTGGCCGACTGCGGGGACCCAGCTCCCCAGGAGCCCTGGGTGCCGCCATGCTGGGGAGAGCTGGGAGGGGGCTGAGAGCACAGCCCACCCTCCATGGTCACAGACCCCTGAGCCCTGCGTCTCTGTCCATCTTGCTACCCATGGCCGGGAGCCTGGCCCAGTATGGGCCCCGATACGGACTCCCTGGGCACGTGGCAGGACACCCCTTCTCCATCAGCCTGGGGGAAGTTTTGGCTCCTGGAGGGGTCCCAGAATCATGAGTGTCCAGCCTCGACGTGACGCCTCCACCAAGGCTATACTCCAGGCAGCCTCCTGGCATGGGAGCGGGGAGGGTGGGGCAGTGGCCACCCAGGCCAGCCCTGGCCTCTTCCCGCTCACGTCCAGGAGGAGTGGGGAGCAGGGGCAGGCTGGCCGCTGCCAAGGTGTTTGGGGCCACACCCAGCTCTGTGGCTCTTTCCGGAATGGCGACTTGCATAACCAGGGCCAGGGGCTGTGGCGACCCAGGTGGGCGGCAGGGAGGCGGCTGCTCCCTCCCAGGGACCTGCTATCCGGTTACCTCCGGCCACTCTGCCGTGTTCCAGGCAGGGAGGGCCGGGCAGGAGGTGGTGGGGCCAAGCTCACCCCAGGGGGTGGGGGATTTGTCAGCGGTTCCCACTCTACCCTGAGAGGAATTGGCAGCTTTCTAGGATACCTGATCCACCCCGGGCACAGTGGTGCTGGTTAGGGTGCCCTGCGGCTGTGAGGTCAGGGGGTCAGCCGAGCGCTGGAGCCGATTGTTCTTACAGCGGGAGCTCCCGGGCTGTGCTTCCGCCTGGCTGCCAAGGGGACATGGGTCAAGGCTGGGGAGCCCCCTCTGCCCCACCTGCTCACCCCAGGAGTCAGGCTTGGAGGCAGCCCCACTGCCCAGGTGTCTGGGAGCACACACTGGGCCAGGGCGGGCGGGCAGCTGGGGAACTGGACCTGGGGGGTCCTGGGCACCCCAGCCCTGAGACCTGTCAGAGCAACCCCCAGATGTGAGCCAAGAGTGGAGCCACGGAGGCCTCGCTGCCTGCCATTGGGTCAAAAATCCTGGTGCAGGGACTGGGCCCGCCTTGCCTTCTGACCTCCCAGTACCTGCAGACGTGGCTCGCGGGCAAGAGGGACTCTGGGACCGGCCGGGCCTCCTCACAGGGCCAGGCACACAGTAGCAGGAGGGGCGGCGGCCCTCCGGCCCAGCCCAAGCCCTCCAGGCTGCCATGTGCTTGTAAGCCATGAGGGGTGTCCTCAGCCTCCCAGGGCCATGGGCAGGCCTTGAGGGATGTGGGCCGAGACCCGGGACTCCCCTGGCTCTGCGGTGCCTGGAGCCCAGGCCTGAGCCGGTAGGTGCCGGGCCCGACTGTGCTGCCACCTCGCGGCAGCTGCAGGGAGTGCGGCTGCACGCCTCAGAATGGAAGGTCAGTTCCCCAGACCCCACCCCGCCGGGCCTGGCGCCTGAAAGGGAGGCTGGGAGAGGTTGGAGCAATGGGCGTGGCCGAAGTCCAGGAGGGCTGGGAAAAGCGCCCACCCAGACAGGCACACGAGGCCGGGCCCCTACGTCCACCTTGCTGATGGAGAATCCCCCTGCCAGCCCCTCAGCCACTCCACACCACGCCCAGGGTGCACAGGTCCCTGAGACCCTCTCTGGCCCAGAGGGACACTGGGGCCACCTGAAGCCGTGGGAGGCCCGGGCACGACCCTGAGCCCCAGAGAGTCACCAGGGAGCTGGTGCCCGCCACGTCACCGCCTCCACTCTGGGCGCAGCTTCCCACCCACCTGTCCCACCATCAGGCATGGGGGGCTCCAGACATTCCTGGGCCTTCCTGTGTGGGCCACAGGCCCGGCCAGGGCCGACCACAGCCCTCCCTGTCTTTCCCCTGCCCTGCGCTGGCCCTGTCTAGGCAGTGGGCTCCCCAGCCCCACCCGGCTCAGCCTGGGCTCCTCCAGACCCCTCTGCCCACTCCTGGGATGCCGGGCCAGTGCCACCCACTCTCCTGGTGCTGCTGTGTGGCTGAGGCAGGGCCCAGCCTGAGGCCGGTGTGTCCTGGGGGATCTGCGGACTCCCTGGAGCCCTCCAAGAAGAGAACACTGGGCATCAGGAACATGGAGGCTCTGGGGAGGGGTGGCGGTGGTCAGAGAGGACTGAGTGACAAGCTTCCAGGGCCCAGCCCACCCTCTGCAGAGCGTCCAGCAGGCGCTCCGTGGGGTTGCCGACCTCCCTCTTGCCTGCAGATACACTCAGGAGTGTGCACACCCCAAGCTCAGCCTCAGAATGGCGCGTCTAGGAACTGCACAAAGATGGAACCCCCTATCCCAGAACGCCTCCATCACCAGGGGCAGCCCTCCCATGTCAGAGGCCCTCGCCTGGGCCATGAGGTGCCCTGGATGCCTGGGCTGGCCCCATTCCCTGCTGACTCCCTCCCTCACGCATTCATTCATCACTCATTCACTCATTCACTCACTCATTCACTTATTCACTCACTCACTCATTCATTCACTCACTCATTCACTCATTCACTTATTCACTCATTCATTCACTCATTCTCTCACTCATTGCTCATTCACTTACCCATTCGCTCACTCATTTACTCATTCATTTAACTCACTCATTTGCTCACTCACTCATTCATTCATTCACTCATTCACTCAGTCTGTCACTCATTCACTCACATACTTGTTCACTCACATGCACTCATTCACTCACACATTCACTTATTCATTCACTCACTCATGCACTCACTTATTCACTCACTCATTCACTTACTCATTCGCTCACTCACTCACTCATTCATTCATTCATTCACTCAGTCACTCATTCACTCACATTCATTCACTCACATTCACTCACATGCACTCACTCACTTATTCACTCACTCATTCACTTACTCATTCGCTCACTCACTCATTCACTCATTCATTCATTCACTCATTCACTCAGTCACTCATTCACTCACATTCATTCACTCACATTCACTCACATGCACTCACTCACTCATTCACTCACACATTCACTTATTCATTCACTCACTCATGCACTCACTTATTCACTCACTCATTCACTTACTCATTCGCTCACTCACTCACTCATTCATTCATTCATTCACTCAGTCACTCATTCACTCACATTCATTCACTCACATTCACTCACATGCACTCACTCACTCATTCACTCACACATTCACTTATTCATTCACTCACTCATGCACTCACTTATTCACTCACTCATTCACTTACTCATTCGCTCACTCACTCATTCACTCATTCATTCATTCACTCAGTCACTCATTCACTCACATTCATTCACTCACATTCACTCACATGCACTCACTCACTTATTCACTCACTCATTCACTTACTCATTCGCTCACTCACTCATTCACTCATTCATTCATTCACTCAGTCACTCATTCACTCACATTCATTCACTCACATTCACTCACATGCACTCACTCACTTATTCACTCACTCATTCACTTACTCATTCGCTCACTCACTCATTCACTCATTCATTCATTCACTCATTCACTCAGTCACTCATTCACTCACATTCATTCACTCACATTCACTCACATGCACTCACTCACTCATTCACTCACACATTCACTTATTCATTCGCTCACTCATGCACTCACTTATTCATTCACTCATTTATTCACTCATTCATTCTCTCACTCTCATTCACTCACTCTCTGTGTTCTGAACAGATGCATCCTGGACTCTAGACTGCAGCCAAGCCCTCAATGACCTCTGCAGGGTGGTGGTCTCTTCTTGGAGTAGATCCAAGCTCTGGCCTCTCCTCTCTGAGCAGATGGACACTGTCCCACCCAGCCCACAGAGGCAGCAGGGCTGCCCAGTACTGGGTGGCTGGCCTGAGGTGTGCACCCCACAGGGCCCTGGTTTGCCCCCACCCTATTCCTGGGTTTTATGAACAATCTCAAAAAATGCACAGTCCACAAATTGCAAAATGCTCAAGTGTATTTATGCAACAGATTGGCCGTGTCCTGAGGAGGGGAGCGCAGGCTGAGGGCTGAGGTAGGAGTGAGGTTCTTCCTCCTGCAGCCACCAGGCAGCCGATCACCACGTCCAAGCATCACTCCTGAGACCCTCAGGTGATGCTCAAGTCCCCAGAACAGCAGGCTGGATACATGGCCAGAGGAGCCTGGCCGGCCCCGGGGCTGGTCCTGAGAGGTGGCTGCAGGCAGGGTGGGTAAGGGCCCCTCCTCCAGGCAGCAGGTGACCCATAGCCCACACCCTCCACAAGAAAGCGGGCATGGACAGTGTGTTCAAAGCTGCAGCCACCTGGACAGGGGCACAAGTTCCACTGGCCTTGGAAGCCAAGCTCAGAGGACATATGGGAGGTTCTCCTTGGGGGTCAGGAGGGCGGCGGTGCTGGTCAGTGGATGGGGGACACTGGGACGCCTCCCTCCCAGCTCCCACTCTCTGCCTCCTGGCTGTGCTCGGGTTCCTCCTCCTCCGAGTGCTGGGTGTCGCCTGGCGCAGGGCACCGCCGGCCCATGCAGCCGCACTGTTCCACCTCGGTGTAGCTGAAGGCCCGGCTGGAGCCGTCGGTGCAGTGCAGAGTCACATTCCTCAGCGAGGTCCGCAGCTCCTGGCAGCACTGGCACCTGTGCTCCACCATGTTGCCCTCGAGCGAGTACCTGTGGGCAGGGGCTGCTCAGCACCAGCTGCTGCGCAGGGGCCGCCCCAGCCTCCTGCCGCAAGCCGGCACCGTGCCAAGCTCCAGGCGGCCTCATCATGTTCCCTGCTCCTGGAGGCCTGCTGCCAGTGTCTGACAACCAGCTCTCCTTTGCCAGTTCCTCAGGCACCAACAGTCCCACCAGGGCCGACTCCAGCTCCGTGCTGATGGGAGGGAGGGAGACCCGGGGCAGCTGCGGCAAGCTCCTGGCGGAGCTCAGTAAACAGGAGAGCGTGATGCCGACACAGGCTCTGGGGCTGTAGTTACCCCGGCCCCACCCTTGCCATCTCAGGACCCCTTTCCCGCCTCACCCTCAGAGCCCTTTGCCTGGCCCCTCATGGTCCTGCCCCTCGTCTGTCTGGCACCCAGAGCCCTGGGGGCCCTGACTGCACCCCACAGCCAATCGCATCTTCCTGCCTGCTGCCCAGGCACGTACATGGAAGAGCTGTCCCCGCAGTTCCCCCGGCAGTAAGCCAGGCTCACGGGCTCCGAGGAGCTGCAGCCCTGCTGCTGGATGATCTGGCTCCTATGGTACACAGCACAGGTCGACTCTGGGGAGGAACACAGGGTTTAGGACCAGCCCAGCTGCTCCTGGACCTCTGAGGGTGGAGCCCGCCCCGCCCAGCAGGCTCGGCACTCACGGTTCTGGTATGGGGGCAGGGGCGGCGGGCAGAAGCGGCAGCAGCCGTCCTTGCTCATGCGGGCCTCGTCCTGTGCCGACAGAGGGGGGCCCTCAGTGCCGAGGCGCTCGGCGGCCCCCGCAGAAGTGGGGGACGGGGACATGGGGCCAGGCTCAGGAGTGGACAGCCCCAAGCAGGAGGGGGTGTCTGCTGGCGCGGCAGGGATGATCACAGCCCCCCCAACCCGTCTGGGGGTGAAGCCCCCTTGGCTGGAGCGGGGGTCCTGGACCTCACCAGAGAACAGCTGAGCGGGGGGCACGCCTTCTTTGTGGTGACCACCACGAGCCCGTCCCAGTGCTTCTCACACTCATGGGTCACGCAGTGGTTCCCGGGGTCTGACCAGGTCTCGCCGGGCTGGAGGGAGGCCAGGCCCCAGGGTGAGTGACCCTCCCTCCATCTGTCCCTCTATCTGCACCCCAGCCCGTGGGCTTCCAGAGAGTCCCCAGCCTCTGCCAGACGCATGCCTGGCAATGACAGGTCCCCAAATGCCCCAGTGCTCCCAGACCCTGCCCTTCCTCTTTGTGGCAGCCGCCACTCACGTAGAAGAGGTGGGCGGGGCTCTCACTGGTGTTGGTGACACAGGCGACCTGCACACAGGTGCCACAGCACTGCCCGCTCTTCTCCTGGTACTTGAAGCCCTGCGGGAGGGATGGACATGTGGCCAGAATCTAAGGGACCACGGCCTCCCCGGGAGCCAGGGCAGGGTGGGGGCGGGGCAGGGCAGGGGCGCTCACCACAGGGCAGTGTGTGTTGCAGATCTGGGTCTCACAGCTGACCACAAACGCGTCTGACGGGGGGCCGCCCGGCAGCTCACACCTGCAGGTTTCACACAGGCTCGAGGAGACCACGGCACCGGGCTGGGGAGAGCCAGGGCAGCAGACGCTCATGAGCTTGGGTCCTGGGGAGACCCACCCCTGCCTCCCCACTGGCTTGCTGCCCCTACCTTCCCAGACATCCCCCTCCAGGCCGCTTCCTACCAGGCCGACCTGCACCCCTGGGGTGACTCCTGGTGGCACCTCTTGGTGCAGAGGCCACAGCCCAGGGTCCCCATCCCTAGGGCAGAGCCCGACGCTGCACCCCCATGGATGGGGTGCCCAACAAGGCCACACACTCTGCAGGGCCACATGCTCAGCCGGCTCAGGACAGAGCCATGGGATCCAGGCCTGGCTGCGCTGTGGTGCCAGGAGAGGCAAAGCCCCCGGAGCCCCCCGGAGCCCCCTGGAGCCAGGCACGCCAGGGTGTAGATGTCCATACTTCCGGGACCTGGGGCTGACCTCGGGCCTCAGCCACACTTGATAGTGGGCTGTGTCTGCAGAGACTCGAGTCCCTGGCCCTGGCCGGAGTTGGCAGTTGCTCCAAAGTCTACCTGGGCCTCAGGGTCAGTGGGAAGCTCCGTCCCTGCGGCTGAGGGGGTCTGAGCTACGCGGCTCTTACCTGGTACAGGGTCCCGTTGATGCTGCACACTGTCCAGCCTGCCCAGGAGAAGACAAGCAGCTGCACCCCCCGCTGCCCACCCTCCCCCACCCTCAGCATTCCCACCCCTGCAGCCTCCTGGGCACCTCATTCCCGGGCTCGCCACTGCGGTTTGTCCAGCCTCATCCCTGCGGAAGGCTCAGCCCACAGCCAGAGACCGGCGGTGGACAAGCCGCAGGGGCATCTGGTTATGGCCCCCCAAAATCCCAGGTGGAGACCCCAGCCCACGGCCCCTGACAGGGCCTGGTCCAGGCCACTCACTGCAGTTTTGGACCGGGCAGCAGGCCCCCTCCTCGTAGGTCGGGATCGCGCGGGCGCCCTCAGGACAGCCCACGGGCGCGGGGCAGCGGCTGGTGTTGCAGGCTGCGGGGGCGGGAGGGAGGCAATTGGGAGTCTGTCCCCCGCCCCCTCCCGAAGGCCTACCCCCAGGGGTCTCCAGGATTGCAGACCGCCTAGACAGCCCACTCGGGGTTCTCCAGATGAGGCTGTTGCAGGAGCGGGGGAGGGGACACCCTCGTAGGCACTGTCCCCAGGTGCACGCCCCAAGGCAGCAGCAAAGGCTGGGCCGAGTGGGCTCCGGGTCACCTGCCTGCCACGTCATACCCCCCACCCAACAAAGGGCTTACCGCAGCTGTACTGGGGGCAGCACTGGCCGGCCTGTGGGGCTGCAGGCACAGGCACGAAGCCGGGCAGGGGGCAGGCAGGGGGCAGCGGGCAGAGCTTGGGTCGGCAGGTCAGCATCCACGTGGCCGCCTCACACGTGCACTCCTGGCAGTCCATGCTGACGGTGTGGCCCATCTGCAAGGGAGGGGACTGAGGTCCAGCATCCGCAGTGGCTCCACCCAGGGGTGCAGCAGCCAGGCCGGCTCATGCAGTGCCGGGGCGGCCAGGTGTGGAGGCCGTGTGGCCTGCAGCTGAGGACTCCACAGGAGTAGGGCTTCAAAAGTGCAGGGTAGGGCCCAGGGATGGGCACGAAGCTCTGCAAGGTGGGCAGGCTGTGGGGTGACTGGCCTGCGCCCCCTACCTCACACCTCCACAGTCTCGGCTGGGCAGAAGGGGGGTCCCAAGGAAGGGAGGAGCACAGCCAGCCTCGGGGCCGGCACCCACAGAGCAACACCAGGACAGAGGCCCCGGCACCGTCCCTGATGCGGACAGAGTGGGTACCTGGGAAGGGAGATCCTGAGTCTTTCTGGGAGCCTGGCTCCTCCCGCGGCCCTTTCTCTGGGCCACTGGCAGGGAGAGGACACCCCAACCCCTGAGCCCCATCTGACCATTTCTGGGGCCAGTATTCCAAAAGCCTCCCTCCTCGGGCTCTTGGACCCCAGTGCCCTCTTGGGCCATGCCTGCCGCTCACCTTCACCGGCTCTCCGTGGGGCCCCAGACACCCTGGAAGGAGAGAGATCTGAGGTCACTGGGGGGTCAGCCGCCACAATAGGGGCGAGGGGCAGGGTCCCATATTGGGGCCGGGGCAGACCCCAGGACCTGGCCAACAGTCACAGGCCCAGTCCTGCCACACCCCCCAGCCCTGGCCTGGGGCACATACTGGGGCAGCCCGTGGGCACGCAGACTTGGGCACTGGTGCTGAAGAGGGTCATGCCCTCCGGACAGAAGCAGCCTTCGGTGATGGGGCCGGCCTCCGGCAGAGCCCTGTGGAGAGCATAGGGTTGGTGGGTGTCCTTTTTCCCTCCGGGTGGGAAGGGCCCCAGCCTGGGAGTGGGAGATGCAGCAGGAGGCTGGCGGCTGGGTGGCTCCAGCAGCCCATGGCAGAGCCAGGAGGGAGGGTGCCTACCCGAGGCTGGCGCTGTCGTTCCCGTAGCAGTAGGAGGGGTTGCTCGGGCCACAGGGCTGGTACACCTTGTCTGCTGGGCAGGTGAATGCTGTGGGGAGGGGAAGCCACACCTGAGAGGGCGGGAGGGCACCCACCCAGAGCAATGCGGGCCGCTGGGCACCGACATCTGCTCCGGAGCTGCCCGCAGCCACCCGTGGGCCTGGGCCTGGCTACGGCCTCCCACACCCCGGTGCCCTGCCACGGGCTTCCCGATGTGGACGCCCTCCTTTCTCTCCAGGGAACCGGGTGCACTCTGCCCTGGGGCTGCCCCCTCCTCCTCCAGGTCCCACCCTGATGGTCCGCCCGGCGTGCCTGTGCCCCTCACAAGCGACTTGGGACCCTGAGGACAGTGGTGGCACTCACAGCACATGTGGTTGGTCTGGCCTCTCCAGTCGATGCAGATGTCTCGGGACGCGCAGAGCGCCGCGTACAGCTCCAGGCTGGAGCACACCACATCCAGCTCGGTCATGTGGCACTGGTCGAAGATGCAGCCCTCATAGAACGGCAGTGGGGGGATCACGGTGTGGCACGGCTCAAAGACCCTGTGGGAGGGATGGGTGGGGTGCTGGGTGCAGCCTCTCCGGCCACCTGCCTGCTCTACGTCAGGCTCCCAGGCTTCAGGGCAGTCCCCAGGCGAGGCGAGTCCCATAGCAGCCGCCAGTGTGCGGCCGCCCTCCTGTGTCCCCGGACAGGCTCCTTCCACACATTCTGTGTGCTTGGGGGCTGGGGGTGGGGGTCCAGATGGCATCATCCATTTATTTCTGCAAGTTCTTCTTCCTGGCCTCCCCCCCACCCCTGCCCTGCAAACCTGGGAGCTGCCTGGGGGTGGTGACTGATGCCCCCGTCCATACACCTGAGCCAGCAAAGAGCCTCAGAGACGGCCCAGCCGGCCAGCCCTGGAGACCCCTTGGCAGCATTCCAGCCACGACCACCCCTCCCCGGCACCCGCCCCTCCCCAGCACCCACTTCTCCCCAACACCCGCCCCTCCTTGGCCTGTGGCACCAGCAGCTCTCGTTTCCTCTCAGGAGCCCCCTGAAAATGCGCCTCTTCCTCTCCAGCCCTTGGAAGGGTGGGAGGTGGGGCGGCGGCACTGACCCTCCCTCCCTTGCACCCAAGTCTTACTTGCTCAGAATCAGCTGGCAGATGGGTGATGGCAGGCACGGAGCAGGCGGTGTGGTGGGCCCGACCGTGGTGGACCCAACTGTGGTGGGCCCGACTGTGGTGGGCGTCGGGCGAGGCCCGTGGCAGGCTGGCTGGTCGGGGGTGCTCACGTTCCAGAGGCCGGACATCTCAGAGCAGGAAGCGACCACCGTCCCCCTAGGCGTGCGGCACTCATCCTTCCTGTCGTTGGTGCAAGTGCCTGGGCAGACGCGGTGGGGGTGAGGCTGCTGGACAGCAGAGCCGGCCGGCCGGCCCCACCCCCCGTGGGGCTTGGCACCCCCAGCTGGGGCGCAGGACCCTGGCGTCTCAGGGTCACACTTTGGTGGACTGCAGCGGGCCCTGCCTGTGCCTCGCTGTCCCCCGAGAACAACCCTGGGAGAGTCCCCATGGTACCGGGGAGCTGCAGATACCGGCAGGCGTAAGCCTCATGCGTGTGGCCTGCGCTCAGCAGAGCAGCCAGAAAGCGGAGACACCAGCACACGCGGCATGCGGCGGCCTCGTCCCTGCCCAGCACCCCCCGCCCCCGCGAATGCCAGACGATGCCCGGGAGCCCTGTAGCCTCACCGCACTGGCCCTCGGTGTTGTTGGCAAACTTGCTGAAGGGCACCTCCACCGAGAAGATGAGGCCGGAGAACATAACCTGGATTCCCAGCTCCGGGATGGTCGCGTACATCTTGATGCCGATGCGCGAGACCACGATGCCGTTTTTCCGGAAGCCGGGGCTGACCACCTTGTTGTTGAAGATGATCTGGACGCAGGGTGCAGTCGACGGGAAATCAGAAGGCAGGGGGGCGGGCGGTCAGCCGCTGCTCAGGCTCTTGCCAGGAAAGCCGCGTCCCCCACCCCCTCCCTGGCACACCAGGCGCGCCCCCACCTCGTTGGTCATCACCCCGTGGACTGGCTTGCGGGTCAGCACCACGCGGTCCTGGTGGTACTCCAGGATGATGGACCTCGGGCAGGAGAGCCCGTCCTCCGCACCGCAAAAGTAGTTGTCGACGAGCACGCGGAAGTGGCCATACACGGGCACGATCTGCTGCACCAGCACGTACGTGCAGTTGTTCAGGAAGGTGTAGTAGGTGCCGTCGAAGGTGATGTAGTGGGGGTCACCCCAGCCGCTGCACACACCTGCCAGGCCCCAGGGGCAGCCTTACGGGCGGCTCGGGTGGTGGCACCATGGCCCTGGGGCTTCCTCTCAACAGGTCACATCTGTCCCTGACCCCCCACCGTCTCGCCTCACAGGGCGCACGAGACCCTCCACGTCATCAGAACACACGTGGCCAGCGTCTGCACAGAGCTCCATCCAGCGGGTGCTTGACAAGGCTGGAGCGAGGCAGGGACAGACCCCTCCACCTTCTCCAGCCAGGCTGCTCTGAGGCTCACAGGGATTCACTTAGCACCCCTAAGGGGGGAGGCTCAGCCCCATGCAGCCCCGCCTTGATGCTGGGAAGTCCTTCCTGCTGTCCCACCCAATTCTTTTCTGCTTCAGCCAAGCCCCCTCCTCTGCCCCACCCATCTCCACCTGGGTGGGGAGTGGCTGCCCTGGGTGCCCCGGCTCCCGCCTGGCGCTCCACTCACACTGGCACTGGTAGTGATGGCAGCAGCCATCTTGGTCAGCCACCTTCACGGCTGGGTAGCCGTTGGCACAGGTGGGCTTCTCCACCGTTGGGCATGTGCGCGGGCGAAGGGAGATGACGTTGTTGCCCTCACAGGTGGCCTCGGAGCAGTTGGGCGTGGCCCAGGTCTCACCTTTCTGCAGAAGCACAGAGACCTGCAGGGTCTGGCCTCTCCCGATTTCCGGGGCACCCCTTGGTTCTCGGGGTCACAGTCCCGAGAGTCCCGTGTGGGCACAGGGGAGGGTGGCTGTGCCCCAGTCTCCTTCCCGCCCCACCCTCAGCACCCACCCCAGACACCAAGCTGGCCCGGGGCAGGGGCCTCTGGTGTGGGAGTTGCTCTTCCCTGGGCTCTGCCACACTCTCTGGCTGTGCAGCTGGGGCCACAGCCTCATCCAGCTGCTCTGGCCCTGGCTGTCCTCAGCACAGCCTCAGCCTTGGGCCCCACACACCCAGTGTCTAGAAAGCACGTGCCTGGGAAGTCCAGGGGGATCAGAGACCCCGGGCTACATACAGCACGGCCCTCTCCTGACGGCCAGGCCACCTCCACTAGCGCCAGTGACCTTCTCAAGACCTTGCAGCTGAAGACTAATTGCAAAGACATTCAAGTTCTGTAGGGGCCCCTGAGCCTTCAGAAGGGTGAGAAGTAGGGGATTACCTTTCTGGGGGGGACCGCATTTGGGCATCCCAGTTCAGTGACGGGCTCGGAGGTGGATGTCAAAGGGGACGTGGCTGGGGCAGGAGGCAGCGTGGTGGACGGACAGTCACTGTCAACCCCTCTGACCACTTGGCAGTCCTGGCTACACAGGGCATAATAGCAGTGGCCGGCGAGGTCTCTGTGTTGGTATATGGTGGATCCTACAGGAGGAAGGGACATGGCAGCCTTTAGTGGAGTCCTGCTCAAAGAAGAAGGAAAAACCTCTCAGTGAGCCAGAGGGGAACTTTCTGCCACCTATGTAATGGGAAAAAATTTCAGAGAATGCCAGCAGCCACTCTGTGACAATGAGCCTGTGCCACAAAGAGCAGAGACTCCTCTCAACTCCATCACAGCTTGGCGTTCATGGATGAAAAACTGACCAGGGTGAGCTCAGAAACAATTGCACCAGAAACACTCACGAACCCGCAGGGTAGAGCCGGTCGGCTACGTTGCAGAAGCAGGTTTGGGTGGAGTAAGCCACAGAGCTGGATGCCACGGAGGTGGATGCCACAGAGCTGGATGCCACGGAGGTGGATGCCACAGAGCTGGATGCCACGGAGGTGAAAGCTACGGAGGCGGATGCCACGGAGGTAGACAGGGAAGGATACAGGGCATTGGTAGACGTCTCATATGGGGTCACAGAGGTCACCGGGCAGCCTGTGCGGGTCTCGCAGCAGAGCACACGCACCTCGTAGTTGAGGCACATCTTGAAGGGTCCCTGCTGATCCTGGTTCCGGCACACCAGGCCCTCTTCGTGGCTGCACTGCACCACCTGGCCCAGGTGTTCGATGCTCACCTCCGGGTGGCTCTGGGCTCGGCACTGGAGCCTGGTGATCTCCTCCGGTCGGCGGCAGATTTTTTCCCCGCTCCTGATGATGTTGTTGTAGGTTTCCTTGTCCCCACCGTGGGGTCCAGGAGATGGGAAGTCCACGTCGAACCACTTTGTCCAGGTGCACCGGGGATGACAGTCACTGGTGACTGGTTGAGGGTGGGTTGTCTTGGATACAGAAAGATGGCTTGTGCTGGTCTTTGAAACAGAGGTTGTGCTGGTGGTGGGAACAGGGCTGGAAGTAGTTCCAGGACCAGAAGTGGTGCTGGTTGTAGGAGCAGAGGTTGTGCTGGTGGTGGGAACAGGGCTGGGAGTAGTTCCAGGACCAGAGGTCATGCTGGTTGTAGGAGCAGAGGTTGTGCTGGTCTGTGGAGTGGAGATTGTGCTGCTTGTAGGAGCTGAGGTTGTTCTGGTTGTAGGAGCAGAGGTTGTGCTGGTTGTAGAAGCAGAGGGTGTGCTGGTGGTGGGAACAGGGCTGGGAGTAGTTCCAGGACCAGAGGTTGTGCTGGTTGTAGGGGCAGAGGTTGTGCTGGTTGTAGCAGCAGAGGTTGTACTGGTGCTGGGAACAGGACTTGGAGTAGTTCCAGGACCAGAGGTTGTGCTGGTTGTAGAGGCAGAGGTTGTGCTGGTGGTAGGAGCAGAGGTGGTTCTGGTCGTAGCAACAGGGCTGGGAGTAGTTTCAGGACCAGAAATTGTGCTGGTTATAGGGACAGAGATTGTGCTGCCTGTCAGGGCAGAAGTGGTGCTGGTTATAGGAGCCAAGATTGTGCTGGTTGTTGGGGCCGAGGTTGTGCTGGTTGTAGGGGCAGAGGTTGTGCTAGCTGTAGAAGCGGAGGTTGTGCTGGTTGTAGGGGCAGAGGTTGTGCTGGTTGTTGGGGCAGAGGTTGTGCTGGTTGTTAGGGCTGAGGTTGTGCTGGTTATAGGAGCTGAGGTTGTGCTGGTTGTTGGGGCTGAGGTTGTCCTGGTTGTAGGAGCAGGGGTCGTGCTGGTTGTAGGGACAGAGGTTGTGCTGGTCTGTGGAGTGGAGGTTGTGTTGGTTGTCACCAAAGTGGTTGTCCTGGATTTCTGCCAAGAGGAGGTGCTCTGAGTTGGGCTGGTGGCTCTCCCACTAGGGGTGCTAGGAGCTGTCACAGGTGTGGAGGTCACAGGACAGCCTTTGGGGGTCTCGCAGCAGAGCACACGCACCTCGTAGTTGAGGCACAACTTGAAGGGTCCCTGCTGGTCCTGGTTCCGGCACACCAGGCCCTCTTCGCGGCTGCACTGCACCACCTGGCCCAGGTGTTCGATGCTCACCTCCGGGTGGCTCCGGGCTCGGCACTGGAGCCTAGTGATCTCCTCCGGTTGGCGGCAGATTTTTTCCCCACTCCTGATGATGTTGTTGTAAGTTTCCTTGTCCCCGCCGTGGGGTCCAGGGGACGGGAAGTCCATGTCAAACCACTTGGTCCAGCTGCACCGGGGATGACAGTCTCTGGTGACTGGTTGGGAGTGGGTTGTCTGGGATACAGAAACATGGCTTGTGCTGGTCTTTGAAACAGAAGCTGTGCTGGTGGTGGTAACAGGGCTGGGAGTAGTTCCAGAACCAGAGGTTGTGCTGCTTGTAGCAGCTGAGGTTTTGCTGGTCTGTGGAGTGGAGGTTGTGCTGCTTGTAGGGGGAGAGGTTGTGCTGGTTGTAGTAGCAGAGGTTGTGCTGGTTGTAGGGGAAGAGGTTGTGCTGGTTGTAGGGGCAGAGATTGTGCTGGTTGTAGGAGCAGAGGTTGTGCTGGTTATTGGAGCAGAGGTTGTGCTGGTGGTAGGAGCCGAGGTTGTGCTGCTTGCAGGGGCAAACGTTGTGCTGGTTGTAGGAGCTGAGGAAGTGCTCGTTGTGTGAGCCAAGGTTGTGCTGCTTGTAGGGGCAGAGGATGTGCCGGTCTGTGGAGTGGAGGTTGTGCTGGTTGTAGGGGCAGAAGTTGTGCTGGTTGTGGGAGCAGAGGTTGTGCTGGTTGTAGGAGCAGAAGTTGTGCTGGGTGTAGAAGCAGGGGTTGTGCTAGTTGTAGGGGCAGAGGTTGTGCTGGTCTGTGGAGTGGAGGTTGTGCTGGTTGTCACCAAAGTGGTTGTCCTGGATTTCTGCCAAGAGGAGGTACTCTGAGTTGGGCTGGTGGCTCTCCCACTAGGGGTGCTAGGAGCTGTCACAGGTGTGGAGGTCACGGGGCAGTCTTTGGGGGTCTCACAGCAGAGTACACGCACCTCGTAGTTGAGGCACATCTTGAAGGGTCCCTGCTGGTCCTGGTTCCGGCACACCAGGCCCTCTTCGTGGCTGCACTGCACCACCTGGCCCAGGTGTTCGATGCTCACCTCCGGGTGGCTCTGGGCTCGGCACTGGAGCCTGGTGATCTCCTCTGGTTGGCGGCAGATTTTTTCCCCACTCCTGATGATGTTGTTGTAGGTTTCCTTGTCTCCGCCATGGGGTCCAGGGGACGGAAAGTCCACGTCAAACCACTTTGTCCAGCTGCACCGGGGATGACAGTCTCTGGTGACTGGTTGGGAGTGGGTTGTCTGGGATACAGAAACATGGCTTGTGCTGGTCTTTGAAACAGAAGCTGTGCTGATGGTGGTAACAGGGCTGGGAGTAGTTCCAGAACCGGAGGTTGTGCTGCTTGTAGCAGCTGAGGTTTTGCTGGTCTGTGGAGTGGAGGTTGTGCTGCTTGTAGGGGGAGAGGTTGTGCTGGTTGTAGTAGCAGAGGTTGTGCTGGTTGTAGGGGAAGAGGTTGTGCTGGTTGTAGGGGCAGAGATTGTGCTGGTTGTAGGAGCAGAGGTTGTGCTGGTTATTGGAGCAGAGGTTGTGCTGGTGGTAGGAGCCGAGGTTGTGCTGCTTGCAGGGGCAAACGTTGTGCTGGTTGTAGGAGCTGAGGAAGTGCTCGTTGTGGGAGCCAAGGTTGTGCTGCTTGTAGGGGCAGAGGATGTGCTGGTCTGTGGAGTGGAGGTTGTGCTGGTTGTAGGGGCAGAAGTTGTGCTGGTTGTGGGAGCAGAGGTTGTGCTGGTTGTAGGAGCAGAAGTTGTGCTGGGTGTAGAAGCAGGGGTTGTGCTAGTTGTAGGGGCAAGGGTTGTGCTAGTTTTAGGGGCAGAGGTTGTGCTGGTCTGTGGAGTGGAGGTTGTGCTGGTTGTCACCAAAGTGGTTGTCCTGGATTTCTGCCAAGAGGAGGTGCTCTGAGTTGGGCTGGTGGCTCTCTCACTAGGGGTGCTAGGAGCTGTCACAGGTGTGGAGGTCACAGGGCAGCCCTTGGGGGTCTCACAGCAGAGTACCCGCACCTCGTAGTTGAGGCACATCTTGAAGGGTCCCTGCTGGTCCTGGTTCCGGCACACCAGGCCCTCTTCACGGCTGCACTGCACCACCTGGCCCAGGTGTTCGATGCTCACCTCCGGGTGGCTCTCGGCTCGGCACTGGAGCCTGGTGATCTCCTCCGGTCGGCGGCAGATTTTTTCCCCACTCCTGATGATGTTGTTGTAGGTTTCCTTGTCTCCGCCGTGGGCTCCAGGGGACGGGAAGTCCACGTCAAACCACTTGGTCCAGGTGCACCGGGGATGACAGTCTCTGGTGACTGGTTGGGAGTGGGTTGTCTTGGATACAGAAACATGGCTTGTGCTGGTCTTTGAAACAGAAGCTGTGCTGATGGTGGTAACAGGGCTGGGAGTAGTTCCAGAACCGGAGGTTGTGCTGCTTGTAGCAGCTGAGGTTTTGCTGGTCTGTGGAGTGGAGGTTGTGCTGCTTGTAGGGGGAGAGGTTGTGCTGGTTGTAGTAGCAGAGGTTGTGCTGGTTGTAGGGGAAGAGGTTGTGCTGGTTGTAGGGGCAGAGATTGTGCTGGTTGTAGGAGCAGAGGTTGTGCTGGTTATTGGAGCAGAGGTTGTGCTGGTGGTAGGAGCCGAGGTTGTGCTGCTTGCAGGGGCAAACGTTGTGCTGGTTGTAGGAGCTGAGGAAGTGCTCGTTGTGGGAGCCAAGGTTGTGCTGCTTGTAGGGGCAGAGGATGTGCTGGTCTGTGGAGTGGAGGTTGTGCTGGTTGTAGGGGCAGAAGTTGTGCTGGTTGTGGGAGCAGAGGTTGTGCTGGTTGTAGGAGCAGAAGTTGTGCTGGGTGTAGAAGCAGGGGTTGTGCTAGTTGTAGGGGCAAGGGTTGTGCTAGTTTTAGGGGCAGAGGTTGTGCTGGTCTGTGGAGTGGAGGTTGTGCTGGTTGTCACCAAAGTGGTTGTCCTGGATTTCTGCCAAGAGGAGGTGCTCTGAGTTGGGCTGGTGGCTCTCTCACTAGGGGTGCTAGGAGCTGTCACAGGTGTGGAGGTCACAGGGCAGCCCTTGGGGGTCTCACAGCAGAGTACCCGCACCTCGTAGTTGAGGCACATCTTGAAGGGTCCCTGCTGGTCCTGGTTCCGGCACACCAGGCCCTCTTCACGGCTGCACTGCACCACCTGGCCCAGGTGTTCGATGCTCACCTCCGGGTGGCTCTCGGCTCGGCACTGGAGCCTGGTGATCTCCTCCGGTCGGCGGCAGATTTTTTCCCCACTCCTGATGATGTTGTTGTAGGTTTCCTTGTCTCCGCCGTGGGCTCCAGGGGACGGGAAGTCCACGTCAAACCACTTGGTCCAGGTGCACCGGGGATGACAGTCTCTGGTGACTGGTTGGGAGTGGGTTGTCTTGGATACAGAAACATGGCTTGTGCTGGTCTTTGAAACAGAAGCTGTGCTGATGGTGGTAACAGGGCTGGGAGTAGTTCCAGAACCGGAGGTTGTGCTGCTTGTAGCAGCTGAGGTTTTGCTGGTCTGTGGAGTGGAGGTTGTGCTGCTTGTAGGGGGAGAGGTTGTGCTGGTTGTAGTAGCAGAGGTTGTGCTGGTTGTAGGGGAAGAGGTTGTGCTGGTTGTAGGGGCAGAGATTGTGCTGGTTGTAGGAGCAGAGGTTGTGCTGGTTGTTGGAGCAGAGGTTGTGCTGGTGGTAGGAGCCGAGGTTGTGCTGCTTGCAGGGGCAAACGTTGTGCTGGTTGTAGGAGCTGAGGAAGTGCTCGTTGTGGGAGCCAAGGTTGTGCTGCTTGTAGGGGCAGAGGATGTGCTTGTCTGTGGAGTGGAGGTTGTGCTGGTTGTAGGGGCAGAAGTTGTGCTGGCTGTAGGAGCAGAGATTGTGCTCGTGGTAGGAACAGGGCTGGGAGTAGTTCCAGGACCAGAAGTTGTGCTTGTTGTAGGAACAGAGATTGTGCGTGTTGTAGCAGCAGAGGTTGCGCTGGTGGTAGGAACAGGGTTGGGAGTAGTTCCAGGGCCAGAGGTTGTGCTGGCTGTAGAAGCAGAGGTTGTGCTGGTTGTAGCAGTAGAGATTGTGCTGCTTGTAGGGACAGAGGTTGTTCTGGTTGTAGGGGCAGAGGTTGTGCTGGTGGTGGGAACGGGGCTTGAAGTAGTTCCAGGACCAGAAGTGGTGCTGGTTGTAGGAGCCAAAGTTGTGCTCGTCTGTGGAGTGGAAGTTGTGCTGCTTATAGGGGCAGAAGTTGTGCTGGTTATAGTAGCAGAGGTTGTGCTGGTTGTAGTCGCAAAGGTTGTGCTGGTGGCAGAGGCAGAGATTGTGCTGGTTGTAGGGGCTGAGGTTCTTCTGCGTGTAGGAGCAGAGGTCGTACTGGTTATAGGGGCAGAGGCTGTGCCGGTTGTTGGGGCCAAGATTGTGCTGCTTGTAGGGGCAGAGATTGTGCTGGTTGTAGGAGCAGAGGTTGTGCTGGTGGTGGGAACAGGGCTGGGAGTAGTTCCAGGACCAGATGTTGTGCTGGTTGCAGAGGCAGAGGTTGTGCTGGTGGTAGGAGCAGAGGTGGTTCTGGTCGTAGCAACAGGGCTGGGAGTAGTTTCAGGACCAGAAATTGTGCTGGTTATAGGGGCAGAGATTGTGCTGCCTGTCAGGGCAGAGTTGGTGCTAGTTATAGGAGCCAAGATTGTGCTGGTTGTTGGGGCCGAGGTTGTGCTGGTTGTAGGGGCAGAGGTTGTGCTAGCTGTAGTAGCAGAGGTTGTGCTGGTTGTAAGGGAAGAGGTTGTACTGGTTGTTGGGACAGAGATTGTGCTGGTTGTAGGAGCAGAGGTTGTGCTGGTTGTTGGAGCAGAGGTTGTGCTGGTGGTAGGAGCCGAGGTTGTGCTGCTTGCAGGGGCAAAGGTTGTGCTGGTTGTAGGAGCTGAGGAAGTGCTCGTTGTGTGAGCCAAGGTTGTGCTGCTTGTAGGGGCAGAGGATGTGCTGGTCTGTGGAGTGGAGGTTGTGCTGGTTGTAGGGGCAGAAGTTGTGCTGGTTGTGGGAGCAGAGGTTGTGCTGGTTGTAGGGGCAGAGGTTGTGCTGGGTGTAGAAGCAGGAGTTGTGCTAGTTGTAGGGGCAGAGGTTGTGCTGGTCTGTGGAGTGGAGGTTGTGCTGGTTGTCACCAAAGTGGTTGTCCTGGATTTCTGCCAAGAGGAGGTGCTCTGAGTTGGGCTGGTGGCTCTCCCACTAGGGGTGCTAGGAGCTGTCACAGGTGTGGAGGTCATGGGGCAGTCTTTGGGGGTCTCACAGCAGAGTACACGCACCTCGTAGTTGAGGCACATCTTGAAGGGTCCCTGCTGGTCCTGGTTCCGGCACACCAGGCCCTCTTCACGGCTGCACTGCACCACCTGGCCCAGGTGTTCGATGCTCACCTCCGGGTGGCTCTCGGCTCGGCACTGGAGCCTGGTGATCTCCTCCGGTCGGCGGCAGATTTTTTCCCCACTCCTGATGATGTTGTTGTAGGTTTCCTTGTCTCCGCCATGGGGTCCAGGGGACGGAAAGTCCACATCAAACCACTTGGTCCAGCTGCACCGGGGATGACAGTCTCTGGTGACTGGTTGGGAGTGGGTTGTCTTGGATACAGAAACATGGCTTGTGCTGGTCTTTGAAACAGAAGCTGTGCTGGTGGTGGTAACAGGGCTGGGAGTAGTTCCAGAACCAGAGGTTGTGCTGCTTGTAGCAGCTGAGGTTTTGCTGGTCTGTGGAGTGGAGGTTGTGCTGCTTGTAGGGGGAGAGGTTGTGCTGGTTGTAGTAGCAGAGGTTGTGCTGGTTGTAGGGGAAGAGGTTGTGCTGGTTGTAGGGGCAGAGATTGTGCTGGTTGTAGGAGCAGAGGTTGTGCTGGTTATTGGAGCAGAGGTTGTGCTGGTGGTAGGAGCCGAGGTTGTGCTGCTTGCAGGGGCAAACGTTGTGCTGGTTGTAGGAGCTGAGGAAGTGCTCGTTGTGGGAGCCAAGGTTGTGCTGCTTGTAGGGGCAGAGGATGTGCTGGTCTGTGGAGTGGAGGTTGTGCTGGTTGTAGGGGCAGAAGTTGTGCTGGTTGTGGGAGCAGAGGTTGTGCTGGTTGTAGGAGCAGAAGTTGTGCTGGGTGTAGAAGCAGGGGTTGTGCTAGTTGTAGGGGCAGAGGTTGTGCTGGTCTGTGCAGTGGAGGTTGTGCTGGTTGTCACCAAAGTGGTTGTCCTGGATTTCTGCCAAGAGGAGGTGCTCTGAGTTGGGCTGGTGGCTCTCTCACTAGGGGTGCTAGGAGCTGTCACAGGTGTGGAGGTCACGGGGCAGCCCTTGGGGGTCTCACAGCAGAGTACCCGCACCTCGTAGTTGAGGCACATCTTGAAGGGTCCCTGCTGGTCCTGGTTCCGGCACACCAGGCCCTCTTCACGGCTGCACTGCACCACCTGGCCCAGGTGTTCGATGCTCACCTCCGGGTGGCTCTCGGCTCGGCACTGGAGCCTGGTGATCTCCTCCGGTCGGCGGCAGATTTTTTCCCCACTCCTGATGATGTTGTTGTAGGTTTCCTTGTCTCCGCCGTGGGGTCCAGGGGACGGAAAGTCCACATCAAACCACTTGGTCCAGCTGCACCGGGGATGACAGTCTCTGGTGACTGGTTGGGAGTGGGTTGTCTTGGATACAGAAACATGGCTTGTGCTGGTCTTTGAAACAGAAGCTGTGCTGGTGGTGGTAACAGGGCTGGGAGTAGTTCCAGAACCAGAGGTTGTGCTGCTTGTAGCAGCTGAGGTTTTGCTGGTCTGTGGAGTGGAGGTTGTGCTGCTTGTAGGGGGAGAGGTTGTGCTGGTTGTAGTAGCAGAGGTTGTGCTGGTTGTAGGGGAAGAGGTTGTGCTGGTTGTAGGGGCAGAGATTGTGCTGGTTGTAGGAGCAGAGGTTGTGCTGGTTATTGGAGCAGAGGTTGTGCTGGTGGTAGGAGCCGAGGTTGTGCTGCTTGCAGGGGCAAACGTTGTGCTGGTTGTAGGAGCTGAGGAAGTGCTCGTTGTGGGAGCCAAGGTTGTGCTGCTTGTAGGGGCAGAGGATGTGCTGGTCTGTGGAGTGGAGGTTGTGCTGGTTGTAGGGGCAGAAGTTGTGCTGGTTGTGGGAGCAGAGGTTGTGCTGGTTGTAGGAGCAGAAGTTGTGCTGGGTGTAGAAGCAGGGGTTGTGCTAGTTGTAGGGGCAGAGGTTGTGCTGGTCTGTGCAGTGGAGGTTGTGCTGGTTGTCACCAAAGTGGTTGTCCTGGATTTCTGCCAAGAGGAGGTGCTCTGAGTTGGGCTGGTGGCTCTCTCACTAGGGGTGCTAGGAGCTGTCACAGGTGTGGAGGTCACAGGGCAGCCCTTGGGGGTCTCACAGCAGAGTACCCGCACCTCGTAGTTGAGGCACATCTTGAAGGGTCCCTGCTGGTCCTGGTTCCGGCACACCAGGCCCTCTTCACGGCTGCACTGCACCACCTGGCCCAGGTGTTCGATGCTCACCTCCGGGTGGCTCTCGGCTCGGCACTGGAGCCTGGTGATCTCCTCCGGTCGGCGGCAGATTTTTTCCCCACTCCTGATGATGTTGTTGTAGGTTTCCTTGTCTCCGCCATGGGGTCCAGGGGACGGAAAGTCCACATCAAACCACTTGGTCCAGCTGCACCGGGGATGACAGTCTCTGGTGACTGGTTGGGAGTGGGTTGTCTTGGATACAGAAACATGGCTTGTGCTGGTCTTTGAAACAGAAGCTGTGCTGGTGGTGGTAACAGGGCTGGGAGTAGTTCCAGAACCAGAGGTTGTGCTGCTTGTAGCAGCTGAGGTTTTGCTGGTCTGTGGAGTGGAGGTTGTGCTGCTTGTAGGGGGAGAGGTTGTGCTGGTTGTAGTAGCAGAGGTTGTGCTGGTTGTAGGGGAAGAGGTTGTGCTGGTTGTAGGGGCAGAGATTGTGCTGGTTGTAGGAGCAGAGGTTGTGCTGGTTATTGGAGCAGAGGTTGTGCTGGTGGTAGGAGCCGAGGTTGTGCTGCTTGCAGGGGCAAACGTTGTGCTGGTTGTAGGAGCTGAGGAAGTGCTCGTTGTGGGAGCCAAGGTTGTGCTGCTTGTAGGGGCAGAGGATGTGCTTGTCTGTGGAGTGGAGGTTGTGCTGGTTGTAGGGGCAGAAGTTGTGCTGGTTGTGGGAGCAGAGGTTGTGCTGGTTGTAGGAGCAGAAGTTGTGCTGGGTGTAGAAGCAGGGGTTGTGCTAGTTGTAGGGGCAGAGGTTGTGCTGGTCTGTGCAGTGGAGGTTGTGCTGGTTGTCACCAAAGTGGTTGTCCTGGATTTCTGCCAAGAGGAGGTGCTCTGAGTTGGGCTGGTGGCTCTCTCACTAGGGGTGCTAGGAGCTGTCACAGGTGTGGAGGTCACGGGGCAGCCCTTGGGGGTCTCACAGCAGAGTACCCGCACCTCGTAGTTGAGGCACATCTTGAAGGGTCCCTGCTGGTCCTGGTTCCGGCACACCAGGCCCTCTTCACGGCTGCACTGCACCACCTGGCCCAGGTGTTCGATGCTCACCTCCGGGTGGCTCTCGGCTCGGCACTGGAGCCTGGTGATCTCCTCCGGTCGGCGGCAGATTTTTTCCCCACTCCTGATGATGTTGTTGTAGGTTTCCTTGTCTCCGCCGTGGGGTCCAGGGGACGGAAAGTCCACATCAAACCACTTGGTCCAGCTGCACCGGGGATGACAGTCTCTGGTGACTGGTTGGGAGTGGGTTGTCTTGGATACAGAAACATGGCTTGTGCTGGTCTTTGAAACAGAAGCTGTGCTGGTGGTGGTAACAGGGCTGGGAGTAGTTCCAGAACCAGAGGTTGTGCTGCTTGTAGCAGCTGAGGTTTTGCTGGTCTGTGGAGTGGAGGTTGTGCTGCTTGTAGGGGGAGAGGTTGTGCTGGTTGTAGTAGCAGAGGTTGTGCTGGTTGTAGGGGAAGAGGTTGTGCTGGTTGTAGGGGCAGAGATTGTGCTGGTTGTAGGAGCAGAGGTTGTGCTGGTTATTGGAGCAGAGGTTGTGCTGGTGGTAGGAGCCGAGGTTGTGCTGCTTGCAGGGGCAAACGTTGTGCTGGTTGTAGGAGCTGAGGAAGTGCTCGTTGTGGGAGCCAAGGTTGTGCTGCTTGTAGGGGCAGAGGATGTGCTGGTCTGTGGAGTGGAGGTTGTGCTGGTTGTAGGGGCAGAAGTTGTGCTGGTTGTGGGAGCAGAGGTTGTGCTGGTTGTAGGAGCAGAAGTTGTGCTGGGTGTAGAAGCAGGGGTTGTGCTAGTTGTAGGGGCAGAGGTTGTGCTGGTCTGTGCAGTGGAGGTTGTGCTGGTTGTCACCAAAGTGGTTGTCCTGGATTTCTGCCAAGAGGAGGTGCTCTGAGTTGGGCTGGTGGCTCTCTCACTAGGGGTGCTAGGAGCTGTCACAGGTGTGGAGGTCACAGGGCAGCCCTTGGGGGTCTCACAGCAGAGTACCCGCACCTCGTAGTTGAGGCACATCTTGAAGGGTCCCTGCTGGTCCTGGTTCCGGCACACCAGGCCCTCTTCACGGCTGCACTGCACCACCTGGCCCAGGTGTTCGATGCTCACCTCCGGGTGGCTCTCGGCTCGGCACTGGAGCCTGGTGATCTCCTCCGGTCGGCGGCAGATTTTTTCCCCACTCCTGATGATGTTGTTGTAGGTTTCCTTGTCTCCGCCGTGGGGTCCAGGGGATGGAAAGTCCACATCAAACCACTTGGTCCAGCTGCACCGGGGATGACAGTCTCTGGTGACTGGTTGGGAGTGGGTTGTCTTGGATACAGAAACATGGCTTGTGCTGGTCTTTGAAACAGAAGCTGTGCTGGTGGTGGTAACAGGGCTGGGAGTAGTTCCAGAACCAGAGGTTGTGCTGCTTGTAGCAGCTGAGGTTTTGCTGGTCTGTGGAGTGGAGGTTGTGCTGCTTGTAGGGGGAGAGGTTGTGCTGGTTGTAGTAGCAGAGGTTGTGCTGGTGGTAGGAACAGGGCTGGTAGTAGTTCCAAGACCAGAGGTTTTGCTGACTGTAGAGGCAGAAGTTGTGCTGGTTGTAGGAGAAGAGGTTTTGCTGGTGGTAGGAACAGGGCTGGGAGTAGTTCCAGCACTAGAGGTTGTGCTGGTTGTAGGAGCAGAGGTTCTGCTGGTTGTAGGAGCAGAGGTTGTGCTGGTTGTAGGAGAAGAGGTTGTGCTGGTGGTAGGAACAGGGCTGGGAGTAGTTTCAGGACCAGAGGTTGTGCTGGTTGTAGCGGCAGAGGTTGTGCTGCTCTTAGGAGCAGAAGTTGTTCTTGTTGTATGGGCAGAGGTTGTGCTGGTGGTGGGAACAGGGCTTGGGGTAGTTCCAGGACCAGAAGTTGTGCTGGTTGTGGGAGCTGAGGTTGTGCTGGTCTGTGGAGTGGAGGTTTTGCTGCTTGTAGGGGTAGAGGTTGTGCTGGTTGTAGTAGTAGATGTTGTGCTGGTTGTAGAAGCAGAGGTTGTGCTGATTGTAGGAGCTGAGGTTGTGCTGGTTGTAGGGGCAGAGGTTGTGCTGGCTGTAGGAGCAGAGATTGTGCTCGTGGTAGGAACAGGGCTGGGAGTAGTTCCAGGACCAGAAGTTGTGCTTGTTGTAGGAACAGAGATTGTGCGTGTTGTAGCAGCAGAGGTTGCGCTGGTGGTAGGAACAGGGTTGGGAGTAGTTCCAGGGGCAGAGGTTGTGCTGGCTGTAGAAGCAGAGGTTGTGCTGGTTGTAGCAGTAGAGGTTGTGCTGCTTGTAGGGACAGAGGTTGTTCTGGTTGTAGGGGCAGAGGTTGTGCTGGTGGTGGGAATGGGGCTTGAAGTAGTTCCAGGACCAGAAGTTGTGCTGGTTGTAGGAGCTGAAGTGGTGCTCGTCTGTGGAGTGGAAGTTGTGCTGCTTATAGGGGCAGAAGTTGTGCTGGTTATAGTAGCAGAGGTTGTGCTGGTTGTAGGAGACAAGGTTGTGCTGGTGGTAGAGGTAGAGATTGTGCTGGTTGTAGTAGCAGAGGTTGTGCTGGTTGTAGTCGCAAAGGTTGTGCTGGTGGTAGAGGCAGAGATTGTGCTGGTTGTAGGGGCTGAGGTTCTTCTGGGTGTAGGAGCAGAGGTCGTGCTGGTTATAGGGGCAGAGGCTGTGCTGGTTGTTGGGGCAGAGGTTGTGCTGGTTGTAGAAGCAGAGGTTGTGCTGGTGGTAGAAGCAGAGGTTGTGCTGGTGGTAGGAACAGGGCTGGGAGTAGTTCCAGGACCAGATGTTGTGCTGGTTGTAGGAACAGAGATTGTACTGGTTGTAGAAGCAGAGGTTGTGCTGGTGGTAGAAACAGGGCTGGGAGTAGTTCCAGGACCAGAGGTTATGCTAGTTGTAGAAGCAGAAGTTGTGCTGGTGGTAGGAACAGGACTGGGAGTAGTTTCAGGACCAGAGATTCTGCTGGTTGTAGTGGCAGATATTGTGCTGCTTATAGGGACAGAGGTTGTGCTAGTTGTAGGAGCAGAGGTTGTGCTAGTGGTGGGAACAGGGCTGGGAGTAGTTCCAGGACTAGAGTTTGTGCTGCTTGTAGGAGCAGAGCTGGTACTGGTTGTAGGAGGAGAGGTTGTGCTGGTGGTAGGAACAAGGCTGGGAGTAGTTCCAGCACTAGAGGTTGTGCTGGTTGTAGGAGCAGAGGTTGTGCTGGTTGTAGGAGCAGAGGTTGTGCTGGTTGTAGGAGCAGAGGTTGTGCTGGTTATAGGAGAAGAGGTTGTGCTGGTGGTAGGAACAGGGCTGGGAGTAGTTTCAAGACCAGAGGTTGTGCTGGTTGTACCGGCAGAGGTTGTGCTGCTCTTAGGAGCAGAAGTTGTTCTTGTTGTATGGGCAGAGGTTGTGCTGGTGGTGGGAACAGGGCTTGGGGTAGTTCCAGGACCAGAAGTTGTGCTGGTTGTAGGAGCCGAGGTTGTGCTGGTCTGTGGAGTGGAGGTTGTGCTGCTTGTAGGGGTAGAGGTTGTGCTGGTTGTAGTAGCAGAGGTTGTGCTGGTTGTAGGAGCAGAGGTTGTGCTGATTGTAGGAGCTGAGGTTGTGCTGGTTGTAGGGGCAGAGGTAGTGCTGGTGGTAGGAACAAGGCTGGGAGTAGTTCCAGAACCAGAAGTTGTGCTCGTTGTAGGAGCAGAGATTGTGCTTGCTGTACCAGCAGAGGTTGTGCTGGTGGTAGGAACAGGGCTGGGAGTAGTTCCAGGACCAGATGTTGTGCTGATTGTAGAAGCAGAGGTTGTGCTGGTGGTAGGAACAGGGCTAGGAGTAGTTTCAGGACCAGAGATTCTGCTGGTTGTAGTGGCAGAGGTTGTGCTGGTTGTAGGGGCAGAGTTTGTGCTGGTTGTAGGAGCAGAGGTTGTGCTGGTTGTAGGAGCAGAGATTGCACTGGTGGTGGGAACAGGGCTGCGAGTAGTTCCAGGACCAGAAGTTGTGCTCGTTGTAGGAGCAGAGATTGTGCTTGTTGTAGCAGCAGAGATTGTGCTGGTGGTAGGAACAGGGCTGGGAGGAGTTCCGGGACCAAAGGTTGTGCTGGTTGTAGAAGCAGAGGTTGTGCTGGTGGTAGGAACAGGGCTTGGAGTAGTTTCAGGACCAGAGATTGTGCTGGTTGTTAGGACAGAGGTTATGCTGGTTGTAGGAGCAGAGGTTGTTCTGGCTGTAGGAGCAGAGGTTGTGCTGGTTGTATGGGCATAGGTTGTACTGGTCTGTGGAGTGGAGGTTGTGCTGGTTGTCACCAAAGTGGTTGTCCTGGATTTCTGCCAAGAGGAGGTGCTCTGATTTGGGCTGGTGGCTCGCCCACTTGGGGTGCTAGGAGCTGTCACAGGTGTGGAGGTCACGGGGCAGCGTTTGGGGGTCTCACAGCAGAGCACGCGCACCTCGTAGTTGAGGCACATCTTGAAGGGTCCCTGCTGATCCTGGTTCCGGCACACCAGGCCCTCTTCGCGTCTGCACTGCACCACCTGGCCCAGGTGTTCGATGCTCACCTCCGGGTGGCTCTCGGCTCGGCACTGGAGCCTGGTGATCTCCTCCGGTCGGCGGCAGATTTTTTCCCCACTCCTGATGATGTTGTTGTAGGTTTCCTTGTCCCCGCCGTGGGGTCCGGGAGACGGGAAGTCCACGTCGAACCACTTTGTCCAGGTGCACCGGGGATGACAGTCTCTAGTGACTGGTCTGGTGTGGGTGCCCTGTGTGACGCTGGTTGCTGTGGACCCACCCCTGGAGGTGGCTGTGGGTTGCTCTGTGGAGGCCGAGGGCATGTGTGTGGTGAAGGTGGTCTGGGTCTGAGCTCTGGTTGGGTGTGGAGTCGGCCGTGTCGTTGCGACGGTCTTCGGCGGTCTGGTGATGTCTCTGCACACGTTCACTGTCTCGCAACACTGGATGCGGATCTCATAGTTGTAGCAGATGGGTGGGAGCTGGTTCTTGTTCAGGCAAATCAGCCCCTCCGTGCGGCTGCAGATGATGTCCTGCCCCAGGTCTGCCAGTGGTATGTTGGGGAAGCTCTCTGCCCGGCACTGCACGCTGCGAGGACTTTCACAGAATGTGTATCCTTCATCTCTCAAATTTTGAAATGTGTCAAAATCTCCGCCATTTATTCCGGGAGCAGGGTAGCTGCCGTCGATCCACTCGGTCCAGGTGCAAAGCTCCTGTAGGCAGGAGGATGTGCTGGGCTCGGTGGGGGTGGGCTTGCTGGAGACCACAGGGGTCCCCGGGGCCGTGGTCGACATGGATGATGTTGATGTTGCCGGCACTGGCGGAGGGCTGGGAGTTGAGAAAGTTTTTTTGACAGACGTAGCGGTACCTGGGGCAGGTGTTGTCCTGGCTGTAGAGAGAGCCACGGAGCCAGATGTGCTGCTGGGGGCCGAGGAGGCTGAGGCCCGAGTTTCAGTGGTCTTGGAGGTTGTTGGAGGAGTGGTCTGGGCTGGACTGCTAGAGGTGGAGCCAGGTGTGGAGGTCACGGGGCAGCGTTTGGGGGTCTCACAGCAGAGCACGCGCACCTCGTAGTTGAGGCACATCTTGAAGGGTCCCTGCTGATCCTGGTTCCGGCACACCAGGCCCTCTTCGCGTCTGCACTGCACCACCTGGCCCAGGTGTTCAATTCTCACCTCTGGGTGGCTCTTGGCTCGGCACTGGAGCCTGGTGATCTCCTCCGGTCGGCGGCAGATTTTTTCCCCACTCCTGATGATGTTGTTGTAGGTTTCCTTGTCCCCGCCGTGGGGTCCAGGAGACGGGAAGTCCACATCGAACCACTTTGTCCAGGTGCACCGGGGATGACAGTCTCTAGTGACTGGTCTGGTGTGGGTGCCCTGTGTGACGCTGGTTGCTGTGGACCCACCCCTGGAGGTGGCTGTGGGTTGCTCTGTGGAGGCCGAGGGCACGTGTGTGGTGAAGGTGGTCTGGGTCTGAGCTCTGGTTGGGTGTGGAGTCGGCCGTGTCGTTGCGACGGTCTTCGGCGGTCTGGTGATGTCTCTGCACACGTTCACCGTCTCGCAACACTGGATGCGGATCTCATAGTTGTAGCAGATAGGTGGGAGCTGGTTCTTGTTCAGGCAAATCAGCCCCTCCGTGCGGCTGCAGATGATGTCCTGCCCCAGGTCTGCCAGCGGTGTGTTGGGGAAGCTCTCTGCCCGGCACTGCACGCTGCGAGGACTTTCACAGAATGTGTATCCTTCATCTCTCAAATTTTGAAATGTGTCAAAATCTCCGCCATTTATTCCGGGAGCAGGGTAGCTGCCGTCGATCCACTCGGTCCAGGTGCAAAGCTCCTGTAGGCAGGAGGATGTGCTGGGCTCGGTGGGGGTGGGCTTGCTGGAGACCACGGGGGTCCCCGGGGCCGTGGTCGACATGGATGATGTTGATGTTGCCAGCACTGGCAGAGGGCTGGGAGTTGAGAAAGTTTTTTTGACAGACGTAGCGGTACCTGGGGCAGGTGTTGTCCTGGCTGTAGAGAGAGCCACGGGGCCAGATGTGCTGCTGGGGGCTGAGGAGCCTGAGGCCCGAGTTTCAGTGGTCTTGGAGGTTGTTGGAGGAGTGGTCTGGGCTGGACTGCTAGAGGTGGAGCAGGCTAGGGGCGTGCAGCACAGGACCCTGATCTGGTAGTTGTAGCAGAGCCCCGATGCCTGCTCCCTATTATGACAGGTCAGCCCCACGTCCGGGCTGCACTGCACACGCTGCCCCAGGACTTGGAGCGGCACGCCGGGGGCGTCCTCGGCTCGGCATTCCACCGACCTGGGTGATTCGCACACCCGGTACCCATGGGCGCGGAGGTTCTCCAGTGTGTCGAAGTCACCGCTGTCCGTGCCCCGTCCAGGGCGGCTGACGTCCATCCATGGCGACCACAGGCACTTTTCCCCGCAGACCGGCGGCAGCGAGGCAGAGGCTGTGGGCGGCCTCGTCCTGGGAGACGTGCCTGCTGTGGTGGGCCAGGCGCTGCTCGGAGGGCCTGTGTGCGCGCTGCTCGGGCCAGGGCTGGGGGCGTGCGTGGAGCTCACGACTGTGGGCAGAAGAGAAGGCAGCTGAGCATGAGAGGCCGGCACTTGGGGGCCGCCCCCGCCCCTCCCTGCGCCCTGTCAGCGGTCTGGAGCTGCGCCAGCGGGTCTATCTGCCTGTCCCCACCCACGATCCCTGCTCAGAACCCACATGAGCGGCACAGGTGCTGAAGAGCCAGGCGAACTGACTGAGTTTTAGGGAAGTGGCTCCCAGGCCATGCCCTGAGCAGGGTCCACATATCTGTGCCCCAGAACACTAGAATTCCAGAGCTTTCTACTCTCAGAGAAGCTCAGATGATGCCTTGGGGCCCTGAGACATCCCCCAGGAGAGGGCGAGGACATGGGGGTACCTGAGCCCTGAGCAGTGTGAGGCAAGTGACAGCTGTGCATCCCTGGGGTCAGCCTTGGCTGCCAGACCCCCGACACCCCCATGAGGTCAGGCCCCGGGGGCTGCTGAGGGCAGGACTTGGACGCCAGGCCTGCCAGGGTGACTTGGAGGCCAGGCCCTCCCCACTGCAGGTGGCTGGCAGGGAAACAGCAGGTCATCCCCGAGCCCGACTCCCTGCTCCTTGGTCCCTTCTTGATCCTCAGGGGCTGCCACCCACGCCCAGAGCTGCTGTGACCTCAGCATCCAGCAAAGGCAGCTGTGCCGGGCAGTGGGAGGGGCTCACCCTGGGGCTCCTCGGCCGCATTTGCCTTACCGAGCGGGGGTGTGGAGAAGGAGAAGGTGGTTGGGGGGACAGGGGTGGTGGGGCTGCAGGGGTAGACCCTCCTCTCAATGGTGCCGTTGGCCCCGCAGCGGGCGGAGATGCAGCCACCCGTGCCGTCCGTCGTGTGGTAGATGACGTCCCCTGAGTGGAAGCGCTGTCCATTGTAGGTACAGACACAGGCTGTGGGGACAGAGGGGCCAGGCCCATCAGAGGCTGGGCGCAGACAGAGACCCCCGGACCCCAGCCCCAGGGGCTGCCAGCCGCTCACCCTCAGCTTTGTAGGTGCACTCCACGCCACGCTCGGTACAGAGGCTAGAGACAAGGAAGAAGGGCAGGCCGATGCATGGGGGTGGCCGTGTGCTTTCCACGGGCATCCCATGCTACCAACGGCGGGCAGGGAGCAGCTCCGACAGGGGTGGAGTTCCCTGGGCACTGCATTGTACCCCCGGACTGGGGGACAGGAGGCTGGCCCCACCTGGGTCCCAGCAGTTGTCTCTCCAGGGTCAGCCCAAGGTCCCTCCCTCGTGGGGCCCCTCCAGTCGGGGGCCAGGGGAGGTGGGTGCCAGAGTGGAGCCATTACTTTCCAGGGGTGATTTTAACGGGGAACTTGGGGCTCCATCTCAGCCCAGCTTCCTGCTGCTGCCCCCTGAGCCCCTAGAGCCTGCTCCCCAGAGGTTGTGCTGGTTTTCTGCCCAGAGGAGCCCTACACCCAGTCCCGCCTCTGGGACTCAGGACATGGGGGTGCCGGCCCCTGAGAAGCTTATGTCACAGATGCCTGGGCCAGGACAGGACCCACAGCTTCAACTCCAGTAACGGGGAGGTCCCCAGCCCTGCCGCTCCCAGCCCCACCCAAAGCCCAGGCTGTGGCCAAATTCCCCTGCATGCTGCAGGCTCCACATTCCTCCCGCCAAACGACTCACCAGGACTGGCAGTTCTTGTCCGAGGGCACCACTGCACCTGGCCGGTAGGACTTCCCATGGACGTGGCACCGTGGTGGCAGAGGCGGGGTCGGGCAGGTGGCCACACACTGCATTTTGTCCTCATCAAAGATGGGAGCCTCTGGTGGGCACTTGGGGTAGCAGCCTGCGGGCCAGAGAGGCCAGAGTCACAACCAGACCGAGCGTCGTCTGCCTCGCTCCAGAGGGCTCCTCCCAGCCCCCAAGCAGTGGGCCTCGCGGATAGCACCAGAATGTGCTGGAAGCTGGGGCCACAGAGGCTCCTCGAGGGACCAGGAGAAGGCCACAGGCGGCGGAGCCCAGGCCACCCCTCCCGGCCGGCCCCAGCCCACCTTCTAGGCCCCGGACGTCCCGCAGGCAGTCTCCACGCGGGTTCCTGCAGGTGCGCAGGCAGGGCGCCCCGCAGGGCTGGTAGTGCCACTCGCACTGGCCTTTGGGGTTGTAGTAGTCGCAGAACAGAGCTGCAGGGAGGAAGGGAGGGCTCGGTGGGGCCCCAGGCACTCACTCGGAGAGGCCCCGCACCCCAGGGCCACTCTAAAGCCGCTTCCCTCCCCTGCACCTCCCAGCCATTGCAAGATGGGGACCCCCCAGTCATCAGGGTGCCACACAGGCTGCCACCAGAGTGGGGTCTCCAGTCAGAGCAGCTCCAGCAGTGCCCGTTCCCGGCAAGGCTCTGTGTGGGCTAAAGCTGGGCAGCTCTGCTGACCCCTCTGCCCAGAAAGTTCTACCATGCCAGCAACCCCTCCGTCAGCCACGCCCTCCTCTCTAGAGCTGGACAGCTCTGCTGACCCCTCTGCCCAGAACGTTCTACCATGCTGGGGACCCCTCCGTCAGCCACGCCCTCCTCTCTGGGCCCAGGTGTTTCTGTTTATTTGGAAACCTTCCCCACCTCCCCACCCCCACGAATCAGCGACACCCTGCTGGCACTTCCTGTTCTGCCCCGGGCACCCACTGGCACTCACGGCAGATGCTCGGGGTCCGCCAGGACACACACAGGCCCACTTCATGGCAGGCCTGGGCATAGGCGGCCACGGCCGTGCAGAAACACTCGCAGTCACCCCCTGAGTCGCAGGCACACGCATCGTTCACACAGGCCTCGTAGTACCTGGCCGGCTCCACCTGAGGGAGACGGGGCTTCAGGTTCCAGGGACCCCCCCCACCTACCCCATGGGCTCTTGGGGACTGGGCCCATGGTAGCACATTGACTGGGGCCGAGTTCCAGTGGAGCTCAGGGAGGGTGAATGCCCATCCCCAGGTGGCCGGCTGGGCCCATCTGGATATCCACAGGGCCCGGGGCTTCCTCGGCAGCCCTTGGGGTTAACACCCCCCAGGGACCCGAAACCACAGCTGACAGGTGTCAGAGCTGGAAGCCCAGCCCCTCTAGGCGAGCCCACACCAGCGCCAGTCCCAGCAGCCCACACCCTTGGTTGGCAGCTGTCCCCCAGCCCCCATTCCCTTCTCCCTTCTGGGGCCTCCTTGGGTCACCATGACCCCCTTGGGCCCAGAGAAATGCCCCCCGGCCAGCATACGTGTGCGTGGCAGGCGGCGAAGGTGGGGCCGTGGAGGATGCTGCACTGTTTCTGGGCCCAAGACTTGCGGAAGGGGTTGGCCCTGCAGGGGTCCTTGGGCGCCAGGGCGTCTGGGCAGGAGGGGGAGAGCTTCCAGCTGTTCCCGAACTCCAGCACGTCCCCCACCACGGACCGGCTCCGCGTGGCAAAGTCATTGACGGCATTGTCGTCGAAGTTCCCGCACAGGCCGCAGACCCTGCCCTGCAGAGGCACCGGGAGAGGTGGAGGTGGGTGCAGCAAACCTAGAAGGCCAGAGCCCCCCTGGCCCGTGGCCGCCTCCCCCCACCCAGCTGGCCAACAGCGACCACAGGTGCTGCTTCCTCCTTCCCACCTCCAGCTACACCTGGGGAGGCCCCGGGCAGTGGAGCTGAGCACCGAGGGCCGAGGCCAGACGCAAGCCCCTCCTGGAGAAAAAGGAGCTGATGTGGCCTCGAAGGATCCGCCTAAGTCCTGACCCCGGCGCCTGTGCATGGCACCTCACTGGGAGATGGGGTCTTGCAGATTGAGGTAATGAGTGGGTCCTGAATCCAATGCCTGGTGTCCTTATAAAAGAGGGAAACTTAGACCCAGTCACAGGGAGGAGGCTGCATGAAGACGGGGCAGCGATCCAAGTGATGTGGCCACAGCCAAGGAGCGCTGGGGTCCCCGGCAGATGCAAGGGGCCAAAAGGAGCCCCCAGAACCTTCTGAAAGAGCTCGCCCCTGTGGATGCCCTGCTGGACTTCCAGTGTCCAGGCTGCAGGCAAATCCGCCAGGGTGCGGGTCTTTGCTCTGGCCCCAGAACACTGACACCCAGCCAAGGAGTCTCCTGACCCGCTGCCCTTGCCAAGGCTCCGTCCCCCCAACTTCCCACCCCACTTTCATCTCTGTGTTTCTCTCTGTGTCTCTGTGCCTCTTGTCTCTGCCCACCTGTTCTGCGCACCCCACCTCCAGGTTTCCAGCCGGCCCTGGCCTGGACGAGGGGTGTGGTCTCACCTTGAACTCGGGGCTGAGGTTGATGAAGATGCTGGTCTTCTTGTCCCACAGCAGCACCAGGCCGATGTTGGTGTCCACCACCAGGTAGATGCCCATCTGCCGGACGGTGTATGGCACCTCCTGGCTCTCGTCCGTCCCGATTACCTCTACCTTCCCGTGGTTCAGCTTCAGCTCGGAGCCCTGCATGGCAAGAGGTCGCTCAGGGACCCCGGCAAGAACCCCAGCCCACCTGGCCAGACGCTGCCATGGGAGCCTCCCGGACGGCACGCGACCGCTCAGCCTTGCTCACCCCCAGGAAGATCTTGATGGCCTTGGAGCAGGTGGTCCCTGTGGTGCCACAGGGGACGTTCTCGGTGACGACACGGAAGGACTCCTGGGCGCTGTCTTTCCCACCACAGTGGTTCTGGGGAAGCAGAGGCCATCAAGGACCAGGCAGGCCCTGCCCTCTTCCCGCAAGGAGGATGAGGCGGGGACAACCTGTGTGCACCCTGGGGCAGCCGCAGAGAGGCAGAGGCAGTGAGCAGCTGTGGGCCATGGGGGCCACCGTGAGGACCCCAAACGCGCCAGCTCACCTGCACCAGCGTGTACTCGCAGTCTCCGTTGAAGCTGTAGCTCTGCCCGTCGAAGGTGAGGTAGTGGCCGTCCCCGTACACGGCACAGGTGGCCAGGCAGGGGTCATCTGTGCACCGCCACATCCTGCTGTCACAGGTGCTGGGAGACATCTGGGGGTCAGGCTAGAGCACACACAGGGTGCCTGCCTGGCTGGGTGCAGCCTTCCTACCCCCGGGGGGACCTGGCACCATAGACACGCACCCACTGGGCCTCCCTGGCTGGGGCTGCTGGTGGCGTCCAGCCCTGAGTCTGTGCCCTGCGTTTTCCCGGGACCCCTGTGCTGGGGGCTCACCCGTCTTTAAGGAGGGCCTCTGGTATCCTGGGCCTGACACCCCCCATGGGCTTTGAGCCCCCCGCATACCAGGTGTTGCAGCCCACCCGGATGGTCTGGCCGGCCCGGTAGCTGGCCTCGTTGTGCACGCAGGGGCAGTCCTCCACAGTGATGCAGCCACCCTCGCCGTCCGCCACCAGCCCGTCGGGGCACACGCAGCCAGGCAGACACTGGGGGCTGTACTGCAGGGCCAGCAGACATCACTGAGTGATGGGGCAGGGCACGGGGTCTGCCAGGTCCTCCCAGGGACAGCTCACCCGCACCACAGTGGAGGGACCACAGGACCAGGGAGTCTGGGAGCACGTGGGCAGCTGTCCTCCGGGACGTGGGGCAGCCCATGCCCTCATGTGTCGGAGGCTCACCGCTGCCCACCCTGGGGGCAGGCACCCTTAGCAGGCAGGGGCGGATGGAGGATCTGTCATTGGGGAGTCCTCAGGGGCTTACACAGGTCATGTCCAGGGTGTGGCAGCTCTTCTGACAGCCGGCCCCTGCATCCCCGGGCGTGGCGTTGCGGCAGTCAAAGAACACCATGGGCGCAGCACACACTGGGGAGGGAGGGGCCGTCAGGGGGCCCAGCCACAGGCTGCTGCGGTGCCTCAACCATGTTCAGGGAGGATGTGTCTGTGCCATGTGCTTGTGCATGAGTGGGTGCATGTGCATGAGTGGGTGTGAGTGCATGTGCATGAGTGGGTGTGTGAGCATTGCATAAGTGGGTGTGAGTGCGTGTGCATGAGTATGAGTGTGTGCATGAGTGGGTGTGTGAGCGTGTGCATGAGTATGAGTGTGTGCATGAATGGGTGTGTGAGCGTGTGCATGAGTATGAGTGTGTGCATGAGTGGGTGTGAGTGCGTGTGTATGAGTGGGCGTGTGAGTGTTGCATAAGTGGATGTGAGTGTGTGTGCATGAGTGTGAGAGTGTGTGCATGAATGTGTGTGTGTGCATGTGCCTGAGTGGGTGTGTGAGCATGTGCATGAGTGGGCATGAGTGGGTGTGAGTGTCATGTGTGCGCCCACACCCTCCTTTCTTCCCCCTTGCTGCCTAGAGGGCACAAATCATGCCTGACACTGAGCAGCTGATCGACAGCCACCAGCCCCGTTGACTTGTGGTGGGGCTAACCCTGAAGCCATTTTTCAGGATTTCTTATGGAGATGAGGAGGCTGGGGGCCACAGTGCCTCCTTTCTGGCACTCACCTGGGGTGGGGGCTTGGCCTCCGATGCAGCTCAGCTTCCCTTGTGTGCAGGTGCTGTGAGGAGATGGTGGTCAGAGCCTCACCCTAGGCCAGGAGGCGCCAGGGACCCCCCAGTCCACAACGGGAGCTCTTACCAGACAGCCCCGCTGTCGTGCACTGACTCCCCATTGGGGATCATGGAGCCCCTGTGGTAGCAGGGACAGTTGCTGGCCTGCACACACTTGCCCGTGTCGTCCAGGAAGGTGCCCTCGGGACAGATGCAGCCATCCACGGGGATGAAGCCAACACTGCAGGTGATGTCCCCCTCGCTCAGGGAGCGGCAGGTGGGCTGGCAGGTGCTGACGTGGTAGTGGTAGGTCATCGACTTGGGGCAAGTGGTCATGGGCTTCGCTGTGGGATGCCAGGAAGAGGGGATTCTCAGGACACACAGCCTGGCGGTGGGCAGCCAGCCGTGAGTGAGCCCAGCCCTCTCGGCTACCCTCCCCTCCCCTCCTCGGCCGGGTCCAAGGCCGCACTGATCTGGGCGCTCCTTGCCCTCAAGCCCAGCACACAGGACGGGGGCCCTTAGAGCACCTGTGCACACTGGGGGCACCCCAAGACCCGCGACCACCCAGCGAAGGAAAGGGGCTGGGCTTGGCGGGCACTCACTGCAGACGCCGTCCCTCCAGCCACTGAGCTGCACGCCCTTGGCGGCACAGGCGTGCACATAGGAGGACAGCGCAGCACACAGGCAGTCCTCGCTCCGCTCACAGTTGCAGGTGTCAAACAGGCAGTTCTGCGGGGAAGGGGGTCATCGGGGCATCAGAGACCCCAGCCCACACCTGGTGGCCCCCCACACCCTGCAGGCCACACATCCAGCAGCCAGGGTCCTCCCATCCCAGGTCTTCCTGCCTCCAGGACCCCTCTGTGAGTCCTCACAGGCATCCCATCCCCTCAGCAAAATTGCTTGGCATGTCATGGAGCAGAACCACTGTGCAGAGCAGGGGTTACTGGGAGGACCAGGTCCTTCATCTCTGTGACCCAACAGGTCCAGCCATGCCCAGCTTGCCTCAGACACAGTGCATCAGCTCAGCCTTGGCCTAATTCCCATTTGGCCCCTGGGTCCAGGTGGGCAACAAACCCCTGAAGTTTAGCCCCTGGGCCTAGTGTAGGGATGGAGGTGCAAGAAAAACGCCATAAACATGGTTAACAAATGAGTGAAGGAATGAATGAGGGAATAAGTGAGTGAGTGGATGAGTGAGTGAGTGGATGAGTGAGTGAGTGGATGAGTGAGTGAGTGAATGAGTGGATGAATGAGTGAGTGAATGAGTAGGTGAAGGAATTAGTGAGTAAATGAGTGAATGAATGAGTGAAGGAATGAATGAGGGAATCAGTGAGTGGATGAGGAAGTGAGTGGATGAGTAATGAATGGATGAATGAGTGAGTGGATGAGTGAGTGGGTGAGTGAGTGGATGAATGAGTAGGTGAAGGAATTAGTGAGTCAGTAAATGAGTGAACGAGTGAGTGAAGGAATGAATGAGGGAATGAGCGAGTGAGTGGATGAGTGAGTGAGTGGATGAGTGAGTGAGTGAGTGGATGAGTGGGTGAATGAATGAGTAGGTGAAGGAATTAGTGAGTGAGTAAATGAGTGAATGAGTGAGTGAAGGAATGAATGAGGGAATGAGTGAGTGAGTGGATGAGTGAGTGAGTGGATGAGTGAGTGAGTGAGTGGATGAGTGAGTGGGTGAGTGAGTGGATGAATGAGTAGGTGAAGGAATTAGTGAGTCAGTAAATGAGTGAACGAGTGAGTGAAGGAATGAATGAGGGAATGAGCGAGTGAGTGGATGAGTGAGTGAGTGGATGAGTGAGTGAGTGAGTGGATGAGTGGGTGAATGAATGAGTAGGTGAAGGAATTAGTGAGTGAGTAAATGAGTGAATGAGTGAGTGAAGGAATGAATGAGGGAATGAGTGAGTGAGTGGATGAGTGAGTGAGTGGATGAGTGAGTGAGTGAGTGGATGAGTGGGTGAATGAATGAGTAGGTGAAGGAATTAGTGAGTGAGTAAATGAGTGAATGAGTGAGTGAAGGAATGAATGAGGGAATGAGTGAGTGAGTGGATGAGTGAGTGAGTGAATGAGTGAGTGAGTGGATGAGTGAGTGGATGAGTGAGTGAGTGAATGAATAAGTGAAGGAATTAGTGAGTGAGTAAATGAGTAAATGAAGAAATTCGTGAATGAGTGAGTAAATGAGTGAGCGGATGAGTGAATGAGTAAGTAGATGAGTAGGTGAAGGAATTAGTGAGTGAGTAAATGAGTGAATGAGTCAGTGAAGAAACGAGTGAATGAATGAGTGAGTGAGTGAGTGAAAGAGTGAGTGGGTGAGTGAGTGAGTAAGTAAGTGAATGAGTGAGTGAATGGGTAAGTGAATGGGTGAAAGGGTGAGTGAGTGGGTGAATGGGTGGGTGAGAGGGTGAGTGAGTGAATGGGTGAGTGGGTGAGTGAGCAAATGGATGAGTGGGTAAATGGGTGAATCGGTGAGTGAGTGGGGGGGCGAATGGGTGAATGGGTGGGTGAATGGGTGAATGGGTGAGTGAATGGGTGAATGGGTGGATGAGTGGGTGAGTGAGTGAATGAGTGAGTGGGTAAATGGGTGAATGGGTGAGTGAGTAGGAGAGTGAATGGGTGAACGGGTGAGTGAGTAGGTGAATGGGTGAGTGTGTGGGTGAGTGGTGAATGTGTGAATGAGTGAATGGGTGGGTGGGGATGTGGGGAATGGAGCTGGACAGACAGACTGGTTTCCAGCCCCTGGTGCCCATCACAGCCTAGAAAGGTTAGTCCTGCCTGCTGAGCCCCCCAGTGCCCTCCCAGCCCTCCTGGAGGCAGCTGTGAGGCTCAGTGGCTAGAGCCCAACTGGGCCAGGAGGCGGCAGATGTTACCGAGTAGTAGGTGCCCGGCTTCACAGCAGCATGGCAGTGGCTGAAGGGGCCGTCGGCGTCGGTCAGCTGCGAGCACCAGTGCTGAGCATACTTCTCTGTGGACAGAGGAGGGATAGGGTTAGGATTAGGATCAGGCAGCACACTCATCCCACCCACCTTGGCCTCTGGTGTGGGGTTTGGGGTGCCAGCTTCTCTGGGCAGTCTGACGTTGGGCCCTTCATCCTGCTACACACTCAGCCCAGGTGGTGTGGCGCCCTCCCCTAGGGAAAGCTCCCCCAAATGCAGGGTACGACATCCAGAGCCGAGGCTTCTCTCATTTCCTGCATGTCCCACCCAGCCCCTCACAGCCTCTCACAGTGCCACCTTCCAGGGACGCTAGTGACCACCACTGTGGACAGACAAACCAAGGCCCTTCTGGCCCCTCCACTGGGCTCACTGAACCCTGGCTTCCCAGGCTGCAGGAAGGAGGCCAGAACCAGCAAGATGGGGTCCCACCTCCCCATGGCTGGCGCCCAAGCTCTGAAGGCGAAGTGAATGACTGAGTGAGTGAGTGAGTGAGTGGATGAGTGAGTGAGTGAGTAGGTGAGTGGGTGAATGGGTGAGTGGGTGAGTGAGTATTGAGTGGGTGAGTGGGTGAGTGAGTGAATGGGTGAGTGGGTGAGTGGGTGAATGGGTGAGTGGGTGAGTGAGTGGGTGAGTGGGTGAGTGAGTGGGTGAGTGGGTGAATGGGTGGGTGAGTGGGCGAGTGAGTGAATGGGTGAATGGGCGGGTGAGTGGGTGAGTGGGTGAATCCATTCCCCACGTCCCCACCACCCCACGCTGTGCAGGGGTAGGCGGTCAGGGCCGATGTTGACCAACAGAGACTTGCACCCTTTCTTTGACCCTGAAGCAGATGCCCCACATTCCTGAAGCTCCACATAAGCTTGGGTAGGCGCCCACCATGAGCCTGTCCTTGGGCCCCTTCGTGAGCCACGCCACCCGGCTCACAGGCACACGCAGGGCTGGCCTCGCTGCCTGAAGCGCCAAATAGAAGCGGGTGAACCAGCGCCAGGCGGCCAGCACAGAGGCGAGCCGTGGACACATGTACCATTCTCCACGCTCAGGGAGCAGGGATCCTCAAAGCTGTTCCTGATGTTGGGGCAGGCGGCCTGGGTCTTGAAGGTGTTGAAGAAAGCCGCAGCTGTGGCCTCCACCACCCCACTGAGGGTCCGGAAGTCATCGGCCTGGATGCTGTTGAAGTTCCCACAGAGACCTGGGGCGGGTTAGGCAGGTTGAGGACCATGTGCCCCGGCCAGAGTGGGTGGGCTCCAGGCCCAGAAGGCAGCCCTCTTACCGCAGGTCTGCCCGCGGAGTTTGGGCGCCAGCCGCATGAACAGCTGCATGGTGGGCACCAGCTGCAGGTTCAGCTGCAGGCCCAGGCTGGTCTGGGCGATGATGAAGAAGGTTGAGGGTCTGAAGATGGTGACGTTGGCTGGGGACACAAAGGACAAGGGTTTTGCTGGGGGGATGTGGGGCGGGACCCCAGGCAGCCCCGGGATGGGGAAGAGGCCGCCACCTCACCTGCAGAGATGGGCAGCTGGGTGTAGATCTGATTCAGGAACACTTCCCCACTGGCCTTGATCACCACCACCTGAGGACAACCAGACAGATGTGTGAGCGCGGGGCAGGCTTGCGGCACCTCAGCCCCGCAGAGGCTGTGAAATGCGCCTGCAGGTGCCTGGGAGGCCTTTCCCTGCGGCTGTGGGTCCTACAAGGTGGCCTTGTGCTTACCCTGATTTTCTGAATTTTCTGTGAGGACCATGCCTTTTATTCTTTAGTAAAAACCAAAGTTATTAACTAAAAATAAATTGACTTCAGTGGAGAAGCCATGCTGGCCGCAGATGCGCCCAGTCCCTCCTTCCTGGGGCCCCTCGGGCCAGGTATGGCGGCCCGGGCGGCCCGGCCCTGATCTGGTCCCTTTAGGGACAGTCACATGGACCCATAAGTAGTGGACACAGCCAGTGTTGCCGGAGGGTCCCCGCCTCTCGCTGTTCACGCCAGGGATGAAGGGCTTGGGCAGAGGTGACTTGCAGAAGAGACAGGCCCCTTCCCCCTTCCCGGGGTTTGCCTTGCCAGGCTCCACTCACCGTCTGCGCCCCGTCCAGGCTCAGTGTCACGCTCTTCAGGCAGGTCTCGCTGTCCGTCAGCCCACACCTGCGCAGCTCAGCCAGTACAGTGAAGGCACTGCTGTCACAGGGCTGTGGAACAGGACACACCAGGGATCCTCACGCTCCACCCAACGCCCAGCCCGCCTGGCCCTGCCCCTCCACCCGGCTGTGCTCCTCTCCCTCACTAGAAACCCCCACTCCACCATCCCAGTCCCCGAGAGGGAGGTGTGCTAGGAGGGCCCCAGGTGTGGACACCCAGGCACACAGAGAAATCTGCATGCACCCTGGGGAGGCCACACTCTGCAACGCCAACTACAGGACCCTCTGGGAAAGACAGCACTCGGAAGGTGCAAATGCCAGCAGCTGCCAGAGGCTGGGCGAGAGAGGGGTGAGGAGCTCCAAGGGGTTTCAGGGCAGTGGAGCCGTCTGCGTGAAACTGCCTGGCAGGAACAAGACACTGCACATCCGTCCTAACCTGTGGAATTTCACCACCACGAGGGGCCCCGATGTCAACCATGACCTAGGAGGTGAGGGTGCCAGTGCAGCCTCCACCCCAGTGCAGGGTCTCATCTTGGGGAGACTGTGTGTTAGGTGCAGGGTCTCATCTGGTAGAGACTGTGTATTGGGTGCTGGGTCTTATCTCAGGGAGACTGTGTCATTTGGTGCTGGGTTTCATCCAAGGGAGACTGTGTTAGGTGCAGGGTCTCACCTGGGAGAGACTGTGTGTTAGGTGCAGGGTCTCATCTGGGAGAGACTATGTGTTGGTTACAGGGTCTCATTGTGGAGAGACTGTGTTGGGTGCAGGGTCTCATCGGGGGAGACTGTGTTGGGTGCAGGGTCTCATCCGGGAGACTGTGTGTTGGGGCAGGAGTGCTTTGTGCTCAATTTCTTTGTAAACCTAAAACTATTCTCAAGAGTAAAGTCTGTTAAATAAACAGCCCAAGGTGCAGAGGGCCCAGTGCTGGGTGGGGCCCAGTGCTGGGTGGGTGCTGGCGGCTCTGATCTGCAGCCTTCATGGTCCTATGAGGACTAGCGCTGGGGAGCTGGAGTGCTTCCTTGAGATCTCACCATCAGGGACCCCCAACGGTCACCCCAGGGGCAGCAGTGACATGCAACCGAGCTGGGGGAGCCTGTGGGAGGCTGGCCGTGGGCCCCCTCTGTCCGGCGAGCACCCCAGGCAGCCAGGCCGTACCTTGGTCAACACATAGCTGCAGTCCCCGTGCACCGTGTATTGCCTCTCGTCAAACGTGGAGAAGTGGGCACCTCCAAGCACAGAGCAGGTACCCGGGCACGGAACCTCCTGGCAGCTCCACCGGCCTCCAGAGCAGGTGCTGAGAACAAGAGATGGTGCCACGTGGGTGCCGGCCCCAGGAGACCAGCCTCTAGCCTCCGCATCAGGAGGCTGACCCGGTCTCACCCAGGCCTGCCTACACCGCAGCCCAGACGAGGGCGCCTGCCGGCCTGGGTCACAGCCCCCATCGGGTCCGTCCCATAGCACATCCTGGGGACCTGGAGGGGGGCCGGGACCTACCAGTTGGCGCAGTCTGTGGAGTAGGTGGCCCCTGGGGCATAGGCAGCCCCGTTGTAGACGCAGGCACACTTTGACACAGGGACACAGCCGGTCTGGCCGACGTCGTCAAGCACCGTCCCTGCAGGGGTCAGGCAGGCCTATGATGGGCGCCTGCTGTGTCCACGCAGTGGGTGTTGCAGGGGAACAACACGGCGGCCCTACAGCAAGCTGGGGCCTCAGCCAGCCCCAGGGGCCCGGGACAGGGACCTCAGCCAGCCTCAGGGGGCCAGGACAGGGGCCTCAGCCAGCCTCAGGGGACCGGGACACCTCAAGCCAGGGGCATCAGCCAGCCTCAGGGGCCCAGGACAGGATCCTCACCCAGCCTCAGAGGTCTGGGACACCTTGGGCCAGGGGCCTCAGCCAGCCTCAGGGGCCCAGGACAGGATCCTCACCCAGCCTCAGGGGCCTGGGACACCTTGGGCCAGGGGCTTCAGCCAGCCTCAAGGGGCCAGGACAGGAGCCTCAGCCAGCCTCAGGGGCCCAAGACAGGATCCTCAGCCAGCCTCAGGGGCCCAGGACAGGGTCCTCACCTAGCCTCAGGGGCCTGGGACACCTTGGGCCAGGGGCCTCAGCCAGCCTCAGGGGGCCTAAGACAGGGTCCTCAGCCAGCCTCAGGGGCCCAGGACAGGGTCCTCAGCCAGCCTCAAGGGGCCAGGACAGGGGCCTCAGCCAGCTTCAGACGCCTGGGACACCTTGGGCCAGGGGCCTCAGCCAGCCTCGGGGGCCCAGGACAGGGTCCTCACCCAGCCTCAGGGGCCTGGGACACTAGGACTGGGGTCCTTCTTTCGAGGCTTGGCCATGGGAGCACAGCCTTCTAGTTCCTGGGGTGCACCTGTGTTTCCCAGGGGCGGGGGAGCCTCACCCTCAGGGCAGAAGCAGCCGGCCACACAGTGGTCCTCGCAGGCCCGGGAGTGCTCCTGGTTGGAGCAGGTGTCTGCGCAGGGGGAGCGGCACTCGTGGTACTGCATGTTGTTGGGGCACTTCTGGGCTGTGGGAGGCAGAGAGACGGCTCACATCCGCCCGCCCCTGCCCTCCCTGCCAGAGGGGTTGGGGGACAGGGGGCCGGGACACTCACGGCAGAGATCAGGGCCCCGCCAGTCCTGGGGCAGCCCCCCTGCATGGGCGCACTGCCGGGAGTACTCGGCGAGGGTGTGGCAGACGCAGCTGAGCAGGTCCGTGTCTTCACAGAAGCAGAGTTCTTGCCTGCAGGCCTCCAGGTAGCTGCCGACATCCACCAGGGCCACGCAGCCAGAGAACAGCTGGCCATGCAGGAGCTCCTCGCAGATGCCCTAGGACAAAGGCCACAGCCCGTCTGAGTCCTCGGTGGGGGATCTGGACCGGTTCCCAGGCTCACAACCTCTCCTGCTCAACCTGCCAGGCCCTCTGTTCCCTCCAAGCCTTACAAAGCCAGTGGAGCAGTTCCTCGGGGGTTCAGGGACAGGGTCCTGACACTGCTCCGTGGGGTCGTCCATCTTCTGCAGGTTCCCGAATTCCATGGGTGTCAGCTTGGTGTCTGCGGGAAGCACAGAGGCAGACTCTGCCTGCAGGTCCCGGTACCTGTCAGCCCAGCACCCGAGCAGCAGAGCCCCCAGGGCCGGGTCCCTGGGGTGGGGTTTGAAGGGCCATCGGTGGCTCCTGCTCCCTCCAGATGCCTGAGTTGTCCTGACTGCACCCGCTTGGCCACCCCATGCATGCTGCTGGGACCCTCAGGGGGTCTGGAATGATGGGGAGAAACAGCCCAGGAGGTTGGTGTCCGGGCCACAGGGTGCCACCAGCTGAAGCTTCAACTGACCCAGGACCCTGGTCTTCTCCTGCCAGGCTGGCTGGAGCCTGAGCACCTCCCAGTCCACAGAACCCAGCCAACCCAGCGCTGGGCCTGCCTCGCCAAGGGCTGCTGGACACCCAGGCAGACTCAGTTCCCCACAGAGGGACACCCCGTACTCGGAGCTTGTATGGGGCTTCATGGGCCTGGCAGGGGGAGGCGGGGAGTGGGGCCCTGGCTGGTGCAGGTCACATTTGCAAGGCCACTGCCTGGTGGCAGAGACTCAAAGATCAAGAAGGAGGCAGGTCTGTCATTTCAGGAGAGGGCATGTGGTCAGGGGTCGCCACCCAGAGCAGCCACACAGAGCAAGGGGCGCAATGGGCAATTTGCTCCCCGCCTGCACCCCTGAGACAGGCCAGGGTTGCGGGATCGCGTGTGTGCACATGTGTGCTGTGCTGGGAGGGAGGGCAGCTGCATCCGTGCATCTGTGCATGTGTGTGCCCGGAGTGTCAGAGGGTGTGCCCAGAGTGTCGGAGGCTCAACACTGAGCCCCCAGGGGACACTGAAGAAGGGGCTGATGGCGCCGTGGGGCCTTACTGTGGGAGAGGAGCTCGCTGACCACGGGCATCCCGTTGAAATCCCCACAGAGCCCACAGGTCTTGTTGGCGTATTTGGTGTCCAGCTCCAGCTGCAATGGGAGAGACATCACACACCCATTCCCACCAGGGGCAGATGGACAGATGAGGCTCGAGCCTGAGATTTCCAAGGAGGGGCCGAGGTCCACAGAAGAGACACCCCCGAAAGCAGTCTCCATCCTGGGGACACAGACCCCGGGACACCATTGGTGTCTGGGCACCTGTTCTTGCCTGCTGTGTGAGGTGGAGTCTGACCCTGACTGGGCCCAGGGCACCTTCTACCCTCTCTGGAGAGGCTGTGGGAGCAGGCCAGCCCTCGAGGGCTGGACTTGCACACTGGGACACCCCCACCCAGCCTCACCAGCAGGCTGTCATCGTGGTTCCACATGAGGACAAGGCCCAGCCTGGCCTCCACCTTGGTGTAGCTGCTGCTCTGCTGAATGAGGACCCTAGACTGGCTGAAGGGCAGCAGGACCCTGCGGAGGAAGGCAGGGCTGAGGGGCTGGGAGCACAGTGAGGAGAGACCCCAGGCAGGGCAGATGCCTGTGGTCGCAAATGTGACACGGTCATCGTGACTGTGAAGTCGCATCTGGGATGGGGACATTGACCTCTGGAGCTCTGGGGTCACGAGGAGCTAGGAAGGGGCAGAATAAGAGCCTGGGGACCCCAGGAGGGGCAGGTGGGCCACTCGGGTGACAAGGTAGGGCCCATGTCCAGCTCCACTCTCAGGGGCTTCCTGAGAAGTCCACATCCCTCCCAGGACCGCGAAGCCCCGTGACCACCCGGAAATGCCACCCCACACACCGCGTGGCCTCCACCATCCCAGAGCCCAGACTCACGGGCGGCCGTTGACCAGGACGGAGCCCTTGGTCAGCTGGATGACCACGCCGTCCACCTTCATAAGGACCCTGCTCAGCGTGGGGACCGCCGACTCCTGGCTGCGGCGTAGCTGGATGTTGAAATCCTCGTAGGCGGCGCCGCAGTGCTCAGAGAACACGTAGTTGCAGAGGCCGGGGAAGCGGAAGACGTCACCGTCGAAGGTCTTGTAGTGGAAGTTGCCCCAGGTGCTGCACACCCGCCCGTTGTGCGCCGGGTTGGAGGCTGCAGTGGAAGCAGCATGGCATTTGGGGGCATCGCCCTCGTCCTCGCCCTGCACCCCCTGCCCCTGCCCTGTACCTCTGCCCCTCCCCAGGGTCCTGCAGGAGGTGCTGCTGCCCTGGATGCGGCACCCAGGGGTCCTTCCTGCGTCTGGGAAGTCCCAGAAACGTGTGCAGGGAGATGCTGGGCCCTCTGGCTCCAATACCGACCCAGTGGCCACCCAGAAAGCTGGGGCCCCTCTCCACCCGGCACCTCCAGGCCTGAGCGGGGAGCTCAGCAAAGCTATGCCCCTTCCCCACCCAGGCATCCGGGCTCCACTCACCTCGTACCACAGGAATGGTCCTCAGAGATGGGAAGACAGTCACCCCACGGAGTGGGACCCCTGCGGAGACAGGGGCTGGTAGGATGCACGCACGGCCCCATGTGGGGCGGGGGCTCCGCAGCCAGAGGAGACGTTCCAGAGTCAGCAGGTCCTGGCTCCTGGCTCCAAAGCCGACTCTGGATTCTGCTGCGTGTTGGGCCCCCTCCCACCCACCCACCATCTGCACGTTGTGTGCCTGTGGCCACACACCCTGCGTTTGGTGACTTTCTAATTCCTCCCGGCTGTCACCAGGTAGAAGCCCCCAGGGGCTGCCAGCTCTCACATGCCTGTGGGGCCTCAGAACCTGAGTCTGCATCAGCGGCTCAAGACAATCTCTTAGGTGCTGAGATTAGGCATGTCTGGCCCGATTTGGAGAAATGCAATCTGAGAGTTTGACCAAAGCCCCCTGCCCTGGCTGCCCTCGCCTGCCCCGCCTCTGCCAGGGCTGCCAGGCCTCCAGGGGCTCCCACTAGCATGAGCCACACGGGGACGGCTGGCGCCAAGGGAGATGCCCGTGTTGCTGAAGCGTCAGGAGGTGAACGGGGGGGATACCGAGGCAGGACCCAGCTCCAGATCCCCGGAGGGTGACCGGCTCCCACGGGACATGGGTACAGCCAGTCTGTCCCGCCCTGCAGCTCCTTCAGAGCCTGAGAGCTGCAGGGGGCTGGCCCAAGGAGAGGCAGGTAGTGTGACCGAGCAGGGCCATGGACGTGGGGGTGTCCTCCTGTCCCCCCAGGTTTGGTCCTCAGCAGTGGTCCGCTGGGGAGCCACCCTAAGACCAGTGGCCCTGGGGGCCGTGCCACGCAGTGGAGGGTGGAATCTGACAGGCTTAGGGTGGGGGCCAGACGCTCAGACTCACCACCGGGCCCCCGGGCGATAGGAGAGAGAGCAGGGTGGTGCTCGTAGCTGGATTCGGAGGAGCCATCCTGGGCATGGCCTGCAGAAAGAGGAGGGGGCTGAGCCCAGATTCAGGGTGGCTGAGGGGGCTCAGGTTGCAGCCATAGATGCAGCACGGACACCAGAGAGACGGGAGGCCACAGTGCGTGGGGGTGGCCCGTGGCGAGGGCTCTCTCTGTGCTGGGTTGGGGGGTCCTAGGAGGCCTCTGTCCATGTGAGTCGGAAGTCTGAGCCCAGACCCTCCAGGAGCATCCCCTCAGCCTGGCCCCATGGAGCTGGTGGCGTCAGGACCCTTCGCCCCGATCTGGCATCCCCATCTATTCATTCCCACTCACTGCCGAGCGTGCCAGGCCCTGGCCTCCATGCTCCCACGCTCGGGACCCCTGTCCAGTACAGTGATCCCACTGAGGGGCTGGAGCAGTCAAAGGCATGGGAGGGGTCGGCCCCAAGACCACCTGGAGGACCCTGCCTCCCTACAAGCAGTAGACCCTGCAGGAGGCTGATCTCCAGGGTCCATAGAGACTGTGCCAACGTGCAGAATGTCAGCAGATTTCAGCCCGGCCCAGCCCCGCACAGCCCTGCACAGAACCAGCATGATGGGACCAGACCCCAGCCTCGCACAGCCCCGCACAGCCCTGCACAGAACCAGCATGGTGGGACCAGACCCCAGCCCCGCACAGCCCGTCACAGAACCAGCATGCTGGGACCAGACCACAGCCCAGCACAGCCCTGCACAGAGCCAGTAGGGTGGGACCGGACCCCAGCCCCGCACAGCCCCGCACAGCCCCGCACAGCCCCGCACAGCCCCGCACAGCCCCGCACAGCCCCGCACAGCCCCGCACAGCCCCAGCATGGTGGGAGGGGCGCCTGGCCCAGCCCAGGACCCTGCAGAGAGGGGTCTTGGGGAAAGCTGTGATTCGCCTGCACCCCAGCCCCAGCTTTCCAGTTCCCGCAACTGGCGTAGGGGTCCTCAGGCCAGGCTGGGAGACCTCCCTCGCCCTCACACCCTCTCGCCCCAGTGGGGCCCACTGCATCAAATCCGTCAGCGGGCGCAGGGGGCGTTAGCATCTGCAAGCCCAGTGCGGGAGACGGAGATGACGGCCTGAGCTTCACTTATCCAGTCCCGGCCCAGGCCTGCCCCCACCTTCTGAGCCCCTGCAGGCCCCAGCCCCAGCCCCGCCCTCTCCTGGGAGCAGCCCCGGGACAGAATTCCTGCTTCTGAGATGAGGGTGGTACAGACGAGGGACGGCGGGGCAGAGTCCGACAAGGCCACTGCCTAGCGGAGGGTGGCACGGAGACACCGGGAGAGGGTTCTTCTTGCTCTGAGACTGCCTGGCAGAGGGCCAGAGGCTGGGGACAGAGCTGGGCGAGGGACCTGGGTGGGCCATGTGGCAGTCTCAGCAGTGCTGAGGTCCCTGCCCTGCTGTTCCAGGAGCCCAGGAGCGCCCACCCCCCTCCAACCCCAGGCATTACCCCATGGGGGCACATGGTCACCAGCAGACCTGGGCCCAGGTGTCCCTCAGAAGCAGAAGAAGGGACCTGCTGGCCCAGCAAGGGGCAGTCCAGACCACAGGACCTGGAGCCTCCCCCATCACCCTCTCAGCCTCAGGCCGGGGGTGAAACAGTTCCCCTGTGGACCTCACCATCACATCCCAGCTCAGAGGCTGAGACCCTCCCCCAGGGAGATCCCCATCGAGGCCCAGACAGGGAACGTGAGCTGGCGAACTGGGCACATGTGGGGTGTGCAAGGGCAGGTGCCTGGGGCTGATGCCCTGACCAGGCCCAGCAGGGGCCATGAGCAGCTGGAGATACTGTGGGCCAGGTGCTGTCGGCTTCTGGGGACAGGTGCAGGGATCCAGGCCGGGAGGGAAAGCCGGAGACCTGAGCTCCTACTTCCCTGCCTCAGGGAATGGTCCAGCCTCAGAGGTCCCGGAAGCCCAGAGATCCCTTCCCAACCCCACGAGGGGAAACTGCTCGTTGGCGGCCAGGCCACAGGCAGGGGCTATGCTGCTGGGAGCCGTTCATGGCACATGCAGCCTGCCCGGAACCCAGGGCAAAGACTGAGCTGCCCGAGGCCCACTCAGTACCGCACCACCCAGGACCAGTAGAGCGGCCAGGGGCTGAGCCGTACCTGTGTGCCGGGTGCAGGCCAGAGCGACAGCCAGGGCCCAGAGCAGGGCCAGCTTCCTCCGGCCAACACTCATCGTGTGGACGGCGGGGAAGAGTGCCCTGTCCCTCGGCAGCCTCTGAGGAGGGACCCGAGGTGACAGGAGCCTTTTGTAGCCCCAGAGCTGGCTCCGGCCCCGTGCTTCACGTGGGTGGGCAGGGCGGGGCCTATGGTTCCCCCTCACCCAAGTAAACAGTGGGTGCTCACTGCGGGCTGGCCAGTGGCCGGTGGCAGGCGGAGATGGGTGTGTCTGCTGGGTAGAGCCCAGTTTCCAAGGGCCCCCCCAAGCTCTGGCCTGCAGGGGTCCTCCCCACATACCCCACCCTAGACTCTCCCCGGGCACCGTGCCATGCCCGGCAGCCTGTGAGTTCCTGGTGCCCAGAAGTGAGTGCTCAGAACAGCCTTAAGGCACCTCTTTGACACTAATCCCTCTGCAGCAGGACGGGGGGCCCAGCCCAGCCTTTCCCTTTCCTGCCATTCCCCCCATAGCTGACCTCCTGGTTGGACCCTCCACATGGGCGGTGGAGCTGCCGACCTTGGCTGGGGAACGTGTGGCTGCCTGGGAGGGAGAGGCCAGCCCCAGCCCCGTCCCAAGCTCCTTATGGTCACCTATTTCTCCATTTCTGTGCCTTTTCCTCCCCATGTCTTGTCTTACCCAGGTGCCTGGAGAGAGCACACATGCGGCAGGAGTGTGGTGAAAGGAAAAATGATTGAGTGAGTGAATGAATGGGTGAATGAGTGATTGAGTGAGTGAGCCAAGGCGTCCCTGAGGCCAGCCACATGCTGCCACTGAAGTAGCGCCAGCCAGCCTCACCCTCCCTGGAGAGGGGCTCCTGGCAGCAGCCTCCAGGCAAGTGACAGAACCCCTCCCTCACCATGCAGCCCCCTCCCAGCATTGCCCAGGAGTCCACCTGTGCTTCTCTCTCCTGGCCCCAGGCGGGCAGGGCTGGTTCAATTCACATGATGGTCTCTGGCCACCAAGATCCAGAAATGCTCAGTGCCCTCCGGGCAGGAAGCTGTTGACTGGTCCAAGCAGTCCCAGCACAGAAAGGTCTCAATGCGTCTTTGGCCTGAAGGGCTCTGGCTGAGAAGGTGCTGTTGTGTGATGAACACTTGCCCAGACCACGGGTGTGTGGCTGGACACTGGGGCTGGACTCTCGCTCCCAGGCAGCCACACACTCCCCAGCCAAGGTCGGCTGCTCCACTGCCCACATGGAGGGTCCAACCAGAAGGTCCCCCATGGGAGGAATGGCAGGAAAGGGAGAGGCTGGGCTGGGCCCTTTGCCCTGCTGCAGAGGGATTAGGGTCGAAGAGGTGCCTCAAGGCTGTTCTGAGCACTTGCTTCCAGCTTTCTAGGGACCCATCCCAAGCTCCTTATGATCGCCTACTTCTCCATTGCTGTGCCTTTCCCTCCCCATGTCCTGTCTCAGCCCAGGTGCCTGGAAAAAGAGCACTTCACATGTGGCAGGAGTGTGGGGAAAGGGAAAATGATTGAGTGAGTGAATGAATTAGGTAGTGAATAAGTAAGTGGATAAATGAGTGAGTCTATGAGTAAATGAGTGAGTTAAAATGAATGAACGTGAATGAGTGAGCAAGTGAGTGAATGAGTGAATGAACAAGTGAGTGAATGAGTAAATGAGTGAGTAAATGAGTAAGTGAATGAGAGAGTGAATGAGTGAGTTAATGAATGAATGTGAATGAGAGAGATAGTGAAAGAGTGAATAAGTGAGCAATGAATGAGTGAATGAGTCAGTGAGTGAATGAGTGAATGAGTGAGTCAATGAGTGAGTGAGTGAAGGCGTGAGTGAGTGAATGAGTGAGTGAGTGAATGAGTGAATGAGTCAGTGAGTGAGTGAATGAGAGAGTGAACGAGTTAGTGAGTCAATGAATAAGTGAAAGAGCGAGGAAATGAGTGAATGAGTAAGTGAATGGGTGAATGAGTGAATGAGTCAATGAGTCAGTGAGTAAATGAGTGAGTGAATGGGTGAATGAATGAGTAAATTAGTGAGTGAGTGAATAAATGGGTGAGTGAATGAGTAAGTGAATGGGTGAATGAGTGAGGGAATTAGTCAATGAGTCAGTGAGTGAGTGAATGGGTGAATGAATGAGTGAGTGAATGGGTGAATGAATGAGTGAGTGAGTGAATGAGTGAATGAGTGGGTAAATGAGTGAGTGAATGAGTGGATGCGTGAGTGAATGAGTGAGTGAGTCAATGAGTGAGTGAGTGTATGAGTCTATGAGTGAATAAGTGAGTGAGTGAATGGGTGAATGAATGAGTGAATGAGTGAGTAAATGAGTGAATGAGTGTATGAATTAATAAGTGAGTAAATGGGTGAATGAATGAATGAGTGAATGAGTGAGTGAATGAGTGTATGAGTGAATAAGTGAGTGAGTGAATGTGTGAGTGAATGGGCAAATTAATGAACGAGTGAGAGAGTGAGTGAATAAGTGAGTGAGTGAATGGGTGAATGAATGAGTGAGTGAGTGAATAAGTGAGTGAATGAATGGGTGAATAAGTGAGTGGGTGAGTGAGTGAATAAGTGAGTGGGTGAGTGAGTGAGTGAGTGGATAACTGAGCGAGTGATCACATTGGAGGCTGAGCGGCTGACAGGGTTAGGTGGACCACCCCAGCCACTGGTACTTCAGGAGGTCTGACCCGACCAGGTGTAGCCAGGGTTCCCCTGCCCTGGCCCAGGACTGGACACCAGGTTGTCTGGTGCTGATGAAGGCAGAGGAGGATCCTGGTAGTGGACAATGGGCACCGTGGTGGGACCAGATCCCAGGGCCAGGGGGTTATGTCAGTGGGGCATAGGGAAGGGCTCGAGGGTCTGCAGGTGTGACTGGGACCCTGGCCAGGGCCACATGTGAGTGATCACAGGCCTGCCCTCCTTACGCCTCAGATAGACAGGAGGCAACGGGTGAGTCAGTGTCCAGCCCCCAGCAGAGGACAGGCCTGAGTCACTGGCCCAGTCCATACCGTGACTTCTGAACAGTCTGAGTCACCAGCCTGGCCCTCAGAGGGGAGTGCCCCCTGCGTGTCTGAGGCTGGGCCAAGCCCCGAGGCACCTGGCCAACTGGCCACCCAGGCCTTGCCGTCCCAGCCACAGCTTTCTCCTCCCTCAGCCAGACGTCACCCAGGGCCGCTGCTGGGGTCCAGGCTTGGGTGACTTCCCCCAGCCAGTGTTGGTGACCCCTGGCTGTGCTGGGCTTCCTCTTGGGGCCTGGGCTCAGGCACCCAAAACTTCTGGGCATGGGCCATGGGCTGACCGCCTGGCCCCATGAAAACCCCACTGGCCGAGGTCTCAGCTGACCGCCTGGTCCCATGAAAACCCCACCAGGCCGAGGCCTCAGGAGGTCTGAAGCCAGTGCCTACAGTTCCAGAGCCTACAGCCCCAGGCTCCACACACCCAGAACTTTCCAGAAAACCCACTGGGCCTTGTTTCTGAGCCCTGTGGGGGTTTCCTGTGTGTCCCCAGGGGCAGTGAGGTCCCGGCCACGCCACAGGCCTCAGAGGGGAATCTGAGGTGGTGGTCACTGCAGGCTTGCTGGGGGCTCTCACAGGGTGCAGGCAGGGCCGGCCAAGCCGTGGTGCAGCCACCTGGCTCCTGGGAACCCTCCCTGAGGCCTAAAGCTCTCAGCATATGCCCGGGAGTCCCACCCACTGGAGGGCTCCATGCCATCTCCAGCCCCCTCAGCTCCCAGCCCCCATCCAGCACAACAACTCCTCCTGCTGCCTCCCAGCAGGGGCCCTGGCCAGGCCGGCTGAATACCTTCCCCCAGCCTGGGGCCAGTGTCAGCTCTGAGACCGGCAGCCAGGACAGGTGTAAGACCAGCGACTTGGCCTCAAAATCAGGATCACTCTTCCCCCGTGAGCTCCCGACCCCCCGTGGTAGCCGAGCACAGCACTTGCATCTTGGAACCCTGATGCCCCGTCCACCCTGCCTGCGGCGCTGAACACTTAGCCGGCACGGCTGCACGTGTGGTCCGGGTGGGGCTGCGGCAGGGGCCTGGGGGCCGGTGTCTGAAAAGCAGGTGCATCCCTTAAAGCAGACCCTGCCTCAGCCCCTGAGAAGGGTGATGACCCCACCAGGCAGGAGTCCACCCTCCTGACCTGAACCTGCATGCTCAGGTGAGAGGCACCTTCAGGGAAGGTGTGTGCCTGGGACCAGCAGCTGCCTGTCATCTGGAAAGTGCTTACAGGAGGGTCTCCAGGGTGGGGACAGTGCCGGGAGGGTGGGAGCTTTTGCTTCTGTGGGATGTGCAGGAGGAAGGCTGTGCATGGGGGTGGCACGTGGGCTCCGCCGGGACCGCAGCCCACAAACCTTCACTGCACTGTGATGCGGGAGGCCCCATAGCTCTGGTCCTGGGCGGCTGCCAGTGCCTCTCTCTCCCTGGGATCTGACAGGTGAATGCAGACAGGAGGGCACTGGAGAAAGGGCGGGGGTCGCGGGCCTGATAGGAGCTCCACAGAGACAATGGGATTGGGAACGGAGGGAGGCCTGGCCGCATCCCAGGGCAGCGCTGTCTCCTGCCGCCAGGTGCTGACCCCGCCTCTGGCCCCCTGGACTTGGGAGGAATCGCGTCGGATAGCCGTTTGTCCTGGGTGACTAACTCAAGTGAGATTAACCACAGCCCGCGCCGCATCCGGTGGGGAAAGACCCCTGTGGATGGCTTCGGCCCCATAGAGCTGGGGGAACAGCCTGGGGTATCCCAGGGCCACTTCCCCTGGAGGAGAGAGTGAAGAGGGTCCTGCTCCCAAGGACTCCCCAGGACTCCCCAGAACTCCCTGGGAGCCCCTCGGACACCCCCACAGGTGTGTATGTTCCAGGTTTCTTAGCCCCACCAGGCCCAGCGCACACTGTTGGGGGCACCTGGCCCAGTCTGCCCTCCAGCAGCATCAGGAGAGGCCCCCAACCCAGCCTGAGCCCGGCCACGACCCCCAGCCCGGTGGTTACTGGCCAGGTGAGCAGGGGAGGGAACCACTGGTTTCAACATCGCAAGCCCTGGGCTAGGCTCACACTCTGCCCCCAGCCTGTCGCTTCCATCCCAGTTTCCAGGCACAGCCCCTAGGAGGTGACCTGCAGGGCTGCTGGGGTCAGCCTGGCTCTGGCTGGCAGGACCTGGGAAGGCCACGCCCACCCTAAGGCACCTGGGGTGGAGGGCGGGGGTCTGTCCCCGGGAGACCAGGGGAGCGAAGCTCCACACACCCTGCCCACAGGGGACCCCAGGGCTCTGTGGAGCAGACATCTTCCCTTCCAGGCAGCGGGTGGCGTAGGACTCCGGCAGCGCCCGCTGTGGGGCCCTGAGCCCGCGCGTTACCTTCCTGTACCATCTGTTAAATGGCTCATTTAGAGCCCACTGCTCAGAGCCCTGCTGCCCTAGGAGGAACCCAGCCATGCACCCCTACAGTGCCCAGGCATGCTGGGTCCAGAGGGGAGCTCAGTGCCAGCCCGCCCCACCCTGCTCCTAGACTTGGGGCCACTGGGGGCCTGCAAAGCCCCTGTGTCCTCATCCACAAAACAGGATGGAGCCGCCATGTTCTGCCATTTCTGCCACTTCCATGCTCTGAACATAGCCTCTCTCATGCCTGGTGGTTCAGAAAATGATGGTAGCTTAGCACCTGTAACCCTCAGTCTCGCTGAGGCCGGGGTGGGCCGTGGGGTCCAGGACAGCCCCTGGCCGGGCCTCTGACAGCCCATGTTCTGGGGGACGTGGCAGAATCAGGAAGCCTGATTAGCCTTCGTGTGGGAATTGGAGAATGATTTCACAGAAAGACAATAGAGTTTCTCAGTGCTGGGACCAGGATACGCTCCAGCTTTGGAAGGGGAGGCGCCCTGGGCGGGGCTGGGAAACTGACACACGAATTATCAGAGGCTGTTGACACAAAGAGCAGGCTTCGGCGGCGGATTTTTACCAAGGCAGGATCTTACACAATAAGGAGGAAGGAGGCTTAAATTTCTTCCCGGCTTTACCAGGGGGCCCGAGGGAGAGCTGTGGCGGACGTGCCCATGGCGGGGTTGGGTGGCCCTTGCCCAGAGGGAGCTGAGATCCTGCTGGGCCCTCTGGGCGGGGAGGGGCAGAGTAAATTTGATTTTGTGGCGGGGCTGCGTGATCTGGAGCCTTCCTACATTTATTTATTTTCTCTGAATCACTGGACAAACAGAATTCCTCCCAAGATCTGGCCTGGGCTACTGAAGCTCTGGCCCCCAAGGCCCACGGTTCTGGCCAAAGCATCAGTTCCCTGCACCCGTGTCCACAGCAAGGGCCACACTGACCCCCAGGAGTGGCTGTCGGCTCCGTGGACCTCCCATGTGGCAGAGCCGCTCATCTGCACCTGCTTCCGTCTTCATCTTCCCGGGCGGGCAGCCGGGTGGCGATGCTCCGTGCTGGGGCCCCTCCTGTGCCTGGGTCCAGCTCAGCTCCTGGGAGCCCCGGCCTCCTCATCCCCCTCCCCCGCCCCTCGGCCCCCATGCCTCTGGCTCCCCTATTGCTGTCACATCTCCTGGACCCCAGGCACCTTCAGCAGGGCCCCTGAGTGCACATGCACCTGTGAGTAATTTGGGGCTGGGGACTCGGGGGATCACAGATTCTGGGGCAGATCTGTGGACCCCAAATCCCCTTCAGTCTATCGCCCAGCCAGTTTCCTGGGCCCCTCCCCTGACCCCGGTAGCCCCAAAGGCCCATGAGAGTCAGGGGACGCTGCCAGCTAGTCCCCCGCCCCCCTGCTCCGCCATGCACATGCTGCCCCTCCCGGGTAGGGGGCCCTACGAGGCCGTGCGCACCATGGATCCCCATCCGGGTCGGCCTCGGGGAGAGGACCAGCCAGAGTGTGCTGCCCTCGCTGTGGTTTCCAGGGTCCCAGACCAACCAGGGCATTGGGGCACAGGTTAGCACCTCTGACCCCTGAGAGGACAGAGGGGCATCAACACAGGGTGGGGCATCATCCACCAAATGCATACGCAGGGTGCAGCGTTGTCCACCAAATGCATACGCAGGGTGGGGTGTCCCCCAAATGCATGTGCAGGTTGGGATGTTGTCCACCAAATGCTGACTGTGCATTTAAAAGGTATTTTTCTCAGTGCAAAATCACAAAGAATTGAAAGCAGGGTCAGCAGTCTTGTTGACCGGAGCCAAGAGGCGGAAGCAGCCTGGTGTCTGTCCACAGATCTGGGGGAAAACAAGGTGAGGCCCATTGTGCCGGTGAGCACCAGGCAACCCCCAAAAGGAACGAGACCCTGGCATAGGTGGCAGTACAGGCGGATCCAAGGACATTGGCTCAGAGAGACAAGCCAGCCACGGAAGGGCAAACGCTACGCGGTTCCACTACACCAGGGGCTGGGGCCGCCAAATCCACAGACACAGAAAGCAGATGGTGGCCGCCAGGGCTGGGCAGGGGCTGGGCACGGGGAGTGGGGACCTGGTGTTTAACAACACAGAGCTTCAGTTGTGCAAGACGAAGATGTTCTGGAGATGGTGGCTCTGCGGGCTGCACGGCAGGTGTGAATGTCCTGACAGCACTGCAGAGGCAAAGATGGTCAACTTTATGTTCTGTGTTTTTTACAACAATAAAAAATTGGAACAAAATGTAAAGCGAAAATTGCCTCCCTCGTCTTAGGAAGACACCCGCTAATATTTTGATGGTGTCTTTTCAGATCTTCTGTGGACACGCGCCTGCTCCTCCTGTAAGGAGGCATTGGGTGCCTTTCTTGCTGGAGGCCCTGGGGAACTCGAGCTCAGCCTGGCCCCCTCGCCCAGGGGGGCCTCTTCAGGTCCAGCCTTCTGGGTTCATATAAAATACAAATATACTGGCCATGTCTCCAGGGATGTCTCGAAATACATGTCTCGAAAGTATTGGCTGAGGGGAGCTGAGCCATGAGGCATAGGCTGGGCCCAGCGTCCCCAAAATGCCCAGGGGAGGCTGCCTTCCCAGGGCCGGTGCGAGCCCAGCTCCAGGAGCAGGTGGGCCCAGAGACACCCACTTTTGGGGGCTGGAAACCCAGAGGTGCTGGGGACCACCCCGCCCAGGGCCCCGCCTGGCAGACACACCCCCAGTGTGTTCACAGCCTCATGCTCACACCTGGACTGTTTGAAGAATCTGCAGGTGAATAAGCCCTGTGTACACCTGCTCTGAGCCACGCCCCAGGCCAGGTGGGTTCGGGCCGTGGGGCCAGCCAAGCTCCATCACCCTCAAAGGGCTCTGCTCGACTCACCTCCCCTTGGCAGGCCTGGCCCACCCACCTGCATCTCGGAGCCCCCACAATGCGCTCCAGGTGCCTGTCCTGCAGTCTGGGGAGAGGGAGTAAGTAGGATGAGGGACACAGGATTAAAGGCCCTGGCACCTGAATGTTGTCCTGGGAGAGAGACAGAGGGCAACGCGTGCCAGGCTAAACGGTGCAAGAAAGGCCCCACACTCAGCCCACACACAGCCTGGGACTTGCCCAAGGAAACCACAATAGCCCATTCAGCTCTGTGGGCAGGACCGTGTGATCACAACGCACAAACCCATTGAACTGCGACATGGCAGCAGTAGCAGTCCACACACACACCATGCAAACACACACAAGCACACACACACCAAGCAAACACACACCATGCAAACACACACACACACCATGCAAACACACACACACACCATGCAAACACACAAGCACATACAACCTGCATACACATATAGGCAAACACACACACACAACCCTGCAAGCACACACACATGCAAACACACACAACCCTACAAACACATACAGACATGCAAACACACACAACCATGCATACACCCAAACACACAAGCACATACAACCTGCATACACACACATACACAAACACACAACATGCAAACACACACACAACCCTGCAAGCACACACACATGCAAATACACACAACCCTATGAACACATACACCCATGTAAACACACATGCAAACACACTCACATGCAACACACACAACCATGCAAACACACAAGCCCATACACACCTGCATACACATATATTCAACCACACACAGAACCTTGCAAACACACAAACATGGAAACACATATACACAATTCTGCAAACACACACATGCAAACAGACACACACACAACCCTGCAAATACATACACATGCAAACACACACATGCAAACAGAGACACAACCCTGCAAACACACATGCAAACAAGCAGATGTGCAAACACACACAGAACCCTGCAAACACATGCACATGCAAACACATGCAACCATTCAAACACACAAACACGCAAGCACATACTCACAACCTGCATACACACACATGCAAACACATATAGAACCCTGCAAACACACAAACACAGAAACACATACACAAGCCTACAAATACATACACATACAAACAGACACATAACCCTGTGAACACACACACACACACACACACACACTGGCACTTTTGGTTTTCCTCGGTGTATTTGTCCGGTACAGGTGACAACCTATTTCCATGCTCTCAGTTCGTCTCATTAATCCTAATGTCCAAGTTTACATCAATGTCACTCCGTCTCAACTAACAGCTTTATTCTAAGTCTTGGAAATGTTTTTTCTGCTTCGTGAAGAACGTCATGGCTATCCCAGGTCTTTTCCATGGCCGTATAAATTTTAGAATGCACTTGTCAATGTCCACCCAAAAAAAAACTGGATTTTTAATTAGGATTGAATTTACTGATCAGTTTGGGGGAAAATGACATTTTAACAATATTGAGTCTGCAACTATATTAATACATCTCCACATAGTTTGGTCTTTTTGAATTTCTGCAATTCTTTGTAGTTTTTAGTGTAGAGGTCGTGGGGACATTTTGTTAAATTTATTTCTAGGCAGTAGAAGTTTTTTGATGCTCTTTTCTACTAGTTTGTTGCTAGCATATAGAAATGCAGTTTTCAATATACTGACAGGATTAGCCTGAATAATGGCCCCAGAGGTGCCCGCGTTTTAAACTCTGGAACCTGGAGCCGTGGGGGAAGGGACCTGGTGGACAGAGTGATGGGCTTTGGGTAGGGAGGTTGTCCTGGATCATCTGGATGGGCCCGAAGTAATCACAAGGGCTCTTGTGAAAGAGGCAAGAGGGTCAGAGGAAGAGGTCACGCAGACAGAGACAGCGGGAGGAGAGGGAGGCAGAGTTGGGGACAGCAGAGGCTCCCGATGGCTCCGCAGGTAGAGGACGGTCCGCCGGCAAAGAGACGTGGCCTCCAGAGCGGGAAGAGGCGAGGACGTGAACCCTCCCCTGGAGCCTCTGGAAGGAAGTCAGTCCTGCGAGCTCCCTGGAGACTTAGCACCCCCGGGCCACATGGCGCGAGCGTGCTGTGCTCAGCCACAGAGCTGTGATCCTTTGCCAGGGCAGCAGCCAGGCTCCACACAGCCAGGACAGTCTTGGTCACGATTGCCGACCACACGTGACTGTAACAGGTTTACCACTCTCCACCTTAACGGCAGCTTAAACACACAACATCCCTTAGGGAAAACCCGAGTGGCAAACACTTTATGCAAAGTAACATCTCTTAAGGGGTCCTGGATCTGCAAACACCGTTTGAGCAAAGTGACATTTCCCAGAAAGTGCCCATGGCCCATTTTGCAGACTGAGGAGGGTCCAGGGGAGGGGAGAGGAGAGAGGCCAGAGACAGGAGAGAGGCCAGAGACAGCCCTGCTGGGTCCACCCCCAGCCGCTTAGGCTCTTTTGCCTTTTTTTTTTTTTTTTTTTTTTGAGACGGAGTCTCGCTCTGTCGCCCAGGCTGGAGTGCAGTGGCGCGATCTCGGCTCACTGCAACCTCCGCCTCCTGGGTTCACACCATTCTCCTGCCCCAGCCTCCCAAGTAGCTGGGACTACAGGCGCCCACCACCACGCCCGGCTAATTTTTTGTATTTTTAGTAAAGACGGGGTTTCACCGTGTTAGCCAGGATGGTCTCAATCTCCTGGCCTCATGATCCACCCGCCTCGGCCTCCCAAAGTGCTGGGATTACAGGCATGAGCCACCACGCCCGGCCTCTTTTGTCTTATTCACATGTTTGTTACCGATTTTCAGTTGTATTTTGTTAGAGACCATAGCCACAAAATTAATCTCACATTAGGCCCCAGAGAAAACTGCAGCCGATTCCATAGACAACAAATTGGACAGAATTATACACTAACAAGAGTGAATTTTACTGTATGCAAATTCTACCTTGAAAATGAAAAATATATGTAAAAAAGATTAATTTTTGTAACTATTCTATGGATGCCTAAGATGAAGGAGTATTATCTGTATTAGAGAACAAAGTTGGAAATAAATGTGTAAATAAATCTTATTAATTACATAATTCAAATCTTCTCTCCACCTCTTGCCTACTGTATCTGTCATGGAGTAAGATACTATAACTGAACTTTTTAAAATTTCTCTGCACTTTTTCCTACATCAACTTTACATATAGTTTTCATTTTTTATTAAGATGTAATTTGCATACAGTAAGATCCACTCCTGTTAGGGTTACAGTTCTGGGAGCTTTGATGAACACACAGTCAGGTAACCATCACCACACTCAGAGACAGTCGCTCGGTCACCTCACGAGGTCCCCCGTGCCCTGGGCAGCCGACCCCATCCCCTCTCCCAGTCTCCGGCCACCACATATCTGTTTTGCACCCCTACAGGTTTACCTGCTCTGTGATGGTTTATAGATATAGATATAGATACAGATCTGATGGAATACTACTCAGTCATAAAATGGAATGAATTAACAGCTTTTGCAGTGACCTGGAGGAGATTGGAGACTATTATTCTAAGTGAAGTCACTCAGGAATGGAAAACCAAACATCATATGTTCTCACTGATATGCGGGAGCTAAGCTGTGAGGACGCAAAGGCATAAGAATGATATAATGGACTTTGGGGACTTGGGGGGAAGAGTGTGAGGGAGGCAAGGGATAAAAGACAAAAAATATGGTGCAGTGTATACTGCTCAGGTAATGGGTGCACCAAAATCTCACAAATCACCACTAAAGAACTTACTCATATACCCAAATACCACCCAGTAACTTATGGAAAAATAAAATAAAATAACAAAATTATTTAAGCAAAAAAAAGAAAAAAGGAAAGTCAATGGTTTTTTTTTTTTCCATTCATGGTAAACCATTTGCCAATTCTAATATTTTTCAGAAGTGTTTGTGGGAATAAAAATGGATTCTAAATGAAAAAAAAAAGAAAGATTTCTTTCATCGGCATTTTGTAGTTTTAAGCACACAAGTCCTCCACATGTTTGGTTAGATTTACGCCTACATGTTTCATGTTATTTGTGTGATTGAGAATGGTAGTATATTTTTAAAGTCAATGAAGTCATGGTCATTGCTAGTAAATAGAAATACTATTCATTGTTGTGTGTTTATCCTGTATCCTTTGACCTTTCTGCACAGACATTAGTCTTGGATTGTTTTAAATTTCAGTATCTTTGGAATTTTCTATATAGACAATCATGTCACTTAAAAATAGGGACGGCTTTATTTCTTCCAAACGAATTGCCTTTTATTTCCTTTTCTTGCTTTATTGCACTGGCCAGAACTCCCAGCAGTACGATGAATAAGAGCGATGAGAGGGGACACCCTCACTGTGCTCCCAGTGTCAGACAGGAAGAACTCAGCCTTCGCCATTAGGTACAATGTTAGCAGGGATGGTTTTTGCTTTTTGGTTTCTTTTTGTTGTAGCTGTTCTCTATCTCATTGAGGAAATTCCCTGTATTCTTATTTTTTGAGAATTTATAAGAATGAATTTTGAGTCTTTTCAAATGTTTTTGCTGCTCTGATTGACAGGCTTGTGCAATTTTTCTTCTTTGGCCTGTTAATATGGTTGGTTGCATTAATTTTTTAAATATTGACCCGGCCACCTTGCATTTCTGGAATAGATCCCTCTTGGTTAGGATGGATAGTGCCCTTCATATAGCACTGAATTTTCTTTGCTGTTATTTTGTTAGAGTCTGTATCCATCTTCATGAGGGGTGTTGGTCTATAGTTCTGGTTTGGATTTGCTTTGTTTTTGTCCTGCCTGTATGATTTTAGTATCTGGGTCATACAGACACTCTCCTCTTCTACATTCTGGAAGAATTATGTATGATTGGTGTTAATTGTTCTTTAAAGTTTTTACAGAATTCACCACTGAACTCATCTGAGCCTGGAATGTCTTCTTTTGGAGTTTAAAATTATAAATTCAATGCCCAGTTATCTATTTGTGTTAGCTGAGTTGTAATCACTTGTGCTTTTTGAGGAACTGGCATATTTCATCTAAGGTGCCAAAGTTCTGTGTGCAGAGTTGTGTGCTGCAGCCCCTTGTCACCTCATGATATCTGCAGGGTCTGTAGTGATTGCTCCTGTTTTAGTCCTGTCCTTGGTCATTTGTGTCTTTGCTCTTGTTTCTTGCTGTAATGCTAGAGCCTTGTCCGTGTTATTGGTATTTTTCTTTCTGTCACTGTCTTCCTGCTTTCGGCTTCACTGAGGTCTTTACTCTTTCCTTTCTTCAGCTTGCTCTGCGTGCAACCTGAGCTTCTTTTTCTCATTTCTTCAGTGGGGGGCATAGATTACTGACTTGGCTCATCCTTTTTTCTAGTGTGTTCCGTTACTGCTACAAATTTCCCTCAGCACTGCTTTAGCTGTATCTCTCAATTTTTTTATATTTTTTTTCAGAGATAAGGTCTTGCTATGTTGCCCAGGCTAGACTCAAACTCCTGGCCTCAAGTGATCCTCCTGCCTCAACCTCCTGAGAAGATGGGACCCCAGTTGCATGTCTCCATGCCTGGCTATGTCCCTCAATTTTTGATACGTTGCATTTTTGTTTTCATTGAGTTCAATGTTGTTGTTTTTTAAAACTTCCCTTGAGACTTCCTCATTGGCCCACAGATTATTTAGAGGTCTGTTCTTTAGTTTCTGAATGTTTGGAGATTTTCCTGTTAACTTTCTGTTGTTCATTTCTAATTTGCTGTCATTGTTGTCAGAGAACATGCTGGGGTGTGATGTCAGTATGTTAAATGTGCCAAAGTTTGTGTTCAGGCCCAGGACACGGCCTCTCCTGGAATGTGTTCTGTGCACATTTGAAAAGAATGTGTGTTCTGTGGTTGGGTGGAGCACTCTACAAATGCTGGTCCTGTTGGTTGATGGTGTTAAGTTTTTCCACATGTTTGTTGATTTTCTGCCTAGTTGTTCTATTAATTGTTTAGAGAGAGGTGTTGATGTCTCTAGCTATAATTAGAAATGGGTGCAATTTGGTTCAACTATTTTGAAGCTTTCAGGATACATCTTCTGGTGGAAATTTCTCTTACTTTTCCTTCATCTGAAAATGTCTTAACTTCCTCTTCCTTCTTCGGGGATACTTTCACTGAGTATTGCATTCTGGGCTGACAGTTCTTTTCTGTCAGCATTTGAAAAATGTTGTGCTCTTTTTGGCCTTTGGGGTTTCTGATGAGGAATCAAATGCCATTCAAACTGTCTTTCCCTTATATGTAAAACGTTGTTTCTCTCCTGCTACTTCCAAAATTTTTTGTTTTTATAGTTTTCAAAAGTTTGACTACGAGATGTCTTGCTGTGGATTTTCTTGGGTTTATCCTGTTACAGGTTCATCGAGCTTCTTGAATCTGTGGGTGTTTTGGCAAATTTGGGGGGTTTTCAACCTTAGGTCTTTGAGCTCTTTTCCATACCCATCCCCTTTCTCTCCTCCCATGACCCCAACACCTGGAATGCTGGGTCTCTTGTTCTAGCCCTACAGTTCCTGAGGCTCTGCGTGTGTTTCTCTCGTCCAGTTCAGTCTGTTTTCTCTTCGCTGATGGGTCTGATAACGTCTATTATTGTACCTCCCTGCTCACTGTTTCTTCCTCTCACTGGACTCTCCCTCTACTCTGTGTTGAGCCCATCCATTGAAGTCTTGTTTTTGTTTTTTATCCCTTCAATTATTGTAATTTTCAGTTCTACCATTTCCATTCGGTTCGTCTTTGTGTGTTCTGTTTCTGTGCTGGGATTTTCTAATATCTGTTGAGACTTTCTATTTTTAAATTGGTTTCAATTTGTTCACAAGTGAAGCACTGTATGCTGCTCAAAAACCCTTTCCAGATCATTCTAACACCTCTTCGTCTCAGGGTCAGCCTCTGCTGATTGTCCTTTTGAATTCAGTCTGAGATCTTGCTGGGTCTTGGGATGATGAGCAATTTGTTATTGAAACCTGGGCATTTTGGATATTGCTACGAGACTCTGGATCTTACTTAAACCTTTCTCGTTGACTTCCCCTGGCACAGATTCATGAAGGGAAGGGGCATGGTGTGGAAGTGCTCATTCCCCACCGGCCCTCTCTTAACACCCCAGGGGTTCTGTCCATGCCTGCAGGGCAGGGTGGAGCCCTCACCGATGCCTTCTGGCTGGGAGGGGCAGGGCGCCTCGTTGCTGCTCCCATTCCCTCCATGGGCATGATGGAGGGGGCCCTGTTACACCGAGCAGTGGTCAAATTCCTGACTCTCCACCCAGCCTCCTCTGACACTCCTCATGGGGAAGAGGAGGAGTGTTTCAACACCAGGGGTGGAGTGGAAATCCAAGCCCCCTAACCCTGTGTGGTCTCCACCGTTCCCATCACTGGTCACAGGGAAAGCGGTTCAGAACCACCCGCTGGGATGACCCCAGCCTCCTGCTGTGCCCACTTGGACACCAGCCCTGGGGCCACCTGGGGTGCCTCATTCCAGCAACCAGGGTGGGCGCCCAGCCCTGCCCAGCCCCGCCCAGACCTTGCTCCAGTGGAGTGCAGGTTTTCCATGGTGTTCGGCTGGAGCAGGGCAGTTATCACCTAAAAGCCTCCTGCTTTGCTGGGCAGCCACTTTCCTGATCACGCTGGCTCCAGGAGGCAGGGACTGGTGGGGCTTTTTTTTTTTGGTGTACATGTGTTGAAGTGTCCACACTGCCAGCTTCTCCAGCTCCAGGCTTGGGATCCACGAGGCAAAAGCAAAACCCAGGGAACTTGCAATGGGTCTTTCCTGGGGCCCAAGGTCCCCGGCTGGTCTGCCCTCTCCTCTCCACCTTCCGGAGCCTTCCTATATTTCTTTCATGTCTAATGTTCAGGATTCTTCTTTGTACTTAGGAGGAAGAATAGGGAAAAGAAGATCTACACCATCCTCTGGGAGCAACAGCACTATGTTTTTTAATGAGTAAAAATCAAAATAAATCATCATTGTTTCTTCTGCTTCTTCTATAAACTCACACTGATCCTCTTTGGCGTGTTTGGTGTTCATATTTTAACTCCATCTTTCGGTTTATTAATACTACAGCCACAGCTCTGCATCTGCTGGCTTTTGTCTCATATCCTGTTGCTTTTTTTTTTGATGAAGTTTTGCTCTTGTCACCCAGGCTGGAGTGCAGTGGCACGATCTCAGCTCACTGCAACCTCCACCTCCCGGGTTCAAGCAATTCTCCTGCCTGAGTAGCTGGGATTATAGGCACGCACGCACCACCACCCCCGGCTAATTTTTGCATTTTTAGTAGAGACAGGGTTTCACCATGTTGGCCAGGCTTGTCGTGAACTCCTGACCTCAAGTGATCCACCCACCTCGGCCTCCCAAAGTTCTGGAATTACAGGCGTGAGCCACTGTGCCCAGCCATGTTGCCTTTTGATTTTAACTTTGCTGGGGCATTCGTTTTAGATGTGTCTCTTTCAAACAACGTGCAGTGAGGCTGTGGGCGTGCTCTTTTCTTTTCAGCCCCATCTCCAGCCTCCTTTACATAGGAGCATTCGGTCAGCCTTTATCGCCATGGCTGATCGCTGGCTCCTCAGTCGCTGGCCTGAGAGTCCTGACCTTTCTCTGGTCTGTTCTTGTGCAGGCGGGTTCGTGTTCCCTTTGCTGTTTCCTCTTGCAGGTCTTCACTCTGTTTTCATGACTATAGAGGTCATCCTTTTAACCCTGGGATCTGCGTTTCTATGAGCGACCTTGATTTGCCTGTGTGTGTGGAAGAGACGTCACTGCCCCTTCCCTTCCTCCTGCCGGCCCCTCCTTCCCAGGTCTCAGTTCTGGGCTGTGCACTCTGGATTGTAAACATGACACCTCCCCTCGTCCTCCTCCAAGAATTGACTGTCCTCTTTGCAATCTGTGGCAGCCATTGCAGCAAATGGCCGGGATGACCCCTAAACCCAGTCATTCCAGACCTTCTGAATGTACAACTTTGCCTTTCTTGAGGTTTGGTTTTGTTTGCCACTTTTGTGTTTTTTTGCTGAGATTGTATCTTGATGGATTGAAGTATGTCTTCCAGTCCTTTCTGTTTGCAGGAAAAATGCACAGGAAATATTCTTCCTAATTGATTGCCTTAGCAGTTTTCCAGGGCCTGTTCCCCCACCCCAGGGCTTCCCTGTAGCTGGTTCTGTCTGAGCACCCCGCCTCCTCCCATCACCCCCACCTCCTCCACCACCCCTGCCTCCCCCAGCCACCCCGTGCAAGGCCACCTCCCCTGCCTACACCCCGCTTAGCTCCCCTTATTGAATATCCCCGCAGAAATGTGTTCCCCTCTGCAGTTACCCATTGATTCATGAGATTATACAACTGAAATATTACGATCCCACTAAACTCTCATCCCAGTGACAGGAAGGATCTTGTCTGGTTTTGTGCACCTTGATGAATGACACATGGGAGACTCTCAACTAGCCAAATAAATGAAGTCTTGCTTTGACTCAGACATGTTTTATTTTATCATCGCTTCAATATTGCTGTTTTACAGGTAGGGCAGGTTCAGCCCACCGTCTTGCAATTTACTTTATGTGTAACCCATGCATTCTTTGTTCCTTCAATCTTCTTTGCCTGCTTTCCTTTCAGTGAATCAATATTCTTGTTTTCTTTTGAAATAAAATTTGTTGAGATATAATTTACCCATAATAAAATCAATTCTCTTTTTTTTTTTTTTTTTTGAAATGGAGTCTCGCTCTGTCACCAGGCTGGAATGCAGTGGCATAATCTCAGCTCACTGCAACCTCGGCCTCCCAGGTTCAAGCGATTCTCCTGCCTCAGCCTCCTGAGTAGCTGGGACTACAGGCACGTGCCACCACGCTTGGTTAATTTTTGTAATTTTAGTGGAGACGGGGTTTCACCATGGTCACCAGGCTGGTCTTGAACTCCTGACCTCAAGTGATCCATCCATCTCAGCCTCTGGAAGTGCTGGGATTACAGGCATGAGCCACCATGCCTGGCTTAAGATGAATTCATTTTAAGTTAATACAGCCAGCCATGCATGTCTGTGGCTTCTGCATCTGTTGACTCAACCAACGGCTGATCAAAAATATTCAGAAAAAAAAAGTCACAATGTTCCAAAAAAGCAAAACCTGAATCTGCCACCGGCCGAGCTCCACGTTGAATCCACGGGAATGAAAGGGTGTGTGGGTGTTGTCTTAGGTGTTATGAGTAATCTAGCGATGACTTACAGTGCAGTCAACCCTTGAATGACAGGGGTTGTAACTGCGTGTGTCCTCTTATGCATGGAGTTTTTTCCATGAAAGTTGCACCAAGTGTGCCTGCCTCTCCCGACTCCCCTTCCACCTCCTCCATCTCTCCTGCCTCTGCCACCCTTGAAACCAACCCCTCCTCCTCCTTCTCCTCCTCCTCAGCCTACTCAACAAGAATATAACCAGGATGAAGACGTTTGGGATGACCCACTTCCACTTTATACATAGTCAATATAGTTTCTCTTCCTTATGATTTTCATAATAACATTTTCTTTCCTCTAGCTTACTTTATTATAAGAATACAGTCTATGATACATATAACAGACAAAATATGTGTTAACCAACTGTTTATGTTATTAGTAAGGTTTCCAGCCAACAGGAGGCTATTAGTAGTTAAGTTTGGGGGAAATCAAAAGTTATACTTGGATTTTCACCTGCATGAGGGGCCGGCACCCTTAAGCCCCATGTTGTTCAAGGGCCGAATGTACACGGGATGGTGTGCACAGTTTATATGCAAATACTATCTAGGTATTCCAGGAGGTCCTGGAACCAATCCCCAACAGATACCAAGGGATGATGGTATTCAGTGAGTGTTAGCAAATGTATACACCCATGGAACCATGACCACGATCAAGCCAGAAAATGTTCCCATCACCCCAAAGAGTTTCTTCATGCCCCTTTCCGGTCAACCCCACTCTTTTTTGTTTGTTTTGTTTTTTAAGATGGAGTCTCGCTCTGTTGCTCAAGCTGGAGTGCAGTAGCATCACCTTGGCTCACTGCAACCTCCACCTCTTGGGTTCAAGCGATTCTCCTGGCTCAGCCTCCTGAGTAGCTGGGACTAGAGGTGCCCACCACCACACCTGGCTACTTTTTTGTGTATTTTTAGTAAAGATGGGGTTTTGCCATGTTGGCCAGGCTGGTCTCGAACTCCTGACCTCAGGTGATCTGCCCACCTTGGCCTCCCAAGGCTGGGATTACAGGCCTGAGCCACCATGCCTGGCCCCCACTCTTATTCCTGACCCAGGCAACTATGGGTCTGAGTCTTGTCACTGTACATTAGTTTGGTCTATTATGGAACTTCAGACAAATGGAGTCATAAAATATTAACTCTTCTGTATCTGGCCTTCTTCACACATCATGTTTTTGAGATTTACCCATGTTGTGGTGTGTTTTCACTGTTTCTTGTTATTGCTGGATAGTGTTCCATCATATGGATATACCACAATGTATTTATTCCATACACCTCTTGAGGAATAACTGAGCCTTTCCCAGTCCTTTACAGTTATGAATAATGCTGCCAGGAACATTTTTGTGCGAGTCTTTTTGTAAGCACACATTTTCATTTCTTTTGAGTAAATGTCTAGGAGTAGAATTTCTAAGTCCTATGCTAAGCATGTGTTTAATTTCATAAGAAACTTTCAAGCAGTCTTCCAAAGTGATTGTACCACTTTACGTCTTGTCTGCACTGTCTGAGAGCTCCGGCTGTGCCACATTCTTGCCAACACTTAGTATGGTCAGTTAAGTATTTTCAATATTCAGTTTTAATACTTCTATTTGCTTTTTATCCAGATATCATTATATTTTTAGTAGTTTCTCTGAAAGTTATAGTATGCATCCTTATCAGTCTATCTTGAATTAATATTATATCACATCATGTAAAATATAAGAACCTGGCCGGGTGCAGTGTCTCACACCTGTAATCTCAGCACTTCGGGAGGCCAAGGCATGCGGGTCAGTTGAGTTCAGGAGTTCGAGACCAGCCTGGCCAACACTGTGAAACCCCATCTCTACTAAAAATACAAAAATTAGCCAGGCATGGTGGCACAGATCTGCACTCCCAGCTACCTGGGAGGCTGAGGCAGGAGAATCGCTGGAACCCAGGAGGTGAAGGTTGCAGTGAGCCAAGATCGCACCACTGCCCTCCAGCCTGGGTGACAGAGTAAGTGAGACTGTCTCAAAAAAAATATTTTATATATATATATATATATATATATATATATATATATATATGAACCTTTGAACAGTCTAATTTCATTTTTTCTCCATTGTTGGTGTTATTTGGTGTGATGTTTTTAATTACTCCATGTGTTATAAACTTCCACAATTAATTTTTTGCTTTAAACAGTTAGTCCCTTAAAGAAAGTTTTTTAAAAAAGAACATTTTACTTATATTTACCCTCATATTTGTTATTTCTAGTGCTCTTCATTCCTTCCTGTAGACCTAAATTTTAGTGTTGACTGACAGGCTTTTTTTTTTTCTTTCAACACTATAAAGATGTCTTTCTGGCATCTTCTGGCCACCTTTGTTTCTATGAGAAGTCGGTCGTAATTCTTATGTAACTTCTTTGACCCATAGGTTGTTTGGAATGCATCATGCTTCTTGATTTTCAAATATTTGAGGTTTTTCTTAATATCTTATCGTTACTGTTTTTAACTAATTTGTATTTTAGTGAGAGAACATATGTTGATTATTTCAATCCTTAGAAGTTTATTGAGACTTGTTTTATAGCCCAGCACTGTTCCATTTCGGTGAGCAATCCATGTGGTCTTTTGAAGAATGGTGTATTCTGCAGTCATTGACTAGGGTTCCATAAATGTCAATTAGCTCAAGTTGGTTGATAGTGGTTTCAGAACTTCTAACAGCCTTCCTGAGTGTTTGTTTATTTGCTTTATCAATTACCAAGAAAATGATGCTAAAATCTGTGCCTGTTTCACCCTTAAGTTTTGTCTATTTTTGCTTTGTATACTTTGAAGCTTTGTTATTAGATGTATATACACTAATATTGTGCTTTCTCAATGAATTGTCATTTCTATAATTATAAAATGTCCTTTTATCTCGGTAATATTCCTTGTCTTGACATCTACTTTGTCTGATATTGATGTAACCACTCTAGCTTTATTATCATTACTGCTTGCATGACATACATTTTTCCATCCTTTCACTTTTAACCTTATCTGTGTCTATAGTCACAACATGTCTCTTGTAAGCAGCATATCTTTGGGTCTTGCTCACTGATTCAGTCTAAAAGTCTGTCTTTTAATTGGAGTGTATAGTCCACTTACATTAATTTAAATTTTGATATGACTGCATTTATATCTACCATTTTATCATTTGTTCCCTCTGTGTGCTATGTCTTTTTCTTCCTGGATGCTTTAAAGATTTTCTTTTACCTTTTCAGTACTTTGACTATTACATGCATAAATGTAGTTTTCTTCATATTTATTGCACTGAAGGTTTGCTTCTTGGAATTCAGAGGTGATGTTTTTAGACAAATTTAAAACATTTGGCTATTTTTTTCTTTAATATTTTTTACCCCCTTTTCTCTTTCTTCTTCTTCCTCAGACAACAATATCATCCCACCAGTCACTGAGACTTTTTCAAAAAACTGTTTTCTCTGTTCTTCAGTGTGGATTGTTTCTATCGACCTCTCTTCAAGTTTCTTGATCTTTTCCTCTGTAGTTTCCCAACTTCTGTTAAACCAATTCAATGACTATTTCATTTCAGATATTTGGTTGTGTTGTTTGTTTTCAGTTTCAAGATTTTCATTTGGTTCTGTTTTAGAGTTTCCATATCTCTCCTGACGTTCCCCCACCTCTTTTCCATTATATTCATTTTCCAATGTACGTTATGTCACATTTTTATAATGGTTAATTTAAAATACTTATCTCCTAATTTCAACATATGGGCCTCTGTGGGTATGCTTCTGATGGTTGGTTTGTCCCTTTGATTGTGGGCCATATTATCTTCTCTGGTAATTTTTATTGTACACTGTGCATTGTGTATAAAACACTGTGGAGACTTTAGATTCTGTGGTCTTCCTAAGGAGAATGCTAAGTTTTGTTTCAGCAGGTGGTTAAATTTTTGGTGGATCAACTTGATTCTGAGGAGGATTCTTTTCAGGCTTTATTTTCTGGGTCTCTTTCAGTTTAGCCCTTGTTCCTAGGGCACAGCTCTTAGTCCTAGGAGATGGTCCTTGCTCCTAACGTACAGTTCTTACAGAGTCATAATGGGAAGCAAGCTGTTTATCCAGGAGCTCTGGCTGGGCCAACTCGAACTCCAAACTCTGTGACCCATGCCCCTATCTTTCAGCCTTCCAGCTGTTTCCTTTCACTCAGATGTTTAAGGTCTCATCCTACATGTGACTTTTAACTCAGTCAAAAATTTGTGGATCTATTCTTCCTGTAACATCCTTCCTAATTTCCAGCCTCTGGAAACCTTAAGCTTGGACCTCAGTCTTCTCAGCCCAGCTCAGGAGCTGTAGTCAGCTGGCACCCTCTCCCTCACGTTCCTGTAAACGGGGAAGCTCCCTCCAGTGGAAAGTCAGGTGAATGGGGATCGTACTTCACTTACTTCCCTTTTCCAGGCTTGCATCCCCTCTGATGCTGCCTGCCTCTGATTTATCACCAGTCGTTTTTTGTTGTTTTGGGTTGTGTGTGTATGTGTGAGTGTGACTGAGCCTCATTCTGTTGTCCAGATTGGAGTGCAATGGTGCGATCTCAGCTCACTGCAACCCCTGCCTCCTGGGTTCATGTGACTCTGGTGCCTCAGCCTCCCTAGTAGCTGGGACTACAGGCATGTGCCACCACACACAGCTAATTTTTGTATTTTAAGCAGAGATGGGGTTTCGCCATGTTGGCCAGGCTGGTCTCGAACTTCTGACCTCAGGTGATCCACCTGCCTCAGCCTCCCAAAGTGCTGGGATTACATGCATGAGCCACCATGCCCAGCCCAGTCTTTAAAACAGCTGTCTTTTCTATTTCATCTTGAGTTTATGATTATGAAGGGCAGGCATGTTAGTCTGATATGAGCTATTCCCCAAACACTGAAGGAGCCTTTCACACCAGTTTAATCTCTCTGTTCTTTCCCTCCTATTCTCAAAGAACTTTAATTGTCTTCCACATTACTTATTCAATTTTACATGGTATTTTTGTTACTTGCTGTTTTACTGTTTTGAGTACAGATATTAACTCTCCCATCGTGGTTTCTTTACATTATCTAGTTCCCCCTCACCTCTGCCTCAGGCTGATTCTCTCCTCTCAGTCTGTTACTTTTTCTATTCATCTTTCTCATTCCCCCCTCATCTCTGCCTCAGGCTGATTCTCTCCTCTCAGTCTGTTACCTTTTTTATTTGTCTTTCACTTTTTGTTTCATTGAATCATTGTTTTCTTGAATTCATAAATAATAAAAGCATATATTTTCTAAATATACTTTGTTTCTCATGTATTTTTTAAATAAAACTATGTGTTCCCTCTGCCTCTCAGGAGAAACAATTTTTTAAAAGTAATAATAATAATATCTAATGAAGGCCAGGCATGGTGGGTCACGCTTGTAATCCCAGCACTTTGGGAGGCCGAGGTGGGCAGATCCCTTAAGGCCAGAAGTTTGAGACCAGCCTGGGCAACACAGCAAAACTCTATCTCTATAAGAAAATATAAAAAATAGCCAGGTGTGGTGGTGTGTGCCTGTGGTCCCAGCTACTCAGGAGGCTGAGGTGGGAGGACCGCTTGATCCTGGGAGGTGGAGGTCACAGTGAGCTGATACTGCATCACTGCACTCCAGCCTGGGCAACAGAGCAAGACTCTTTCTCAAAAATAAATTAATAATAATAATAATAATAACAATGGCCGGGCGTGGTGGTTCACACCTATAATCCCAGCACTTTGGGAGGCCAAGGCGAGCAAATCACGAGGTCAGGAGATCGAGACCATCCTGGCTAACATGGTGAAATCCTGTCTCTACTAAAAATACAAAAAATTAGCCGGGCGTGGTGGCAGGCACCTATAGTCTCACCTACTCAGGAGGCTGAGGCAGGAGAATGGCATGAACCCAGGAGGCGGAGCTTGCAGTGAGACGAGATCAAGCCACTTTTATCTAATGAAGCCACATCTAATGAAGGCCAGGCATGGCGGCTCACGCCTGTAATCCCAGCACTTTGGGAGGCCAAGGTGGGCAGATCACTTAAGGCCAGGACTGACAGAGCAGGCGACAGAGCAAGACTCCATTTCAAAATAATAATAATAATAATAATATCTAATGAATCTTTTCCTAGGCCCCTCTTCTGCGGGTTTGCTAGTGTGGGTGCTCTTTCCGGGCCTCTGGAACTCTCCAGTCAGGGGAGTGGGCTCTCCCGTCCCCCGGGTCCCCGGTTGGATGGTATATGCAGTCAGATACTTAAAAGTCTGTCTGTGACTTCAAATAGCAAATGTTGAGTCCAGGCTCTCACGGCATGTTCACTGCAGACTGGCTGGGCCTCTTCCCCCTCCTCATAAAGCAGCCACCATCAGAAGCATTCCCAGGTGGACAGGAGGGTTGAAAGGGAACACTATTCTGAAGTCAGTCAAGGGGATTGTTAAAGATGGTAACATTTTCACATCTTTATTCCCCAAACAGGTGAATTAATCCTGAATAAATGGAGAGCTGAGTGTATGGGTGGGAAGGTGAGGACACCAGGGAGGCTCTGGCCCTCACAGGGTTTGTGCCTGAAGGAGCAGGGGCTGGGGCTGGGCTGGGAACTGATGGAGTAAGATGTGAATAACAGTGCCAGGGGCCCAACATTCAGAGCTGGCAGGAGAGCGGGAAGCTGGGTCTGGCCTGGGCTGCTGAGAATTTCCATCAGGTCTGGGCACAGCTGGGGGACACAGGGTGGTCCCGGTGCAGGGCAGTCATCGGTGAGGACATGAAGGCTGGTGAGCAGCTGCCAGGGGGCTGGGGTGCAGTGAGAAGCAAGAGGAAAGGGCAGGTGCAGCTGTGGATCCCTGGGGACTGCAGCGGGGGTCTGAACTGTGCGTGGTGATGCCGGACACCACGAAGGGACCAGGAGGCCCACACACCTGGAGAGAGCCATCACACAGCTGGGGACCATAGCGTCGCCTGCACCTCCTGGCTCTGCCCCTTGTCTTGGGCACGGCTCACTCAAGCCCCACAGGTGAGTCCCCATCGCTGCCCCCTTGCTGGGGGATCCCTGAGGACAGTGAGGGTCACAAGGACAGACTGGTGCATGGCTGGACGTGGGAGGTGGGTTCCTGGAGCCCTCGGGAGGCAGGGTCAGGTCCAGCTGGCTTCCTGGAGGTGGTGGCCAGCAGAAAGGAAGGAGAAAGACCAGGGAGAAACCCCAGCTGGGGCCCAGGGTCCCTGAGAGACAGCATCCCGCCCCCCTCCCACTCCCGCGGGCCTCATCACTCACCCACCCTGGCCTGGCCCCGCAGTCTCGGGATGCCTAGTACCTGCTTGTTTGCTCAGGGCACCCCCTCCCCTGCCTGCCTCGTGGGGCGGGGCTGTCTAGACAGCGGGGGCTCCTTGGCCCACCAGCTTTGTCCCCAGAGTTCCCCGAGCGGAAGAGGTGGCCACAGACAAAAGGGTGTTTGCCTTTCCCCCACAGCCAGGCAGCTCCCCTGTCTCCACAGCTCCAGGCCAGCCTGTGACCCCAGGCCCCCACCTGGAGGGACTCACCCAGGAGTTGGGCCTGTAGCTCCCTGAGGGGTGGTGTGAGGACCGACACCAGGACTTGCTTCCCATAAGGGCTTCCTGGGGGTGCCTCCAGTCGAGTCTGGGGCACAAGGCAGGGCTCTGATGAGTGGAGGTGAGGAGGGCACCGTGAGGGCTGGCAGGGGCTCAGGCAGGGAGAGTGAGGAGTTGGAAGGCGGGCAGAGTGGGGTGTGGCTCCCAGCAGGGGCCCCCTGACCTCGCAGGTGTCGGGTGGAAAGCCAGGCCTGCTGTGGCGGATACAGTTGGGCTCTGGGGTGGGGTAGATGAGGAGGGCCCGGGCAGCTGCGGGTCTGTGCCCACCAGGCCCGGCCCCCAGGCGCCTCCTCTGCTTGGCCCCCAGGTTCTCCCAGCACCCCGGGCTTCTTCAAGTCCCCCGGCCTCTCTCCCTCTCGTCTCAGGTGGCTTCCCAGGCAGCCCTGCCCCTGAAACCGGCACCTAGAGCATCCCTGCCTGTGCCGGCACCCTCTCCCCACCCAGCTCTGCCGGCCTGATTCCCTCACGTCTGAGTTTCCTCCACCCGATCTCCTGGCGTATTTTAAGTCACGGTCCTGCACAGTTGTCAGGTGCCCAGGCCTGTCTCGGGATGGAGGGGCTCTGACAGTAAGCGAGGCAGCAAATGTCCCAAGACTCAGTTTCTCCGTTTCTGAGCAGGGTCTCCCCCTCCCCGGGTTTCTCTGTTTCTGAGCAGGGCCTTCCCCTCCCCGATTTCTCCATTTCCAAGCAGGGCTTCCCCCTGCCAAGGACTCAGCCAAATGGCACATAGGGACACTCCTGGTGCCCTAGCCCAGTGGCAGACCCTCCCCTGGCCCCTTCATCTGTGTCCCACATGCCAGGGCGCTCACGGATTTTGTGAATGAACAAGGAACAAGGGAGGCAGCGCCTTTGAAACCCAGGGCAGGAGCACAAAGCCGGCAAGACCTGGCTCTCCTGCACACCCTTGCCCCGTGCCCGCCGCGGGCAGCCAGATAGCAGGCAGCTGGAGCAAACCCCTGATGCAGGCCCCTGGCCCTGCGCCGGCTGAGGGGTGAGAGCTGGACAGAGTGTATCTGACCTGGGAACACCCACCTCACCTGAGCCTGCCCAGCTCCACCTGAGACAACATCCGGGCCCTGATAAAGCCAGTTGTGCACCCTGGGGGCATGCACCACCTTAATCCGCTTATCTGCCGGGTTGGTCGAAGCTGTGCCCAAAATGAGTCCACACTAGGCGGAGATGAGGGGACAGGCCTGGGGTGGGAGGCTGGCTCTGCATCCCAGCCCGCTGTGCAGCTGGGCCCCGCAGACTTCCCCATCTTCCGCTGTGTTGGGTCTCAGGTTTTGATGGCCTTTCCCTGCACCCCACCCTGCAGTGGTCATCTCAAAGCCATGTCCAGCTGCAGGACAGCTGCACCAGTAGACGGCCTCCCCTGCAGGGCAGCGGCCGTGCCCCAGGCTCAGGGGCATTCTGTGGCAGGCACGGGGCCCTGCAGCAGCTGGACGGGGTCGGCGGATCCCAGGAAGCATGCTCCCCTACCTGGCTTATGACCCGGGCTCAGCTCACCGGCCGCTCCATCCCAGGCGGTGCTCTCGGCCAGACGGCAGGGCAGCAGGTCTGAGTCCTGCTCTGTGGGGGGATGGGCTGGGTGCCTCTGGGCCTCAGATTCCCCTGCCACACATTGAGAGTGTTGGGGCAGGTGCAGCCCCCAGTCCAGGCTCAGGGCCGACATGAGCACTGGGCACCTGCTGGAAGCTGAGGTGGAGACAGCGGGTAGGAGGAGAAGGCCACCTCCGTGACCACCCATAGGCCTGCGCGGTGGGCACTGGGGGCGTCGCCCCGGCCCCACCAGGACTGAGGCCTTCGTCCCAAGCCACCCGAGTGTTAGCTGCCGAGGGCTCAGCCCTCCCTCCCTGGGAACTGCCCTCCCCAGAAAGCCACCTCGCCCAAGGCCACAGCGAGCCTGCGTGAAAGGCCTGCCACATCGGGGGACAGGACCCAGCCTGGGACGTCCCCCAAGGCCTCCCGGCTCCAGAGCTCCAGGGTGGCTCCCTCGGCAGCTCAGCCTGTCCCACGGCCCCTCCATGCTCCCCTCACCCCCAGCTGGTGTCCTGAGAGCCCCGCAGACCCCTGCCCACACACCTGGGGCAGTCTGCCTCTGGGCCCCCAGTCTCAGACGGCCTGTGTGGCTGGTCAGTGGGGTGCATGTGGGGCTGCAGCGGGGGACACGGGAGGCACATGGAGGTCGGGACCCCCAGGCCTCGGCCCCCCTCTGGAGCCCTCAGGGCCTCGACAGGGGCAGGCAGGCCAGAGGGGCACCCACCTCAGGAGCCTCCTCCAACGGAGGTGGGAACAGATTGGGGATCAAGAGGGGAGGCCAGGGCTGGGTGAGGGTGATAAGACCTGGGCCGGGGGGCAGGAGGCTGGGGGAGAGCGGCCTTAGAGGGGCCCAGCCTCCTCCTCCACTTGGGGACTGTCCTGGCTGAGATCACAGCATCAGCCACGTCCATTCCCGTCCCTGCCTTTCTGCTCCCCCAGCCCTGCCTCCTACCTGGGTCCCCCCAACGACCCGGCCCCAGGGCAGCGCCTTGGCCAATAACATCTCTCGTTGGCTCCAGAGCTCACAGGTTAACTGTGAACGTCAGGAACCCGGGTGTGTCCTAGAGTCAGGACAGACAGCGTCAGACCGGGGCTCAGTTGGCTGCGTGCTTTTCATGTGTGTGTGTGTGTGTGTGTGTGTGTGTGCTACAAAGCAGTTTTACTTGTACACACAGGCTTCAAGGAAAGGCTAGTAGTCGTGATCATCTGACTCTTAAGCATCTTCACAACCGTGGCTGTTTCTGAGCTGCAGCTGTGCTGGGGTCTCTACAGACAGCGTTTTGCCTCAGGCCTTCTGTAGCATGTGATACTGTCCCCATTTAACTCGAGAGCAGACTGAGACGCAGAGCTCAGGGGTCCTCAGGTCACAGGCGGGGACAAGCCCTAGAGGGTCCACAGAACCAGAGCCTCCCAAAAGCCCAGATGGACCCAGGTGCCACCAGCCCTGCCAAAGTCTGTCCCCGGCTGCAGGGCTGCTGTGAAGTGGGGCAGGGGTGCCTGCTGAGAGCCCTGTCCATCCCATCATCCTTCCTCCTCTCACCCCTTCCTCCTTTCAGTATTTCAGCTGACGGGTGGCTCTGGGCTTGAAACAGATCCAAAAGCTTGAGCTCCGCCCCCCAAACAAAAGGGACCCCATCCTCGTGGCACGGCTGCTCCGTGGGGACAGACAGTGAGCTGGCGCACAGGACAATGTCGGCTAGTGAAAGTTCTAGATAGAATACACAGCAGGCAGCGTGGGCTCAGGGAGGCAGGGGCAGGTGTCTGCTTCAGAGGCCTCTGGGCAGTGACCCAGAGCTCAGAGGCGGCACCAGGAAAGGCCCCCCACAGGCCCCCCAGAAAAGCCAACAAGAAGGCAGGGCAGGGGCTGGGTGCTGCTTCGGAAGAGGCAAGGCTGGGGTGGTCCCACGATGCAGAGCCTGCCCGGGCCACCAGGAGCCCTGACTTTGTGCACTGGGGCTGCCCGAGATGCCTGGCAATGAGCAGCGTCCTCCCCAGGTGGTGGGAAAGGCCCGGTCTGGGGGGCCGAGCTGGAGGGTCACTGGGACAGTTTCCCCCCCGCCCCATCTCCAGCCCACTGCCCTCACCCAGGGTGGGGTGCAGTCAAGGAACCTTATACACATGGACCAGGGTGCAGCTCCAAACTCCGGGAGTGGGCCGTTGTCGCTCTGCCTCTCTCCAAAGCGGAGACTGCCGGTCCCCAGCACCCGGCGCACTGCCCGTGGGGATTTACTCTGAGGATGTGGGAGAAAACGGCACATTCTCTATTTACAAAGCCAGCTGTGCTAGGCATCTGTCTGCCTTCATGTTGTCTGAGCACAAACCCCCTCACGGAGGAGGCCGGGCGTCCCAGCGCAGGCCAGGGCTCCCTCCCAGAGGGGGTGGGGCAGAAGGCCCAGCCATGGCCATGCCAGGAGACAGGGACCTGGTAGGGGTGGGCCCTCTGTGGGACATGGTCCACGCTGGCTGCACCACACACAGACGTCACTTTCAGGGTACATGGTCCACGCTGGCTGCACCACACACAGACGTTGCTTTCAGGGTTCTGGTGAGTGGCAGGGCAGAGGCCCCAGAGCATCCCACACCCCCATGAGGGCTTCCTCCATTGAGTCAGATGGCTCCTCACGGCGTCCAGCTCAGCAGTCCCCAGGCTGACCAGCTGGGAGGGACTGATGTCTCTCCACCACCAGGACATCTGGAGACGTTGCCTGCCAGCATCAGGGGTTAGGACCAGGACTTCCCAAGCAGCTCCTGTCTGTGCATGGGCCTCACACAGGCCCTGGCTGGCCCAGGGGTCCGAGCTCCCCAACACGAGTGGACCTCCCTCCCATCCTGCCTGGCTGCTGCACTGCCCGCCCGTGTGTCCCAGGGGACCATTTAGGCTGAGCTGTGAGTCCCTTCAGGCCTCTGGACTATAGGAGGATTAGGGTGGCCCCCAAAAGATAAGCCCAAACCCTGAACCCTGGGACCTCGGAAGGCTGCCTTGCTGGAAAAAGGTAAAATGTGGATCTCAGATGCAATCGTCTTGGACGATCTGGGTGGTGTCGTCCACCATCCATGTGTGTCCCCATAGGGAAAGGCCGAGTATGTGTGTCAGAGGTACTCGTAGCCTCCAGTGGGAATCAACACTTCTGCCTCCCAGAACCGGGACTTCTGGCCTCCTGAATGGTGAGAGGATACATTTCCCATGTTTACAAGCCACCTGTTGTGGGCATTCATTATGGCGGCCCCAGTAGACTCACACAGCAGCCAATGAACTGAATACTAGGGCTCAGGGGCCCACAGGAGCCGACATGGGGAATGAACCCTCTCCCGAGCACAGACACCGAAGCCACAGGCACCGAAGGCACAGCCCCTGCACCCCAAGGGGGGGTGGACAAATACACCCTGCACGGGAGCACTGCCCAGCAATGAAATCAAGCAGCGGCCACCAGGACTCAGTCCACCACGGCTCAGCCCACGTCCACTGCCACCCATCACTGCAGACGACTGGTGGGTCTGCACCAGAGGGCCCAACATCGCAGGGGCTGGACAGGCTGGGCAGGGCCAAGCCAGGAGCCTCTCTGCCTCAGTTTCCATGGCTGGCAGCAGGGCTCGCACCACAGGCCACTGTGGGAGACTGTTGTTTGTTTGTTCATTCATTGAGTCATCTTCATTCATTCATGCATCCGCTCATTCCCATCCGCTCATTCCCATCCACTCATTCCCATCCATCTGCATTCCCATCCACTCATTCCCATCCATCTACATTCCTATCCACTCATCGCCATCCACTCATTCCCATCCATCTACATTCCCATCCACTCATTCCCATCCATCTACATTCCCATCCATCTACATTCCCATCCACTCATTCCCATCCATCTACATTCCCATCCATCTACATTCCCATCCATCTACATTCCCATCCACTCATTCCCATCCATCTACATTCCCATCCACTCATTCCCATCCATCTACATCCCCATCCATCTACATTCCCATCCATCTACATTCCCATCCACTCATTCCCATCCATCTGTATTCCCATCCACTCATTCCCATCCATCTACATTCCCATCCACTCATTCCCATCCGCTCATTCCCATCCATCTACATTCCCATCTACTCATTCCCATCCATCTACATTCCCATCCATCTACATTCCCATCCACTCATTCCCATCCATCTACATTCCCATCCACTCATTCCCATTCACTCATTCCCATCCATCTACATTCCCATTCACTCGTTCCCATCCACTCGTTCCCATCCACTCATTCCAATCCACTCGTTCCCATTCATCTACATTCTCATCCATCTACATTCCCATCCATCTACATTCCCATCCACTCATTCCCATCCATGCATTCCTATTCACTCATTCATGTGCTCATTCCCATCCATCTACATTCACATCCCCTCATCCTTATTCACTTATCCCCATCCATTCAGTCCCATCCACTCATTCCCATCCACTCATTCCTGTTCACTCACTCATCCACTCATTCCCATCCATTCATTCCCATCCATCTACATTCACATATTTCTCTTCATTCATTCATACATATTCAACTTTATTATTGATATTCATATTCACTTACTCATTCACTCATATTTATTCATTCCACAACATGTATGGAGTCCTCATGGGGCTGGAACAGGTCTTGCCCTCAGGGAGCTCACTGAGAGCTGGGGGAGATATTCATAGACAACCCCACAGCAGTATTCAGGGGTGGGGTTGAGTTCAGCACCAGGGGAAGTGGAGGGCCCTGGTCCAGGTAAGCCCTGCCCGGGAGTAAATCCCGCACCCCCACCAAGTCTCAGAAGGCTTGAGCCCATGTTCCAGGGTTGCCTCTGAGCAGAGGGCAGGACTCACACCCCTCTGTCCTCAGGCAGGTGCATCCTCTGGCCCTGGGGTAGGTCAGTCATCTCTCCCTGGGGCAGGTGGGTCCTCTATTCCTGGTGCAGATGTTGGGAATCTGAGTAAGTCTTGGGCAGAACCAGACATGAGCAGCCTGAATTCAGACCCCACATGACCAATGGGGGTGCTGCACAGCCACTGGCTATCTCCTGAGCCACCCCGGCTCTCTTCCCACACCCCAAGGAACCAACTCCTGGGCTGTTTAAGTCAGAACTCTTGGAGTACCTATCCCACCCTGACATCCCTCCCTCTGGCCAGACAAGGGACCCCAGATTGCAGGACGTGGCTGGGCTCTGAGGAGGAGGCTGAAGCTGACGGCGCCTGCACTAGGTGGATGGAACAGGTCTGAGAAGGCCTGAAGGACAGAGAGGCATGTTATGGTGTGAATATATTCCTCAAAGTTCATACATTGGAAATATGATTGCCATTTTAATAGTATGAAGAGGTGGAGCCTTAAAGAGGTGAACAGCATGTCATGCTGGGGTTCTGGCAACACCAGGCAAGAGGACCGCATCTGGGGGTTAGTGCACAGGCAAGGCGGGGCTTGGGTTTGCCCAGGCGGCCAAAGTGGTTCAGCTTATGCGCACAGAGCCTCAGCTGGCTCTGGCATGGGCCCGTACTGCAGTGGACACAGCCATCTGAAGCTCCCACTTTGTGGGGCAGCACATCTACTGGTGTGAGACCTTCTGTGTTTTTTATTGTTTGTTTGGTTTTTGTGTTTGTTTGTTTGTTTGTTTGTTTGTTGAGGTAGAGTCTCGCTCTGTCGCCCAGGCTGGAGTGCAGTGGCTCGATCTTGGCTCACTGCGAGCTCTGCCTCCCGGGTTCGCGCCATTCTCCTGCCTCAGGCTCCCGAGTAGCTGGGACTACAGGCAGCCTCCACCACGCCCGGCTAATTTTTTGTATTTTCAGTAGAGACAGCGTTTCACCGTGTTAGCCAGGACGGTCTCTATCTCCCGACCTTGTGATCCGCCCGCTTCGGCCTCCCAAAGTGCTGGGATTACAGGCATGAGCCACTGCTCCTGGCTTCTGTGTTTCTTATTTGACTCACAGACCACGTTCACCTGCTCTTTACAAGCCAGGTCTTTGCACACCCACATTCACAAGGGCCAAGAAGTGGAAGCAGCCCAGGCAGGGTCCATTGCATCCCATGTGATGTACTAATGGAAGGAGGAAGGGATCCGTAAGACAGAGACAGAGAGAGGAGGCAGAGGGAGGGAGACAGACAGAGAGAGGAGGCAGAAGGAGGGAGAGACACAGAGAGAGGAGGCAGAAGGAGGGAAAGAGACAGAGAGAAGAGGCAGAGGGAGAGAGAGACAGAGAGAGGAGGAAGAGGAAGAGAGAGAGGAGGCAGAGGGAGTGAGAGAAACAGAAAGGAGGCAGAGGGAGGGAGAGAGAAAACGGAGGGAAGGAAGGAAAGACGGAGGGGGGAAGGAAGGAAAGACGGAGGGAGGAAGGAAGGGGGAGGAGGGAAGGAAGAAGGAGGGAGACAGAGAGAGAGGGAAGAGGAAGGAAGGAGGGAAGAGGGAGGAAGGAGGGAAGCAGGAGGAAGGAGGGAAGAGGGAGGGTGCAAGGTAGAGAAAAAGAAAAAAGAAATAGAAGGGAAAAGAGAAAGAAAGCAAGAGAAGGAAAGAGGGAGGGAGAGAAAGGATGGAGAGAGATAGAAAGGGAGAGAGGAAGGAAAGAGAGGGAGGGCAGGTCCACGGCTGACACAGGGCTCACAGCCCAGGCCTCCATCCACCACAGAAGGGGTGGCCTCACGGCGGCCAGAGCGAGAGGGCTGGGCACATGGTGCTGGGGCACAGCGGACTCCCGTCCAGCTGCCTGTGGGGGGGGACCCTTCATTCCTTCTGTCATTCACCAAATGTTCATTGAGCCTGACTGTGTGCCAGGCCCCCCATCCCCTCCAAGAGCGCTCACTGGGTGGTGTGGGCAGACCCTGCTGGCCTGCCTGGAGCCTGCTGACCAACCCAGGGGCTGTCCAGAGGTGGCCAGGCAGGCGCTGCTTGGTGGAGAGGCCCTGGCGGGTGAGAAGGCCCCAGCCATGCAGCCGTGGTTGGCATGCAGCCTGTGAATGTGTGGACAGCTACTTCCCATGGCTGACCCGGGCATTGCATGCCTGCTCTCGGAGGCTAATCCAGGATCTCTCCCAGCCCCAGGTGCAGGCACTTCCAGGTTCCCTGGGGCGGTCAGGACCACAGCCTGGCAGGGTTATCGGGCCTGGGAGCCACTTGGCACAGGTGCCAGCAACAGGTGCATTTATTCACAGAAAAGGAAAAGATATTCTCCCGTCTCCGCGGGAAAACAGACACGGCTCATCTGGACTGGAGCATGGGAACGTGCCCCAGGGAGGAGAGGCCGGGCCCTCAGGGGAGAGAGGGAAACGTTGACTCAACCAAGACCACATCCCAGGCCCCCCTCGGGTTGACCAGACATCTCTGCAGCCGAGGCTGCTGCCTGGGCCAAGAGGGAGGTAGAGGAGGCTGGGGCAGCTCTGACCGACTCTCAAAGACAGCGCCCGGGCTGCCCTGTGGCCTCGGCTCTTGTCCTGCCTGCAAGTCACCCCTGAGCAGCCGCCACCAGCCTGGGTGGGTGGGGTCTCCCAGGGCGGCAGGGGATGCTCCTGACCCACAACCTTCCATGCCAGGCTGCCAGGGTGCCGCGCTGAGTGGGACTCGTAGGTCACTTCTGGACCCACACAGGAGTGGGGCGCCACGACCACCCAGTGATGCTGGCAAGGCCCAGGAGGATGGGGTGGGGATGGGGCCGTCCTCAAGCCAGGCCTAAGACCCTCCGGTGCTGACGGCCCCGGGTGAGGTCACAGTGCAGTGTGAACGCCTTCTTCCTTATCCCTCCAACCCCGGGGTGCACCAGGACCCAGCCTGGGAGTGGGGGATGCAGCTGCAAGGCACAGATGTGACCTGCTCTCCGGGACTCAAACAGGCAGTGACAGCACAGGCAGAGGCGGGGACTCCGTGACAGGGACCAGGGGGCTGCCATCCTCTGTGCACCGGCCCCTCCTGACAACGTGGCTCATCCTCCTGGGGCCCTGCCCTCTTTGGCCTCTGTGGTTTGGGATTCCACTGAGACACAGACTCAGGATTTTTGGGCAGCCCTGAGGCATCGCCCGTCCACACAGCGAGGTGAGGCCAAGCAGGCCAGTAGTGCTGCCCACTGTTGGGGCAGGAGGGGGGCATGCAGTGGGCAGCAGGCACTGGGTCCCATGCCGAGCCTATGCCAGGGGCAGGAAAGTGGGCACTGGCTCATGGGCAGCCACCAGGCCCCCAGGGCTCCCCGCCAGGTATCCGGGCACCGCAAATGGGCACCCGCAGTTTACTGTCCACCGCAATCAGCACTCCTTGTAGGTGGCCGGCCACGCGCCACCCTCCCACTGCCCCGGGGCTGCCCATCCCTGCAGGCCACCGGAGGAGAGCAAGGGACCAGGGACAAGGGCAAGGAGGGGAGGGGGGTCCCGGGCTCCCCCAACAACAGGCGCGGCCACACCAATGCTGCATGTTTGCACACAGGGCTGGCCCGGCCACCTTATTTATTTATGAGATTTATGGGGTTTTAATTCAGCCCTACCTAATGACGCACACAGTGCCTGGTCAGCACCCAGCGTGGGGTACGGGGACGGGTCCCGCCCTTCGGCTCCTGAGGGCTGGTCAGGAGCCACAGTGACCTGGGGACAGGAGTGGTCTCGGGTACTCCAAGACCTACACCTCTGGACTGGAATAAATGGCTAGAGCTCAGCGTGGGGGGGTCTTTCTCAAGTGCCTGAGGGGGGTCCCTACTACCCAGCTCCCAGCCCCTCTGAAGCCCACCAGCCTCCACCATATCCTCCACCTTCTGGGTCTCCAGACACTCTGTCCACTTGGGGGGGCCCTTCCAGGGTCTCTGGCCCCCACGCCTCACCTCCCCTTGCCCTCCCAGTTCCCACCAGCCTCCCCACTCCCTCCTTCTCTCAGCCTCTGGAAGATCCTTCTAGAAACACTTCTTCTTGGAACCAACCCAAATGTCCATCAATGATAGACTGGATTAAGAAAATGTGGCACATATACACCATGGAATACTATGCAGCCATAAAAAATGATGAGCTCATGTCCTTTGTAGGGACATGGATGAAGCTGGAAACCATCATTCTCAGCAAACTATCACAAAGACAAAAAACCAAACACCGCATATTCTCACTCATAGGTGGGAATTGAACAATGAGAACACATGGACACAGGAAGGGGAACATCACACACCGGGGACTGTTGTGGGGTGGGGGGAGGGGGGAGGGAGAGCATTAGGAGATATACCTAATGTAAATGATGAGTTAATGGGTGCAGCACACCAACATGGCACATGTATACATATGTAACAAACCTGCATGTTTTGCACATGTACCCTAAAACTTAAAGTATAATATTTTTAAAAAAAGGAAACACTTCTTCCTTCTCATCCCTCCCCAGCCCCACCCAGCCCCAGCAGGCCTGCCTTGCCCTCCCACGAGGCCCCCAACTCTTCTCCACCAGCCCCGGCCCCCAACAATGTTTCCCAGAAGTGCCTGATGAGGTCCAACCCCATGCTCAGCCTCTCCAGGCTGCCCTGGGATCCCCTGACTCCCGCTGCCCAAACCCTGCCCTGTCCACATCACCTGCCCCAGAGGCAGGACCAGAGACCATCACAGCCACCTCTGCACAGCCCCTCTCACACTCAGTCACCCCCAAGGCCCCTCCCCATGCAGGTGGGTGGTGGGTGGCGAGGGCCCCAGCTCTGGCCATGCCCTCAGCCCTGGCCTGGCAGTTTAGGCTGTTCTTAGGGAGCCAACCCTGGGGTCTTGGTCTTCTGATCCCACCTTGCACAAAGCACCCCAAGAGAGATGGGGGTGTCCCAGGAAGCGTCGGCGGGGTCAGCAGAGACAGACCCAGGGATGCTGCTCCACCACCCTCAACGATCAATCACCAAGGACACTGATCCTATTTCTATTTTTTTTTTTTTTTTTTTGAGACAGAGTCTCACTCTGTCGCCCAGGCTGTGGTGCAGTGGCACCATCTCCGCTCACTGCAACTTCCACCTCCCAGGTTTAAGCAATTCTCCTGCCTTAGCCTCCCAAGTAGCTGGGATTACAGGCATGCACCACCATTCCTGGCTAATTAATTTTTTTTGTATTTTTAGTGGAGATGGGTTTTCACCATGTTGGCCAGGCTGGTCTCGAACTCATGACCTCAGGTGATGTACCCGCTTCAGCCTCCTAAAGTCCTGGGATTACAGGCATGAGCCACCGCACCCAGCCCTATTTTTTAAACATTTATCCAAGCAGTGCTGGGGGCAGTCAGGGCCAGTCCTGGGGTCTGGGAGCAGGGGACACCCACTCTGACAGGTGGCCTCTCCGGGGCTCCATCCGCACATAGAGCTCCCCCTGCCAGAGATGCCTCCCCATCCCAAATGAGTGCAACCACCAGCCACGGCTCTCGGGGATCAGGGGTGCAGCAGAGTGACCTCCCTGAACCCACCCCTGCCATGAAGAGAGGGTTACAAGCCTGTGTTTTGATGACAGCAAAGAGGATGGTGGCTGGGACTCTGACCCCAGGCTCAGACATCCACTCCACAGACCCTGGGGTCTCGGGCGTGACCGACAAGGAGCTCTATCCTGGTGTGGCCCGTCCAGCCCACCACTGCTCATCTCGATGGCCCAGCCCCTTTAGCCAGCCTCAGTGAGCCCATGAAGGGCCCCCTCTGGCCGGCCTCCAACACCACCGTCCCTACAGCCAAAACTGTGAGAACAGGGAGCTGGACAGGCATGACCCCCCTGAGCTGCCCAGTGGCCCAGCCTGGACAGGGGTGCATCACTGGGACAACCTCAGCATGTGCTTTTGCCCCGACCAGATGAGATAAATAAGAAACTGGGAGAGACATAGAAGAACTGCAGGCCTGTGCATCCAAGCAGCCATGGGCAGTTAACGGAGCCATGAGTGGACACGGCTCAGCTCCCACTGTCCAAGCAGGACACATGCATCATAACACACCCCGGAAATCAGATCACTCAGAGTCAAAGGGCTCAGGGGTGGGAGCCTGCCCAGCTGGGGGCCTGGGATCCAGCAGCTGCTGAATGGGAGGCAGATGGGCCTGGCCAAGCCAGGGGGCATCCCGCATCAGGGAGGCAAAATTCCTCCCGGGACAAAACTCCCAAAAGGCTGAAGGGCTGGCACCTCCGGACTTAACCCATGTCCACCACCAGCTCCAGAGACACAGAAGCCCCCGGACCCACCCAGACATGAGCCACTGGGCAGTGGGGTCTGCAACCCCAGGAAGATGGGGGCCTCGGGACCCCAGGCAGGGCGGGAGGCCAGCAGGCACCATGGTGGACAGGGCAGAGGAAGAGCCACCCTGAGCTTGTGGTCAACCGAGCCAGTGTCCAACCCAGGCCCCCAAACAGGGACGTGGGATGCACCAGGGCTGCACCAGAGAGGCGCATGCACCACCAAGGGACACAAAACCCCAGTTAGAGGGATGGAGGGAGAGAAAGAGTGGATTGACTTGGACTTCTCTGTCACTCTGGTTACAAAAAGATGAGGGCTGCTATTTACAAAAAGACAAGGGATGCTATTTTTAAAGTGCTGAAAGAAAATAACATTGAGTCTAGAATTTTATACCCAGCAAAACTGTCACTCATACCCTCAGATGTGACTAAATTGTCCTTGGGTTCCCCAGGCCTCAGAGACCCATGTTGAGGACATCTAGGGAGGGGCTCCTGTCTTGGGGGGAGGTGCTGAGATGCTGCAGGACAGGTGGGGAATGTGAGGAGGACCCTCAGGAAAACTCAAAGTTGCACTAAGGAAAGGTGGGAATGAGCATGGATCCGCGGTAAGCCAGAATTAGAATTCCCAACCCAACCTCACCTCAGCAGAGAGGAAGAGCAAGGTATGGGGCAGGCTCAGGCCACATCCCAAACAGAAGTAGGCGGCTGCCAGGGCCCTGGAGGCCCTCGGGCTGCTGTTCCAAGCACTGGCATCCAGCGTGAGGGATCAGGGGGGTCAGGCAGGAGGACAGGGACTTCCAGGTGTCTGAGGATACCTATGGGCTCCCTCAAGCAGTGGCTGGTCTGGGTCCATCATGGCATTATGGCTGCCCTGGCATGGCCACTCAGGGGAAGAGGCAGGAGAGGGCAGCCACTGCCAGTGGACCAAGGAGGCAGAGCAACCCTGGAAGGGCCCATAGTCTCCAAGGGTGGGACCAGCACCCTCAGCTCTCCCAGTGAGCCCACAACTAGCTTATCAAGAAACTGCACACACTCAGCCCCAGGGAGGGAGATCAGAAAGTCCTCTCCAATGCTCTCCCACCAACTGGGTGGGAAGGGCTCTGAGGTGCCTGCAGTTTGTCTGAATTCAGCTGTTTTGGGTCTAGGTCTTGCTGGAAGACTGATTTTGAATGCTGGTGTCCTGGTGCAAGACATGATAGATCAATGGATGGATGGATGGATGGATGGATGGATGGATGGATGGATGGACAAATGGATGGATGGACAGATGGTTGGATGGTTGGAAGGATGGACAGATGGACGGATGGATGGATGGATGGATGGATGGATGGATGGATGGATGGATGGATGGATGTTGGATGGTTGGATGGATGGATGAAGAGGTGGGTGGATGGATAGAAGGGTGGATGGTTGGATGGATGGATGAATGAATGGGTGGGTGGGTGGATGGGTGGAGGGATAGATGGATGGATGGATGGATGGATGGATGGATGGATGGATGGTTAGATAAACGAATAAATGGGTGGGTGGGTGGATGGATGGGTGGAGGAGGGAGGGAGGGAGAGAGGAAGGGAGGGAGGGATGGATGTTAGATAAATGAATAAATGGGTGGGTGGGTGAATGGATGGATGGGTGGAGGGATGGATGGATGGATGGATGGATGGATGGATGGATGGATGAATGGGTGGGTGGATGGGTGGATGGGTGGATGGATGGGTGGATGGATGGATGGATGGGTGGGTGGATGGGTGGATGGGTGGATGGATGGGTGGATGGATGGATGGATGGTTGGCTGGGTGGGTGGGTGGATGGATGGATGGATGGATGGATGGATGGATGGATGAATGGATGGATGGATGGTTGGTTGAGTGGTTGGTTGGATGGTTAGTTGGATGGGTGTGTGGGTGGGTGGATGGATGGGTGAGTGGGTGGAAGGATGGATGGATGGATGAATGAGTGTGTGCATGGATGGATGGACAAATGAAATCTCCCTGGTACTGGGGTTCACCTTCTGTGGCAGCTCCACAAGGATCCACCTCATGAGGGCTCATGATGTGTAGGTACAGGCCAAGTGCTCTATAGCCCCACCTCACTGGAGCCCTCAACCCTGGGAGGAAGGCACTCACCTCACTCCATCCTATAGACAAGGAAACCAAGACTCAGAGAGGGTGAAAGCACTCCTTGGGCTCACCCAGCCCAAGAATGGCAGAGCTTCAGTGTGGTCCCAGAGAATCTTCCCAACCCCAAGCTTATACTGTCCTGGCTCCCTCTCAGGGAGGGGTCCTGGAGGCCCAGACTGAGCAGGGGTGTTGGGGGGTGCACCGCAGGAAAGATCCCACAAGTCCTCAGGCTCCAGCCCAGGGTCTGCTGGGGCCCTCAGTCTTCAGGCGGGGCAGGGGTGGCTGCCAGCTGGAGAGGCCAGCACGGAGGGCAGAAGTGAGGGTGCAGTGACAACTGGGCAGTGAAACAGGCTTCTCTGGGGAGGGGCCTGGCCGGCGGGGGTCCCAGGAGAGAAGAAAGTCCCTCTGTGACTCAGGGGCTGAAGGGTGGCCAGTGGGGCGGGGCCCTCGAAAGTGGGCAATGTGGCTGACATGAGCCAGCGGGTGCTGGGCAGGAGCAGCCCATGGTCAGGCAGGTGGGCCAGGATAGAACCCCTCTCCCAGCAGTCAGCTGGGCAAAGCTGGGCTCTCAGTCACCTCCCTCAGCACAGGCCACAGAAGTCCTCCTGTCCAGCCTGTGCAAACCATGCTGGAGCGGGGTGCCCACCTCGTCCTCTGGGAAGACCCCGCTGGTCAGATGGGGCCGTCCTGGGGCCGCCCTGACTAGAACATGCTGGCTGTGCCCCGTCCTGGACCCTGCAGCTGAGGCCAAAGACACCAAGCAAGTGTGAAGGGTCTCCGGTCACCATCCCTCTAACGTGGATCAAACCACAGAGCCCAGAACCAAGTGGCCGGGGATAGGCAAGGAGCCCTGTCCCTCCCTGGAGGCCCCGGAAGCCAAGATCAAGAGTTGCAAGTTAAGAAGCCCTAGGGCATGCGGTGTCCTGGCCCCCTGCCCACCCTGCCGCGGGGCCGCCAAGCCGCTCTCCGTGTCCCTGGCCAGCTGGCACCACCCTTGCCAATGCAGGAAGTGGGGGAGGCGGCCGGGTGACTCACTGCCCGTGGAGCCCACGGAGTCATGATAAGCCGCGGTTTTGTGGCCCGCAGCACAGCCCGGGACAGCCCCCAGATGAGAGGGCACCGCTGGCCCAAGGCCACTGGGAGGAGCCCCTCCGACACCAGGCAGCACCAGCCCCACAGTCTCTCCGGGGCCTTGTTCAATATGCCCGCTGATGCGCGAGATTGGGGTGAAAATGCCCGAGGGACCCTCTGGCTGTGCAGGAGCAGGTGGTTTGGCTGCGCGGAGCCATCTGCCCATTTTTATCAGGTTTAAACAGACAAGTGGCCCCTCGGCCACGTGGCAGAAAAAGAAGAGTGAGGTGGGCGCGGGTCTCAGCACCCTGAGCTGAGGGCTAGAGACCATGGACTTGGGGCAGCTGGGGCCGGGGGGACCCTGAGCAGGGGACCCATGCCTCGTGGGGGGCAGCGTGGTGAGGGACACTGCCAGCCCCAGCTGTGGGACCCCCAAGGTCGCTGGCCCACTTCAGCCAGCTTTGCCACCTGTTAACTGAAGATGGCAGCCAGCCGCCCTCCCCTGCAGCCTGGATGGTAGTGAGCAGTTAAATGTCCCACAGGGGCCAGTCCCTCCCCGATGATGCTGCCCCTTCTTCCTCCAGCTATTCAGCGGGGCGGCTGGGAACCCCACGGCTTCTCTGAGCTCCGCGTTCTGTGCAACTGGGTCCCATCACGTGAAGTCCAGGTCGACCCGTATATGAGCATGGACCAGACCGCTCAGGCAGCATACACTTCTCCTGGCCCTGGAGACTGGAGTCCGAGATCCAGGAGTCTGCAGGACTGGCCCTTCCACACCTCTCTCCTGGGCCTGCAGATGCCACCTTGTCCCTGAGTCCTCACAGGGCGGACCCTGTCCACATCCTCATCTCCTTTCACCAGGGCCCTAGTCAGATGGGATCGGGGCCTCCCCTACTGGCTCATTTTGATTTAACTCCCTCTGTGAAGACTCCATCTCTAAATGCAAATCACTCTGAAGCTCTGAAGTATGAGGCGGTGGGACTTCAACATATTAATGGGGGTGGGGCACAGCTCTGTCATAACAACCCACAACAACAACAGCAGAGGCAGCGAGCCCAGACCCCCCAGAGAGAACCCCCAGCTCCTTCTGGGCTCGCTAGGGGCTGTGGTGCAGGTGTGGCCAGTGGAACCCTGCAGGGTCAGGATTTGATTCCACACCACACATTCAGCATGGCTGGGGGCTTCTCTCCCAGGGTCTGCCAGAGCCCAGCTGCTCTGCGGCCTCACTCAGCCCTGGCCTCTGGTCCCTGCTGTGGGAGTGGGTCCTGGCTGTCTCAGGCTGGAGAGGGATTCTCCGCGAGAGCACGGGGACCCAGCATAGCAACCTGGCCTCGCAGAGGCCGGCGGGGAGCACCCTTGCCCAGCAGGGTGAGCAGAGCCTGCCTCACCTCCCTCGCCTGCCTCCCCATCCACTGTGGCAGAACCTGCAGGCTCCCAGGGGCTCAGCTCTGGACTCCACGGAGCCCCTGCTGAATGGCTCAGCCCACACGCACGGGGCCCACTCACTTTTTTTGTTTTGGTTTTGTTTTGTTTTTGTCTTTGTCTTTTTGATATGCATTTTGCTCTGTCCCCAGGCTGGAGTGCAGTGGCGCAATCTTGGCTCACTGCAATCTTCACCTCCCGGGTTCAAGCAATTCTCCTGCCTCAGCCTCCCGAGTAGCTGGGATTATGGGCGCCCGCCACCACATCCATCTAATTTTTGTATTTTTAGTAGAGACAGGGTTTCACCATGTTGGCCAGGCTCGTCTCGAGCTCCTGACCTCATGATCCGCCCGCCTCAACCTCCCAAAGTGCTGGGATCACAGGCATGAGCCACAGCGCCGGTCACTTTTTTCGTCAAATGAATGAATAGTGCTAAATCTTTCTTTTTTCTTTTCTTTTTTTTTTTTTTTGAGACAAAGTCTCTCTGTCATGAAAGCTGGAGTGCGGTGTCATGATCTCAGCTCACTGCAGCCTCCGCCTCACGGGTTCAAGTGATCCTTCTGCCTCAGCCTCCCGAGCAGCTGGGATTACAGGCATCCACCACCACGCCCGGCTAATTAATTCTTATATTTTTAGTAGAGATGGGGTTTCACCACGTTGGCCAGGCTGGTCTCAAACCCCTGGCCTCAGGTGATCCACCCGCCTCGGCCTCCCAAAGTGCTGGGATTACAGGCATGAGCCATCGTGCCTGGCCCCTCTGACTTTTTTATTATGGATGATTTCAAACCCTGTGAAGAACGGAGTAATGGAATGGACATGACCATTACCTCCTCACCGTCAGCTGTAACTAATATTAGACCTGCCACTCTCTAACTCAGGTGCTCTCCATCAAGGAATAAACATCAGGGGCAGAAGTGGGTGCCCCTCCCTGCCCCCCACCCCTCTCCAGAGGCAACCATGACCCTGAATCCAGTGCCTCTCAAAATATTTTATAATTTTACTACTTTTGTAAGTGTCCAGCATTAGGGTCCTGTTTCACATTCACAGAAATGGACAGCATCAGGGTGCAGGATTAGAGACCCGCGATTCATTCTTTCTGCTCTATGCTGGGTTTGCGATGCCTCCGTGTCAAGACAGGAAGTTCCGGTTTAGTGCTGGGCCCCATCCAGAGGATGAATATGCCCGGAGGAGCAGCCCCTTCCTGGTGGACCAGCATGCAGGCCATTTCCAGTCTCCATCCTCCCGGGTGGGCAGCTCCCTGGGTGCCCAGAAGCAGGACTGTGTCCTCAGCTTGGCTGCCCTGACCAACCGCTCTCCCCTGAACGCCACAAGCATGTTCTCTCTGGAGGTGTGAGAACCTTCAGCCGGTCTCGAGGATTACCACACCCCTCCTGGGGTCCCAGTGGCTGAGCCTCCCTGCTGGCTACTCACTGTGTTGTCTGTGCTTCCTCCTGTGTGACCCCCGCCTGTCCCCGTCTCCTCCTGTGTGACCCCCGCCTGTCCCCGTCTCCTCCTGTGTGACCCCCACCTGTCCCCGTCTCCTCCTGCTCGTGTGACCCCCGCCTGTCCCCGCCTCAACCTTGGGCTGCTTGTCTGACCATGACGTTCGCTAGATCTCCTGGACTCTGGCCTCAGCGCCAGATGCACAGAGATGACCTCCTTCCACTCTCTGGCTTGTATTTTTACTTAGTTATGTTGTCTTTTTTCAAACACAGTTTTTAAAATGTAATGTGGTCAAGTGCGTCTGTCTTTACTTTGATGGTTTGTGACTTTAGTGACTTGATTAAGAAACCCTTTCCTACCCTGAGGTCATAAATATTATGCCTGTTTTCCTTCTAAATGTTTTCAGGTTTAGCTTTTCACATCTGAGTTGTTTAATCTACCTGGTGTTTTATTTTTGTTTAGAGCATGACACACGCACCTAATTTTCCCCATGTAGAGAAGCCCCAGCCCAGCACATTCAGGGGACAGCCCAGGCCAGCACACTCAGGGGACAGCCCAGCCCAGCACACTCAGGAGACAGCCCAGCACACTCAGGGGACAGCCCAGCCCAGCACACTCAGGAGACAGCCCAGCACACTCAGGGGACAGCCCAGGCCAGCACACTCAGGGGACAGCCCAGCCCAGCACACTCAAGGGACAGCCCAGCCCAGCACACTCAGGAGACGGCCCAGCCCAGCACACTCAGGAGACAGCCCAGCCCAGCACACTCAGGAGACAGCCCAGCACACTCAGGGAATAGCCCGGCCCAGCACCCTCAGAGAACAACCGTCCTTCCTTGTAGATGTGGAGCGCCCACCCACCTCAAAGCATCATCATAAGCACATGGGCTGTTCCAGGCATCCACTTGCCTATCCCAGCATCAATGCCACGCTGTCTTAGAGGCAGGCGTCCCACATGATTCTTCTCTGAAACTCACTTAGCTCTGCTTGGCTCTCTGGCCTTCCACGTGGACTTTTGGACCAGCCGGCCAAATCCCACGAAAAACTCAACTGGGATTGAGAAAGGCTGTTTGCGGAGAATCGACCTCGTTTTTCACTTTTTTTAATTAACCTCATTTTTCAAAACTGACACTTTTCATTCACGAACGTGACATACGTCTCCATCAGTCAAGTCTTCTTTTATGCCCTTTGCAATGTTATAATGGCCTGGACACCTTCCATCTGATGTTTTCTACATAGGTATCTTCATAGGTTTTGAGGCTGCTGTTAATGAAGTATTTTTCTATTATATTTCAACTTGGTTTCTACTGGAGTAAACATAGCTATTGTTTTTCCTTCATCAACCTCGTCTCCAACAATATTACTGAACCCTCTCATTAGTTCAAATAATAGAGTCAAAAATTCTCTTGGTTTTTACATCTTCATGTTTGTTTGTTTGTTTGTTTGTTTGTTTTTGAGACAGAGTCTTGCTCTGTCACCCAGGCTGGAATGCAATGGTGTGATCTGGGCTCACTGTAACCTCCACCTCCCAGGTTCAAGCCATTCTCCTGCCTCAGCCTCCCGAGTACCTGGGATTACAGGTGTCCGCCACCACCACCCCCCTCCCCCGGGTAATTTTAGTATTTTTAGTAGAGACAGGGTTTCACCATGTTGGCCTGTCTCATCTTGAACTCCCAACCACAGGTGATCTGCCCGCCTCAGCTTCCCAAAATGCTGGGAATACAGGCGTGAGCCACCGTGCCCAGCCAGTTGGCTTTTACATCTTGATAATCATATTATATTAAATAAGGTCCAGGTACAATGGCTTACACCTGTAATCCCAGCACTTTGGGAGGTCAAGGCAGGCAGATCACTTGAGCCCAGGAGTTCAAGACCAGTCTGGGCAACATAGCAAAACCCTGTCTCTATAAAAAATAAATAAAAATGAAACAAATCAGGACAGTTTTGTTTCCCAAAGCTGGTCTTTATTTCTTCTTGCTCTTGTCTCACGGCCTTGATGAAGCCTCCAGCACCCCCATAGAGGGAAGGCACAGCCATCGCCAACATCTCCCGTGTCCGCTGGCTTCTGTGGGAGTGATTCTCGAGTCCCAGCAAGCGGAGGGATCCAATGTGTGCTGTAGTTTCTGGGCAGATGTTCCTAAACAGGTTAAGAAGGCTTCCTTCTAGTCTGGGCTTGCTCTTTTTATAATAGCAAGTTGAGACACGCTGTTGACTTCCATCAGACACCTGCCTGCACCTGAGATCCTTCCGTTTTTAAATCCTCCACACGTCTCTGGCACCCTCTCCTGCCTGGTGGTGGTACTGCAGCCCCAGGGACTCTGAGCAGAGCCAGAACCTTTCAGGGGACTGGGACATGGACCAAGACCCTCGGTCTCCCGTCCCCACACCGTGACCACGGAGGCAATAGCTGCTCCTGCAGCCTAGGCCCTGGAGTGAGCGGATGTGGAGGAGGGAACCAGCCATGCAGCCACAAACGGAGCATGAACCAGACAGAACCCTACCGCCGTGAACCACCAAGACTCGGGGCCAGGTGCAGTGGCTCACGCCTATAATCCCAGCATTTTGGGAGGCTGAGGAAGGCAGATCACCTGAAGTCAGGAGTTCGAGACCAGCCTGGCCAACATGGTGAAATCTCATCTCTACTAAAAATACAAAATTAGCTGGGTGTGGTGGTGGGCGCCTGTAATCCCAGCTACTCAGGAGGCTGAGACAGGAGAACCACTTGAACCAGGGAGGTGGAGGTTGCAGTGAGCCGATATTACACCACTGCACTCCAGCCTGGGTGACAGAGCGAGAATCTGTCTCCAAAAAAAGAAAAAGAAAAAGGGTCTTTGCAGATGTGATTAAATTGAGGACCTCACAAGATCAGCCTGGATTATCGGGTAGGCCCTAAATCCAACCACCAATGTCCTTAGAAGAGACGCAAAGGGAGAAACGCCCAGGAGAAGCCCCGCGGAGACAGAGGCAGGGTGTGGGCGATGCAGCCACAAGCCAAGGAACGCCCAGAGCCACCTGCAGCTGGAAAGGCCGAAAGCATCCTCCCAGGAGCCTGAGCGGCCGTGTGGCACCGCCACGCCTTCGCCTCAGACTCCGGCCTCCGGGACTGCGGGAGAGAGCTTTCCTGTGGCTTTCGGCCCCCGGTTTGTGGTGATTTGCTGATGCAGCCCGGAGCACCCGACAGCCAGGCGCATGGCTTGTTTCAGCCCAGGGAACAACAGCAAGTCTCACCTGGGGGAAAGGGAGGAGTGCGCGCTGGGGCCTTCCGTCTGCTCCCAGAACCAGGGAGGCCGCCGTGGGAACAGAACAGCCAGCTTCTTCCAGAGAATGCGAGAACTTGGCCCCAACCCGTGCAGCTACTCCAAGGAGGTGGCGGTCTGCCCACCTGGCTGGCTGGCTCCCTATCTCCTCCGCTGTAGGCTTAGCCCACTGTGGGGAGCCCGGGGAAACAGGTAGCCCCTGCCCCAAGTCACCCCTAGGGAGATCCAGGAGGACCCAGCTGGGGGCATGAGCTATGTGAGGAAGAGTAGGGCGCTGGGGATAAAGACGGGGGCTGCACAGTGACTGGACGGGGTGGGGGGGAGCCCCTGCGTCTCCCTGCCCCTCCGTTGTCACCAACCCTGCCTCCACCTGAAGGGGCAGCTCCTTCCCCACCCTAAACACCTGCACTGGAGTTCTGGACACAGAGAACCCAAAAGGAAGATCCTGAGTGGGCAGAAGGGGCGGGGCCTGTCCTAGGAAAGGGGTGGGGCCTGCTCTGGGGAAGGGGTGGGGCCTGCTCTGGGGAAGGGGTGGGCCTGCTCTGGGGAGGGGAGGGGCCCATCCTAGGAAAGGAGTGGGGCCTGCTCTGGGGAAGGGGCGGGGCCTGCTCTGGAGAAGGGGCGGGGCCTCCTCTGGGGAAGGGGCGGGGCCTGCTCTGGAGAAGGGGCGGGGCCTCCTCTGGGGAAGGGGTGGGGCCTTCTCTGGGGAAGGGGCGGGCCTGCTCTGGGGAAGGGGAGGGGCCCATCCTAGGAAAGGAGTGGGGCCTGCTCTGGGGAAGGGGTGGGGCCTGCTGTGGGGAAGGGGCGGGGCCTGCTCTGGGGAACGGGTGGGCCTGCTCTGGGGAAGGGGAGGGGCCCATCCTAGGAAAGGAGTGGGGCCTGCTCTGGGGAAGGGGCGGGGCCTGCTCTGGAGAAGGGGCGGGGCCTCCTCTGGGGAAGGGGCGGGGCCTGCTCTGGAGAAGGGGCGGGGCCTCCTCTGGGGAAGGGGTGGGGCCTTCTCTGGGGAAGGGGCGGGCCTGCTCTGGGGAAGGGGAGGGGCCCATCCTAGGAAAGGAGTGGGGCCTGCTCTGGGGAAGGGGTGGGGCCTGCTGTGGGGAAGGGGCGGGGCCTGCTCTGGGGAACGGGTGGGCCTGCTCTGGGGAAGGGGAGGGGCCCATCCTAGGAAAGGAGTGGGGCCTGCTCTGGGGAAGGGGCGGGGCCTGCTCTGGGGAAGGGGCGGGGCCTCCTCTGGGGAAGGGGTGGGGCCTGCTCTGGGGAAGGGGTGGGGCCTGCTCTGGGGAAGGGGCGGGGCCTCCTCTGGGGAAGAGGTGGGGCCTGCTCTGGGGAAGGGGTGGGCCTGCTCTGGGGAAGGGGAGGGGCCCGTCCTAGGAAAGGAGTGGGGCCTACTCTGGGAAAGGGCAGGGCTGTCTGGGGAAAGACTGGACTGGGGTCAGGGCTCATGCTCTCCTGAGCTTCCCGGGTAGCCTCTGCTTTAAAGGGCACAGCAGGGAAGAGCAGGCAGGGGCCTAGCCGTACCCGTGTCCACGCTGCACCACCAGGGGAACCCCCTCTTCACAGCTGCAAGCTGGGAGACAGATGAGGAAGCTGGAGGGAGCCTGACCACCTCTTCCTTACCAGGTCTCTGGCCGCAGTGCCCCCACCCCACCCTGCCCGTTTCCTGGCCTGTGCAGGGACTGCTGGGCCCAGGGGGCACAGCCAGGCAGAGATGGGATAGGTTTTGGGGGTGGGCCGGAAACAGGCCACGCTCGAAATGACCCAAGGATGGCTCTGGGGTTCATGCTGACCGCTTCATGGAAGGGCCAGTTCTGAAGCACCCAGAATCCCCACGTGGCTATGCCAGAGGCTCTAGGGTGGCCTCAGGGGCTCCATGGCAGGCCCAGGCCAACTGACCGCCCAGGAGGTCCCTAGGCCTAGACAGTGTGGGCTCCTGGGGCCACCAGAGGGGATGAGCAGGTCCTTTGGGGGGCTGTCCTGGGCCAAGTGGAGCAGTTGAAAGACCCCAGGCCCGAGCGGGCTCCAGGACCCAGGGTGGCGCTGATGAGCTGGGATGTCCCAACTGGCTTCAGACCCCAGGGTTGCTGCTCAACCGCAGCCCTCCCTGGGGTCAGATGGGGGAGAGGGCAGCTAGGGGAGGGCAGCTAGGGGAGGGCAGTGGCCTCAGCCCCCTGCCAGGAGCCAAGCTCAGTGGCTCATGCTTGTAATCCTGGTACTTTGGGAGGCTGAGGTGGGAGGATCACTTGAACCCAGGAAGGAGTTTGAGACCAGCCTGGGCAACATAGTGAGACCCTGTCTCTACAAAACAAACAAAACTATGCAAAAATCACGTGCATGTTACTTTAGTAAAACATAGGATTGTTTTGAAAGAACAAAAAGCAAGCTCTTAAAAATTAGCCAATCATGGTGCCACATGCCTGTACAACTATTTGGGAGGCAGGACAGCAGGAGGTGGGACCTGTTGCACCCTGAGGACCCATCACGCCCAGGGGACCCGTCACACCCTGAGGACCCATCACACCTGGGGACCCATCACGCCCTGAGGACCCATCACACCTGGGGACCCGTCACGCCCTGAGGATCCGTTACACCTGGGGACCCATCACGCCCTGAGGACCCATCATGCCCTGAGGACCCGTCACACCTGGGGACCTGTCACACCTGGGGACCCATCACGCCCTGAGGACCCGTAACGCCCTGAGGACCCGTCACACCCGGAGGACCCATCACACCCTGAGGACCCACCATGCCCTGAGGACCCATCACACCCTGAGGACCCATCACACCTGGGGACCCATCATGCCCTGAGGACGCATCACGCCCTGAGGACCCATCACACCTGAGGACCCGTCACACCCTGAGGACCCGTCACACCTGGGGACCCGTCACACCTGGGGACCCATCATGCCCTGAGGACCCATCACGCCCTGAGGACCCATCACACCTGAGGACCCGTCACACCCTGAGGACCCATCACACCTGGGGACCCGTCACACCCTGGGGACCCATCACACCTGGGGACCCATCACGCCCTGAGGACCCATCACACCTGGGGACCCGTCATGCCCTGAGGACCTGTCACACCCTGAGGACCCGTTGCGCCCTGGCTTTGGAAGTGTGGAGCCCAGCCCAGGTGTCTGCCCTCCTGAGGGTTTTGTCACGTGTAAGGGGGGTGGCACAGCCTTGTGGTCTGGGGACAAATGTCCTCCCCTTTGACCTCAGAGGATGCTCCAGGTTGGATCACTGTGCTCAGGGGCCTCAGCCTCCCCACAAACACCTGCTGCCTTTGACAGGAGACACCAGGCACCTGCTCTGGGCCAAGCAGCCTCCGTGGGCTCCACCCAGAAGGCCAGGGGCTCAGCTCTCCAACACGAGTGGGCACTGTGCCCAGGGTCCACAGCCAGTGCCCCCTGTCCAGCTGGGTCCGTGGAGCCAACCAGAACTTCTGCAGGTTTGAAGGTGTTGGCAGCTCTGCCTGGCAGCTCCCCAAAGCCCTGATGGGGCCACCAGGTCCTGGCCACCTTTTGTCACTATGCAGCAGGAGCTGACAGTGACCTGAGGACTAAGACTTTCTCCATTTTCCCAGTGTAGAGACCCAGGACGAGGCGCATCTCACATACACACAGCACATGCAGACACGTGTGCACACAAGCAAATGCTTGCACGCTTATGCACACACACACAGATGCGTGCACACACATCACATACACAGCACATGCAGACACGTGCACACAAGCAAATGCTCACACGTGCATGCACACACACACGCACACACACACCGCCTCCCCAGGGCCACCCAACCCCCAGGGCTGCACACTCACACACACACCCCCTCTCCCCAGGGCCACCTGACCCTAGGGGCTACACACACACACACACACACACACACGCACACACCCTCCCCAGGGCCACCCGACCCCCGGGGCTACACACACGCGCGTGCACGTGCACATACACACATACACACACACACACACCCTCCCCAGGGCCACCCGACCCCCGGGGCTACACACACACACAGACACACACAGACACCCTCCCCAGGGCCACCTGACCCTTGGGGCTACACACACACACACACACACACACGCACACACCCTCCCCAGCACCACCTGACCCTCAGGGCTACACAAACACGCGCGCACGTGCACATACACACATACACACACACACACACACACCCTCCCCAGGGCCACCTGACCCTCGGGGCTACACAAAGGCCCCACCAACCATGGAAAGCCTGGGAGATGGCTGTGAAGGAACCCAGGGCTCTTTTCACAGATTCAGGGCCGGGGGATTCCTACAAGGGAATCTGACCACATTTTGACAGCCCCGTGGGGGTTTTGCCCAGGGTGAGAACGGGGAGCGGAGGGCAGGCAGCCCCCACGTCCCTTCTGCATTTGGTACAAGGGATTTGCCAACCGCGTGGCGTGTGTGTGGTGTCCCCGTGTCCTGCATGCCCACCTGGTGGCCTCCGCCAGACACAGTGGCCAAGCCGCACCCCTGCAGCACCAACCTAAACCACACAGTGCAGCATGTCTCCCTGAGTTTATTATTGGAAAGCAAGGATTGAACAAAGACTCAGACAATAAATATCTGAAAAGAGGAAGCCGAGCTTAGGAGGCTCAGAGGGTCCGGGGGAGGCAAAGCTGTGGAGGGCAGTGAAGGGGGCTGTGCCCACCCCGCTCACCCGCTCCCCAGATGCCTGGGGGAGCGCCGGGCCCGGCGGGAGGTGCCGGTGGGGAGCCCGCAGACGGTGTCCTGGCACTGGCAGCTCTCGATGTGGGTGTAGGTGTGTGTCAGCGAGCCGCCATTGGGGCAGCTCAGGACCACCTCGCGCTGGCTGGTTTTCTCCTCTTTGCAGCAGGAGCAGCTGTGGTCCAGGGCCTGGGCCTTGGCCGAGTATCTGGGGGGAGGGCGGAGTGAGGGGTGACCTCCCGGGGCCAGCGCTGGCCTCTCCCCTCCCTGGGGCCTCCACCACCCCCTCCAGGCACACTCCCAGCCTGGGACTCACAGGACAAATGTCCCGCAGGACCCAGAGCAATGATTCATGAGGACAGTCTTGGTGCAGCCGGCGTACGAAACCTCCGTGGCGACGGGGACAGTGGAGCAGGGCACCCTGGTCTCATTGCGAGGGGTGCCTGGGGAGAGGGGGCGGCGGCTCAGGGCAGGGCCTCCACATCTTCGAGGTGGCTCTCCCTCACTGCGTCCCCTCCCCAGGCTCGGCCTCAGCCCCCAGCCCTCACTGCCCACTCGGAGGCCATTGTCCAGCCTCCAGCCACCCCAGGCGGGGCTGAGGGCACCAGCCCTTGTGCCCCCACACTATCCACCCCCCAGGCTGTGCCCTGTACTCACAGGTCTTGCAGCATCCATTGGGCATGAGTGTGATGGAGCCCTGGAGGGAAAGGAGAATGAGCCCGGGACCCCCAGACATTCCTGGGGATGAGAGCACCTTCCCACCATGCCATGGGCCGGGGTAGCTGCTGCAGAAAGCCCCAGGCAAAGCCTCCTGCGGCAGCTCAGACCAGGCCCAAGACCACTGTCGCAGCACTGGGGCCCCAGCGCCCCAGAACACCAGGCACCCCCACTCCCGGCAGAGCACACACAGCCAGGCCCCAGGTGGCCAACTCACCGGGATGCAAATGCTGGCATCGAAGTTGGGGCAGGTGATGTTGGAGATGGACGAGATGAGCTGGTTATGGATCTTCACGCAGCTGAAGAATGTGCAGTTGTTCTTCGGGTCGCTCTTGAAGTCCCCGGGCTGTAGGGCAGGGAGCTCTGGTGAGGGAGGGCAGCAGGCCCAGCCCCAGCCCGGCCAGGAAGACACCCTGGAGACACCTGGCCGGGGAGGCTTCCTGGCGGGGCCCAGGGCCACAAGTGACATGGGCAGGGCCCCACATCAGGCGCCAGCCTGGAGCCCACACAACCCTCAAAGGTCTGTCCGTGTTCTAACTCTGAATCTATGAACGTGACCTGCCTTGGAAAGGGGGTCTTTGAAGGTGTCATTAAGTGAAGGATCCTAAGATGAGATCATCCTGCTTGGGGGGCCCTAAATCCTTAAAAGGGAGAGGAGAGGCAAACACAGGGAAGGAAACCTCGTGGTCACAGCCAAGGGGCACCTGGAGTGACCAGAGGCTGGGAAGGGTCCTTGCCTAGCGCCTCCGAGGGAGCACAGCCCTGAGGCCCTTTGCTCTTGGATTTCTGGGCCGCAGAACCAGGAGAATCCCTTTCTGCCCTGAAGACTCCTGCTCATTTGTCATGGCAGCCCCAGGACGCCCATCACAGCTGCGCCCAGGACTGGGAGGACTCAGCTGGGGGATCCTGGGTGGCCCGTGCCTTGCCCTGGGCTCAAGCAACCCAGCCGCGTCGGGGCCAGCAGCGCACACCTACCTTCAGGATGACGTGCTGGTTGTCGGGCCGTTTGATGATACAGTGCGTCTGTTCACACTTCTTACAGCACTCCCCGGGGGCCTCCACGAGTTCGAAGCCCTGCGCACACAGACACGCCACTGCAGCTGAACTCCCAGGCTGTACCCCACACCACACAAAGCCTGCGGGGCTGCCGAGACCCCCACCTGGAGGAGGCCCCAGGCTGGGCAGGTGTCAGGATGGAGAGGTGGGGACAGGGACAGGTTGGCGTTGAAAGGAGGAAAGAAAGGGTCACGACGCAGACATGGGCCCGGGTGCTTGTCTGGGAGGAGGGAAAAGGGCAGGCTGAAGGAGGAGGGCGGCCGCTTACAGGGCTGCAGGAGGTGTTGCAGGGCACGTGCGTGCAGGCGATGACGTTGAGCAGGGTGCTGTTGTCCACCTTGTCCGTGCACACGCAGTCCTGGCACTTGGAGGAATAAACTGGAGAACCGGGCTTCGGGCAGAGGGAGAGACGTGAGGCAGGGGCCTCTCCAGCACACCAGCCAGCCCAAGAGCCTGCCAGGACCCCCACGCTGCAGCTGACCTCCTCCCCTCCTCCCCTTCACCCAGCCCAGGGCTCACCTGGTACTCAGCATTCCCGTGAACGCACACCCCCTTGGACTCTTGGGAGAAAGAACAGAGAAGGCCGTTCATTGGAGACTGCCCCGGGGTGGCCACCTGGCCAGACCCCCACTCCCGGTGCACTCCCAGTGGATGGAGCGAGCACGCAGGGCTGGGGTGGGTGCATCAGCCAAGCGTGCAGCCATCTGTGTCCCCAGAATCTGAGACCCCCAGGAGGGAGCCGATCCCCTTACAGCCACCCCACCCCGGGCGGCAGCCTCCTCCCTGCCCTGCCCACCAGCCCTGCTTACCACACCAGTAGAAGGGACAGCACCTTCCAGGCACCATCTTGCTCTTCACTTCGAATCCCAGCGGGCACACGGGGGGCTTCTCTTTGCACAGGCTGGCGTTGCACTCTGAAGACGGTGCGCACGCGGCCGTGAGGGTGGCTCCTCCCAGGCAAAGCCCCCGGGGCCACTGCACAGGGTTGGGCCTCCAGCACCTCCGAGGGTCCCCTCCCCACCCAGGTCAGGCCCTGCAGCAGGGATGCCTGGACTGGGCCCAGCAGCCCCCTCCCAAGCCCTCTCAAGGGGCACAGCAGAGGCCCCCAAGCCAGCTGTTTCCTCACTTGCCAAGGAGGGTACAGCAGGCAGCCCAGCCTACAGGGATGTGTGCACCCCTGAGAGGTGGCGTGGGCCCCAGGGGATGGCCTTACTGCAGACGGTAATGTTGCAACAGGTGTCGGCAGGGTTGACCTCCGTGGCGAGGTAGGTGCCGTCTTCCACGCAGTGGGTAACAGGATTCTGGCTGCACCTCTTGGACTGACAGATGATGCCACTTCCACCCTCCAGGCAGACACAGTTCTTGCAGTCGAACTCAAAGTGCTCCCCAAACTGCAGGGAAAGAAGGGTGAGTAGAGAGGACAGGAGGCGCCAGGCAGGCCCCGCCTCACCACAGCCCTGGAGCTGCAGCTGTGGTCAGCGGGGAGAAACAGCTACCCTGAGCAGAGTCCTGAGGGATCCTGGGGGAAAACCGTGTCCCTCCTCACTTCTGAGCACACCAGGCAGGTTCTGGGATAGGACAGTAGCTGCTCATTCACTGATATCACAAAGTCATGACCTGCTCACCAGCATCTGCCAGCAGGGGCTTGGCACGTGGCAAATTCTCCACTCAGGCCTCTCAGGTTTGTGCAGAATTTAGCTAAGGAATCAGCCACATGGCTGCTACCACAGGTAGGAGGCATGGGCAGTACAGAGATGGCCAAGATGTCATGTCAGAGCTTCTAGACAGAGTATCATATGACCAATGGGTGGTGAATGGAGGGAGGGAGAATGGATGGATAAATGGGTGGATGGTGGGTGGATGGATGGATGGGTGGGTGGATGGGTGGGTGGATGGGTGGATGGATGGGAGGGTGGATGGTAGATGGATGGTGGATGGATGGATGGATGGATGGTGGATGGTTGGGTGGATGGATGGGTGGGTGGGTGGATGGTAGACAGATGGTGGGTGGGTGGACGGATGGATGGATGGATGGGTGGATGGATGGGTGGGTGGGTGGATGGTAGATGGATGATGGGTGAATGGATGGATGGTGGATGGTTGGGTGGATGGTGGATGGTGGATGGTAGATGGATGGTGGATGGATTGGTGGATGGTAGATGGATGGTGGATGGATGGGTGGATGGATGGGTAGGTGGATGGTGGATAGATGGATGGGTGGATGGATGGATGGATGGATGGATGAGTGGGTGGATGGATAGGTGGGTGGGTGGATGGTAGACAGATGATGGATGGATGGATGCATGGATGGATGGGTGGGTAGGTGGGTGGATGGTAGATGGATGATGGGTGGATGGATGGATGTTGGATGGTTGGGTGGATGGTGGATGGTAGATGGATGGTGGATGGATGGATGGATGGATGGATGGATGAGTGGATGGATGAGTGGATGGATGGGTGGATGGATAGGTGGGTGCGTGGATGGTAGACAGATGATGGATGGATAGATGGATGGATGGGTGGGTGGATGGTAGATAGATGATGGATGGATGGATGGTGGATGGTTGGGTGGATGGTGGATGGTAGATGGATGGTGGATGGATGGGTAGGTGGATGGTGGATGGATGGATGGATGGATGGATGGATGAGTGGGTGGGTGGGTGGGTGCATAGATGAGTGAGTGGGTGATGACTAGGTAGGTGGAAGGATGGATGGAGGGGTAGGTGAGTGGGTAGATGGGTGCATAGGTGGATGAGTGGGTGGGTGGAAGGATGGGTGGGTGAGTGGGTGGTGTCCCTGCCAACTCAGCCATCCAGGACTTAGATGACCTCATTCCTCAATCTTTGAGGCTCCAGGTTTTCATGTCCATCCCTCACTCCCCAGAATTCAGAATTTGTGGGAGGATCCCCCAGCAACACAGTGGGGCCTACCTCTCTGGGCACATTGTCAGGTCCCACACAGCCTAGGAAGAGCGAAGAAACAAGTTGTGTTAGCAGAGTCCTTGTGCAGCAGGGAGCAGGGGTGGGGGTGGTCAGCCTCCTGGTCCCAGCCTCCATGAACACCCAGGAGACAAGTTGTATTAGCAGAGTCCTTGTGCAGCAGGGAGCAGGGGTGAGGGGTGGTCAGCCTCCTGGTCCCAGCCTCCGTGGACACCCAGGAGGAGGCAGGAGGGAGGCAGGAGGGGACAGTGTGAGTGGGTGGCCTACCGCAGGTCTTCACGCAGACATCAAAGCCAGGGGCGTAGTTCATGGTGCCCTCAGGACAGAAGCAGCCTTCCACCAGGACTGTGTTGTTCTGCTGGGAGGAGCTGGGGGTGGGAGGGCATTGTCAGACAGGTGGGGTGGGGCTGAGGAGCTGGCAGGCGGGACTGCTATGCCCGGATGATGCCACCCTCTGCACTGCAGAGGGCGAGCCCACGGTCCTGGTGGACCCTCAAACAACATACCTGGATTTGCACGTGGGCTCTTCTGCGGGGCCACAGGCCTGGTACTCCCTGTGAGATGGACACTCCACCACTGCGGGACGGGGCAGGGGTCAGAGGGCTGCCTCATGTCAGGCGGAGGAGCCTGGACCCCCTTGAGTGACAGCTGCCCAGTGCCCCACACACGGAGGAGGGTGGCCAGCTGCCTGGGCATCAACCTCCACCCTCGCAGTTGTCCTGAGCTGGGTGGTGGGCACCCAGTTGCGTTTAGCGACACTGGCAGAAGCCCCAGCACCTCAGCCCCTCCAGCCTGGCCTTCCCCACCCCATGGCCCCAGCCCTGGTCTCACACCCACCATCTCTGCATCCCTGGCCGCAGCCCACCTAGGTCTAGCTTCAGGCTGGGCACAGCACCCGGCAGAGCCTAGAGACCACGTCTGGCCTGCAGGCCCCCAGCTCCAGGGCAGGGGCAGATGGGCACTTACAGCAGGCCCCATGCGTGTGGTTCCGCCAGTCGAGGCAGATGTTCTGCTGGGCGCAGAGGGCTGCGTAGGCCTGCAGACTGGCACACTCCAGGCTCGAGCCCGGCATGAAGCAGCTGTCGAACACGCAGGCATCGTAGTAGTGCTGCGGGGGCACCAGTGCGTGGCACTGGGCAAACAGGCTGCGCAGGGAAAGGCACAGGTCACACTCAGGTGGCACCTGCCTCTCCCCCACTCCCTACCCCAGCATCTCTGCCCGGACTGTCCTCCTGGAGTCCGGCACCCACCAGAGAGGCGCCTGTGGCTGATGGAGGGTCAAGGGACAGGCCAGCCAGGGGAAAGGCTCAGGGACAGACCAAGGGATGGGCGAGCAAGGTGGCTCTGCAGCCCGGCTCCCAGAGATAGAAGCCACGTCTACGTGGTCATCAGCTTCAGGACCCCCTCCAGCAACCCTGGCAGACGGACACCCAGCCTGTACCTGGCCCCTATACTTCCAGGGACAGGATGCTGACTCCCCATGACTGCCAGCGTTAGGAGCACCCCCTCTCTCTGTCAAAGCCCAAATCTTCCCTCCCAATATCAGCCCTGAGCTCTGTCCTGGGTTGACTGGTCTACTCCGGGCCTCACACTCGGCCAGCCCTGCACCTTCCCAGGAGCCAGGAGAGACTGTGGAGCTCAATAAAGGCACAGGCCGGACACGGCAGCTCAGCCCCGTGGAACCCAAGGGCCAGGGTCCTGGACCCCACGACGACCTAGTGCCTGATCCTGGTTCTGCGGCATTGTGCCTTCCCAGCCCCAGCGCCAGGCCCCACGCGCTGCCTCCTTCCTCTTTGCAAGAGCTGGGGGCTGGGGCACAGAAGCCCTCAGCTTGTTAGTGTCGTGGCCACAGGCAGGCCCAGGCGGGGTCACCTGTCTTTGATGAGCTGGCAGAGGGGAGATGGGGTGCAGTCCTTGTGTGGGGTCGTTTTGCCGCCCCCGGGCACGGTGATGGCCGGGCTCTTGGTCGTGGAGATGCTGTGGGGGCAGTGTGGCTTGGAGGGATCGTTCACCAGCCACTGGTCGGCCGCAGCCTCACAGTTGGAGACAATCTCCCCGCTGGGCAGAATGCAGTCGTCGGAGGTGGTGTTGGTGCACGTGCCTGTATCAGTGAGAGAGGCCACGCTGCAGACAGGGAAACCCTGTCCTTCTCCAGCCCAGATGCCCGGGACCGGCCATCCAGGGCTGAGGGCAGAGACCAGGCCAGACCCCCTCCTGTTGGCTCTTCACAGGGACTGAACCCGGGATGATGGCCACAGCAGCCCCGAGCAGCGGGGCAAGAGGCCCACAGCCGGGCCCATGGGTGTTTACACGCAGCCTCAGCCTCAGCCTGGCCTGGCCACCTGCCCTGGGGCAGGACATGGGGGCACAGGGGACAGTGGGAGCCGTGGGGGCCTCGGGGGGCCTCGGGGGCCATGGGGGTCACGGAACTCACCACACTGGCCCTTGGTGTTGTTGCCGAACCGGTGGTAGGGCAGCCTGACGGAGAAGGACAGGCCGTTGTAGGAGACGAGGACGCCCAGCTCGGGGACGTCCACCACGTAGTTGATGCCAGACTGGTACACCTCCAGCCCGTACTTCTTGTAGGGCAGTGCCACTGCCTGCCTGTTCACCTGCACCTGCGGCCAACACCCATGGGAGCTGCAGCTGCCTCGGTCCTCTCCTTGGGAGAGCTCCAGGGCTGCCCCACCCCGCCTGCTCTCTGACCTACACATGTAGGGAGAGGGCCCTGCCTACCTCCATTTTCTACCCCCTTTCTTGCTTCCACTCCACTGCTCCCAACCAGACCCTGGTCCCATGGGTGAGCCAGTGAAGGAGCTCTCCTGGGAGCACCTGGGGACTGTGGAGCCCCGCACAGGCTCCCGGGGCCTCCTGAGCCTCAGAACCAATGATTCCCTTGCAAGTAGGGGCGTCTCAGCCAAGGGTGTGCAGAGCCCTGTCCCTGACTCTGTCCTCAGGAGGCAGCTTCTGCTGCAGAGACTGTGCCCAGCGTGGCATGGTGGCATGCGTGCCAGGGCTTGAGGAGCCCAGGACGCACCTGGAGGGCCTGCGGGAAGAGCTGATGTGTCCCGGAGCCAGTCGCCCACCCCATCCCACCTTCCAGCCCGGTGCTAGGAGAGGCTATGCCTGGGCACTCCCGCAGCCCAGTCCTCTGGCCCCTGGGGAACCGGGGTGCATTGGGGCCCATGTGGGCACCCGCCTCCGTGCCAGCCTCCCGCGGCCATGCTGTGCCTACCTGCACCTGCATGGGCATCATATGCACGGTCTTGATCAGCACCTCCTGGGTCTCGTGGCGCACGATGAGGGTGCGGGGGCAGGACACCTTGTCATTGGGATCGCAGTGGTAGTTGTCGATGTAAACTCCGAAGTTGTCCACGGAGGGGCTGATCTCCTCCACCAGCACGTAGGTGCAGTTGCCCTGGTAGCTGTAGTACAGTCCGTCGAAGGTGACATAGTGCGGGTCCCCCCAGCCCGTGCAGTAGCCTGCGAGGGAGCCGGAGTGAGCCGTGCCACCTGTGCCCCTCGGCCGGGGTCGGGTGCAAGGGCTGGGCCGGGGCACAGTCAGGAAGAGCCAGCAGGAAGCTGGGGCCTGAAAACCCCACTGCTGTGCGTGGGCACGGGGACGTCTGAGCCGCACTGGCCCTGGCGCACCCACAGCGGCCCATTCTGCAGGACGGACCAGGGTTCAAACCTCAACTCAGCCCCCTCTTGCCTCAGAAGCACCCTTGTTCCAGGGAGGGGCCCTAACTCCACCAGGCAAGCCCTCCACCTGCCCAGGCCCTCCCTACCCAATGAGGCAAAAGCAGGGCTGTGAGAAGACCCTCAGAAGTCACCCAGCCTCAGCGAACACCACAGTGGGGTCTGTGCCCAAGGAGCCTCAGCCCTTCCGCCCCCGGGAGACGGGCCCTGCAGCCCCCACCCACGGAGAGGGCAGGAGATGCGGGGAGGGCCTGGGGGCCCCGGACTCACAGTCGCACTCCCAGTGCCAGCAGCAGCCGTCGGGGTCCTTGACGCGCACAGGTTTGAGGCCGTTGGAGCAGGTGGGCATGGGCGGTGGCTCACACTCCACCTTCACAATCTCCACCGTGTTGTTGTACTTGCACGTGGCCATGAAGCAGTCGCACAGCCACCAAGTCTCGTTCTCCTGGGGGCGGGAGGCAAGGGACGGTCAGGGGGACCGGCACGGGATGGGGTGGTCCACGCTCGGGAGGGGCGGGTGCTGAGCCGGGAGGCTGGAGGCCGAGGTGGCTTCCACGGACCTCACTGCAGCCAGCCACCTCGCCAGGCACGGCGGGGCACAGTGAAAATGTGGAGGGCTCGGCAGACCCCGCACCCAAGGGTTGCAGGAGGCCTCAGCCCTCAGACGACCAGCAGGAAGTTGTGCCTGGGGCCTCGGCTGCCCGGACATGCTGCGCTCAGTGCCTTGGGGACAAAGCCGCCTGCAGCCCACTGACCTGTCTGGGAGGATCAAAGTCTGGGCACTCGGGGGGCTTGGTGCTGGGCGTCGGCTTGGAGAGCGGGGGCGATGGCTTGGAGGGCGTGGGCGATGACTTGGAGGGCGTGGGCGTTGACTTGGAGGGCGTGGGCGATGGCTTGGAGGGCGTGGGCGATGGGGAAGGCGTGGACGGGCAGGACCAGTTATAGAACTCCAAGGTACAGCTCAGTGAGCAGTTGACGAAATAACAGGTGTCTCCGTATGTGCCGTTGTACACCTCCTCACCTGCGAAGGGAGACAGACCCACAGTCACACCGTCCAGAGGCAGGGCTAGCCGGAGGCAGGGCTAGCCGCTGGACCCCGCAGAGGTCCCCACAGCGGAGGTCCCCACAGAGGCCACCCAAGGGAAGCCGTGCCCTGGGCACAGCCACCCTCGACGGCTGCCGCCTCCTGAGACGCTCCCACTGCGATCTCAGCCCTGGCGCCTGACCCATCGGTACATGCCAGGGCCAGCCTCGGCCACCCAAGCACAGGATGTGAACAGCCTGAGTACCTGGTGCGTAGTAGGTGTCGTTCAGGACACAGCAGGTAAGCACAGTGGCGGGGTTGGTCCTCAGGCCTGTGGTCGTGATGATGCTGAGTCGGGTCGGCGTGGGGGTCCAGGCGCTGGTGGTGGTTGTCTGCACAGTGCTGGGGGTGGGGGCTGAAGATGACCCGGTCGTGGTACCGTGAGTGGGGGTGCCTGTGAGAGCAGGAGACACCAGTGAGGGCTGAGACATTGCACATCTCAGACGCCACAGGGTCCCAACTGCCACTCCCCAGCTGCAAGGGAGCCAGACAGCCAACCGGGTGGCAGAACTGGAGGACCAGGGCCCCGCGCCCACCTCCCAGGCTCTCAGAGTCACCAGGCAGGGTGGAGCGGCAAGGCCAGTATCACCACAGCCGAGTGTCACAAGAGCCTGCAGGTGACCTGGCGCTCCGGCAGCAACACAGCTTGCTGGCCAAGCCAACTGCCAGCAAGAGGCGTCCAGAAGGCACTGGCTGTGGCACGCCGTCCACCAGGAAAAGGCCCCGAGGAGGGGGTGCAGCCAGAAGCAGGAGGACCCGCAGGCGCCTCACTGTCAGCCTCTCTCTGCCCCCAAGCCTTGGTGGGCTCTCACAGCACCACATCACATAGCAGTGGGCCCCTGAAGAAGGCCGTCTTATGGGCGAGCGGGTGGCCTTTGGCTCCACTGCCCAGCACTGGCCAGAGTCAGCAGCTCCTAAAAAGGCCGTCCTATGGGTGAGCGGAATGGCCTTTGGCTCCACTGCCCAGCACTGGCCAGTGTCAGCGGCTTCTGCCCACACAGTGACCAAGCTTGGTGGGGCAGGGAGGCGCCCAGAACGTGCCTCGACCCTTCCTGGGACAGTCTTGCCTGGTACAAGGGGAGGAAGAAGCATCCCAGGCCGGAGGAACCGAGCGACTCTGCTTACCTGGAGGGGACGTGGTGGTGCTGGGCGGTGGAGACAGTGTGTGGCCTCCTCTCGTGGTCGTGGGTGCCGTGGGTGTGGAGGGTGGGGCCGTGCTGGTTGTCTCAATGGCAGGTGGTAGGGTAGTCAGAAGGGTGGTTGACTCCATGGGAGGGGAAGAGGTGGACCGAGAGGTCGGAGGGGTTGAGGACCCAGGCGGAGGTTTGGATGTGGTTGACTGAGGAATGGGTGTTGTGCTTATGGGGGTGGGGGCCTCCGTGCTTGTAGTGGTGGGTGTTGGGGTTGGGGTCACCGTACTGGTGGCGGTGATGGGTGTCAGGGTTGTACTCTGTGTGCTGGTGGGTGTTGGGGTTGGGGTTACCGTAGTGGTGGTGGTGGTGATGGATGTCGGGGTTGGGGTCTGTGTGCCGGTGGGTGTTGGGGTTGGGGTCACCGTACTGGTGGTGGTGATGGGTGTTGGGGTTGGGGTCTGTGTGCCGGTGGGTGTTGGGGTTGGGGTTACCGTAGTGGTGGTGGCGATGAGTGTCGTGGTTGGGGTCTGTGTGCCGGTGGGTGTTGGGGTTGGGGTCACCGTACTGGTGGCGGTGATGGGTGTTGTGGTTGTACTCTGTGTGCCGGTGGGTGTTGGGGTTGGGGTCACCGTACTGGTGGCGGTGATGGGTGTCGTGGTTGTACTCTGTGTGCCGGTGGGTGTTGGGGTTGGGGTCACTGTACTGGTGGCGGTGATGGGTGTCGTGGTTGTACTCTGTGTGCCGGTGGGTGTTGGGGTTGGGGTCACTGTACTGGTGGCGGTGATGGGTGTCGTGGTTGTACTCTGTGTGCCGGTGGGTGTTGGGGTTGGGGTCACCGTACTGGTGGCTGTGATGGGTGTCAGGGTTGTACTCTGTGTGCCGGTGGGTGTTGGGGTTGGGGTCACCGTAGTGGTGGTGGTGAATGATGTCGGGGTTGGGGTCTGTGTGCCGGTAGGTGTTGGGGTTGGGGTCACCGTACTGGTGGTGGTGAATGATGTCGGGGTTGGGGTCTGTGTGCCGGTGGGTGTTGGGGTGGGGGTCACCGTAGTGGTGGTGATGGGTGTCGTGGTTGGGGTCTGTGTGCCGGTGGGTGTTGGGGTTGGGGTTACCGTAGTGGTGGTGGTGATGGGTGTCGGGGTTGGGGTCTGTGTGCCAGTGGGTGTTGGGGTTACCGTAGTGGTGGTGGCGATGGGTGTCGGGGTTGGGGTCTGTGTGCCGGTGGGTGTTGGGATTACCGTAGTGGTGGTGCCGATGGGTGTCGGGGTTGGGGTCTGTGTGCCGGTGGGTGTTGGGGTTGGGGTCACCGTAGTGGTGGTGGTGAATGATGTCGGGGTTGGGGTCTGTGTGCCGGTAGGTGTTGGGGTTGGGGTCACCGTACTGGTGGTGGTGAATGATGTCGGGGTTGGGGTCTGTGTGCCGGTGGGTGTTGGGGTTGGGGTCACCATAGTGGTGGTGATGGGTGTCGTGGTTGGGGTCTGTGTGCCGGTGGGTGTTGGGGTTGGGGTTACCGTAGTGGTGGTGGTGATGGGTGTCGTGGTTGGGGTCTGTGTGCCGGTGGGTGTTGGGGTTGGGGTCACCGTAGTGATGGTGGTGAATGGTGTTGGGGTTGCGGTCTGTGTGCCGGTGGGTGTTGGGGTTGGGGTCACCGTACTGGTGGTGGTGAATGATGTCGGGGTTGAGGTCTGTGTGCCGGTGGGTGTTGGGGTTGGGGTCACCGTAGTGGTGGTGGTGATGGGTGTCGTGGTTGGCGTATGTGTGCCGGTGGGTGTTGGGGTTGGGGTCACCGTACTGGTGGTGGCGATGGGTGTCGGGGTTGGGGTCTGTGTGCCGGTGGGTGTTGGGGTTGGGGTCACCGTACTGGTGGTGGTGAATGATGTCGGGGTTGAGGTCTGTGTGCTGGTGGGTGTTGGGGTTGGGGTCACCGTAGTGGTGGTGGCGATGGGTGTCGTGGTTGGCGTATGTGTGGCGGTGGATGTTGGGGTTGGAGTCACCGTACTGGTGGTGGCGATGGGTGTCGGGGTTGGGGTCTGTGTGCCGGTGGGTGTTGGGGTTGGGGTTACCGTAGTGGTGGTGGTGATGGGTGTCGGGGTTGTACTCTGTGTGCCGGTGGGTGTTGGGGTTGGGGTCACCGTAGTGGTGGCGGTGATGGGTGTCGTGGTTGGCGTCTGTGTGCCTGTGGGTGTTGGGGTTGGGGTCACCGTACTGGTGGCAGTGATGGGTGTCGGGGTTGTACTCTGTGTGCCGGTGGGTGTTGGGGTTGGGGTTACCGTAGTGGTGGTGGTGATGGGTGTCAGGGTTGTACTCTGTGTGCCGGTGGGTGTTGGGGTTGGGGTCACCGTAGTGGTGGTGGTGATCGGTGTTGGGGTTGGGGTCTGTGTGCCGGTGGGTGTTGGGGTTACCGTAGTGGTGGTGGCGATGGGTGTCGTGGTTGGGGTCTGTGTGCCGGTGGGTGTTGGGGTTACCGTAGTGGTGGTGGTGATGGGTGTCGGGGTTGGCGTCTGTGTGCCGGTGGGTGTTGGGGTTGGGGTCACCGTAGTGGTGGTGGTGATGGGGGTCGTGGTTGGGGTCTGTGTGCCGGTGGGTGTTGGGGTTGGGGTCACCGTAGTGGTGGTGGTGATGGGTGTCGGGGTTGGGGTCTGTGTGCCAGTGGGTGTTGGGGTTACCGTAGTGGTGGTGGCGATGGGTGTCGGGGTTGGGGTCTGTGTGCCGGTGGGTGTTGGGATTACCGTAGTGGTGGTGCCGATGGGTGTCGGGGTTGGGGTCTGTGTGCCGGTGGGTGTTGGGGTTGGGGTCACCGTAGTGGTGGTGGTGATGGGTGTCGCAGTTGGGGTCTGTGTGCCAGTGGGTGTTGGGGTTACCGTAGTGGTGGTGGCAATGGGTGTCGGGGTTGTACTCTGTGTGCTGGTGGGTGTTGGGGTTGGGGTCACCGTAGTGGTGGTGGTGATGGGTGTTGGGGTTGTACTCCGTGTGCCGGTGGGTGTTGGGGTTACCATAGTGGTGGTGGTGATGGGGGTCACGGTTGGGGTCTGTGTGCCGGTGGGTGTTGGGGTTACCGTAGTGGTGGTGGTGATGGGTGTCGGGGTTGGCGTCTGTGTGCCGGTGGGTGTTGGGGTTGGGGTCACCGTAGTGGTGGTGGTGATGGGGGTCGCGGTTGGGGTCTGTGTGCCGGTGGGTGTTGGGGTTGGGGTCACCGTAGTGGTGGTGGTGATGGGTGTCGGGGTTGGGGTCTGTGTGCCAGTGGGTGTTGGGGTTACCGTAGTGGTGGTGGCGATGGGTGTCGGGGTTGGGGTCTGTGTGCCGGTGGGTGTTGGGATTACCGTAGTGGTGGTGCCGATGGGTGTCGGGGTTGGGGTCTGTGTGCCGGTGGGTGTTGGGGTTGGGGTCACCGTAGTGGTGGTGGTGATGGGTGTCGGGGTTGGCGTCTGTGTGCCGGTGGGTGTTGGGGTTGGGGTCACCATAGTGGTGATGGTGATGGGGGTCGTGGTTGTGGTCTGTGTGCCGGTGGGTGTTGGGGTTGGGGTCACCGTAGTGGTGGTGGTGATGGGTGTCGGGGTTGGGGTCTGTGTGCCAGTGGGTGTTGGGGTTACTGTAGTGGTGGTGGCGATGGGTGTCGGGGTTGTACTCTGTGTGCTGGTGGGTGTTGGGGTTGGGGTCACCGTAGTGGTGGTGGTGATGGGTGTTGGGGTTGTACTCTGTGTGCCGGTGGGTGTTGGGGTTACCATAGTGGTGGTGGTGATGGGGGTCACGGTTGGGGTCTGTGTGCCGGTGGGTGTTGGGGTTACCGTAGTGGTGGTGGCGATGGTTGTCGGGGTTGGCGTCTGTGTGCCGGTGGGTGTTGGGGTTGGGGTCACCGTAGTGGTGGTGGTGATGGGGGTCGCGGTTGGGGTCTGTGTGCCGGTGGGTGTTGGGGTTGGGGTCACCGTAGTGGTGGTGGTGATGGGTGTCGGGGTTGGGGTCTGTGTGCCAGTGGGTGTTGGGGTTACCGTAGTGGTGGTGGCGATGGGTGTCGGGGTTGGGGTCTGTGTGCCGGTGGGTGTTGGGATTACCGTAGTGGTGGTGCCGATGGGTGTCGGGGTTGGGGTCTGTGTGCCGGTGGGTGTTGGGGTTGGGGTCACCGTAGTGGTGGTGGTGATGGGTGTCGCAGTTGGGGTCTGTGTGCCAGTGGGTGTTGGGGTTACCGTAGTGGTGGTGGTGATGGGTGTCGGGGTTGTACTCTGTGTGCTGGTGAGTGTTGGGGTTGGGGTCACCGTAGTGGTGGTGGTGATGGGTGTTGGGGTTGTACTCTGTGTGCCGGTGGGTGTTGCGGTTACCGTAGTGGTGGTGGTGATGGGGGTCGCGGTTGGGGTCTGTGTGCCGGTGGGTGTTGGGGTCACCGTAGTGGTGGTGGTGATGGGTGTCGTGGTTGGGGTCTGTGTGCCGGTGGGTGTTGGTGTTGGGGTCACTGTAGAGGTGGTGGTGATGGGTGTCGTGGTTGGGGTCTGTGTGCCGGTGGGTGTTGGTGTTGGGGTCACTGTGGTGGTGATGGTGATGGGTGTCGTGGTTGGCGTCTGTGTGCCGGTGGGTGTTGGGGTTGGGGTCACCGTAGTGGTGGTGGTGGGTGTCGTGGTTGGGGTCTGTGTTCCGGTGGGTGTTGGGGTTGGGGTCACCGTAGTGGTGGTGGTGACGGGTGTCGGAGTTGTACTCTGTGTGCTGGTGGGTGTTGGGGTTGGGGTCACCGTAGAGGTGGTGATGGGTATCGTGGTTGGGGTCTGTGTGCCGGTGGGTGTTGGGGTTGGAGTCACCGTAACAGTGGTGATGGGTGTCGTGGTTGGTGTCTGTGTGCCGGTGGGTGTTGGGGTTGGGGTCACCGTAGTGGTGGTGGTGATGGGTGTCGGGGTTGGGGTCTGTGTGCCAGTGGGTGTTGGGGTTACCGTAGTGGTGGTGGTGATGGGTGTTGGGGTTGTACTCTGTGTGCCGGTGGGTGTTGGGGTTACCGTAGTGGTGGTGGTGATGGGGGTCACGGTTGGGGTCTGTGTGCCGGTGGGTGTTGGGGTTACCGTAGTGGTGGTGGTGATGGGTGTCGGGGTTGGCGTCTGTGTGCCGGTGGGTGTTGGGGTTGGGGTCACCGTAGTGGTGGTGGTGATGGGTGTCGCAGTTGGGGTCTGTGTGCCAGTGGGTGTTGGGGTTACCGTAGTGGTGGTGGTGATGGGTGTCAGGGTTGTACTCTGTGTGCTGGTGGGTGTTGGGGTTGGGGTCACCGTAGTGGTGGTGGTGATGGGTGTTGGGGTTGTACTCTGTGTGCCGGTGGGTGTTGGGGTTACCGTAGTGGTGGTGGTGATGGGGGTCGCGGTTGGGGTCTGTGTGCCGGTGGGTGTTGGGGTTGGGGTCACCGTAGTGGTGGTGGTGATAGTTGTTGCGGTTGGCGTCTGTGTGCTGGTGGCTGTTGGGGTTTGGGTGACTGTAGTGATCGTGGTGGGTGTCCGGGTTTGAGTCTCTGTGGTAGTGGTGGTGGGTGTTGGTGTTGGGGTCACTGTAGTGGTGGTGGTCGACGTTGGAGTTGTGGTCTCTGTGGTGGTGGGTGTTGGGGTTGGGGTTACCGTAGTGGTGGTGGTGATGGGTGTCGTGGTTGGGGTCTGTGTGCCGGTGGGTGTTGGGGTTGGGGTCACCGTAGTGGTGGTGGTGATGGGTGTTGGGGTTGGGGTCTGTGTGCCGGTGGGTGTTGGGGTTACCGTAGTGGTGGTGGTGATGGGGGTCGCGGTTGGGGTCTGTGTGCCGGTGGGTGTTGGGGTTACCGTAGTGGTGGTGGTGATGGGGGTCGCGGTTGGGGTCTGTGTGCCGGTGGGTGTTGGGGTTACCGTAGTGGTGGTGGTGATGGGTGTCGTGGTTGGGGTCTGTGTGCCAGTGGGTGTTGGGGTTACCGTAGTGGTGGTGGCGATGGGTGTCGGGGTTGTACTCTGTGTGCCGGTGGGTGTTGGGGTTGGGGTCACCGTAGTGGTGGTGTTGATGGGTGTCGGGGTTGGGGTCTGTGTGCCAGTGGATGTTGGGGTTACCGTAGTGGTGGTGGTGATGGGTGTCGGGGTTGTACTCTGTGTGCTGGTGGGTGTTGGGGTTGGGGTCACCGTAGTGGTGGTGGTGATGGGTGTCGGGGTTGGGGTCTGTGTGCTGGTGGGTGTTGGGGTTGGGGTCACCGTAGTGGTGGTGATGGGTGTCGTGGTTGGGGTCTGTGTGCCGGTGGGTGTTGGGGTTGGGGTCACCGTAGTGGTGGTGGTGGTGATGGGTGTCGTGGTTGGCGTCTGTGTGCCGGTGGGTGTTGGGGTTGGGGTCACCGTACTGGTGGCGGTAATGGGTGTCAGGGTTGTACTCTGTGTTCCGGTGGTTGTTGGGGTTGGGGTCACCGTACTGGTGGTGGTGAATGGTGTCGGGGTTGGGGTCTGTGTGCCGGTGGGTGTTGGGGTGGGGGTCACCGTAGTGGTGGTGATGGGTGTCGTGGTTGGGGTCTGTGTGCTGGTGGGTGTTGGAGTTGCGGTCACCGTAGTGGTGGTGGTGATCGGTGTCGTGGTTGGGGTCTGTGTGCCGGTGGGTGTTGGGGATCGGGTCACCGTAGTGGTGGTGGTGATGGGTGTCGTGGTTGGGGTCTCTGTGCCAGTGGGTGTTGGGGTTGGGGTCACCGTAGTGGTGGTGGTGATGGGTGTCGTGGTTGTCGTCTGTGTGCCAGTGGGTGTTGGGGTTGGGGTCACTGTACTGGTGGCGGTGATGGGTGTCAGGGTTGTACTCTGTGTGCTGGTGGGTGTTGGAGTTGCGGTCACCGTAGTGGTGGTGGTGATGGGTGTGGTGGTTGGCGTCTGTGTGCCGGTGGGTGTTGGGTTTGGGGTCACCGTAGTGGTGGTGATGGGTGTCGTGGTTGGCGTATGTGTGCCGGTGGGTGTTGGGGTTGGGGTCACCGTAGTGGTGGTGGTGATGGGTGTCGTGGTTGGCGTCTGTGTGCCAGTGGGTGTTGGGGTTGGGGTCACCGTACTGGTGGCAGTGATGGGTGTCAGGGTTGTACTCTGTGTGCCGGTGGATGTTGGGGTTGGGGTCACCATAGTGGTGGTGGTGAATGATGTCGGGGTTGGGGTCTGTGTGCCAGTGGGTGTTGGGGTTGGGGTCACCATAGTGGTGGTGGTGATAGGTGTTGGGGTTGGGGTCTGTGAGCTGGTGGCTGTTGGGGTTTCGGTGACTGTAGTGATCGTGGTGGGTGTCCGGGTTTGAGTCTCTGTGGTAGTGGTGGTGGGTGTTGGTGTTGGGGTCACTGTAGTGGTGGTGGTCGACGTTGGAGTTGTGGTCTCTGTGGTGGTGGGTGTTGGGGTTGGGGTCACCGTAGTGGTGGTGGTGATGGGTGTTGGGGTTGGGGTCTGTGTGCCGGTGGGTGTTGGGGTTACCATAGTGGTTGTGGTGATGGGGGTCGCGGTTGGGGTCTGTGTGCCGGTGGGTGTTGGGGTTACCGTAGTGGTGGTGGCGATGGGTGTCGGGGTTGGCGTCTGTGTGCCGGTGGGTGTTGGGGTTACCGTAGTGGTGGTGGCGATGGGGGTCGCGGTTGGGGTCTGTGTGCCGGTGGGTGTTGGGGTTACCGTAGTGGTGGTGGCGATGGGTGTCGTGGTTGGGGTCTGTGTGCCGGTGGGTGTTGGGGTTGAGGTCACCATAGTGGTGGTGGTGATGGGTGTCGGGGTTGGGGTCTGTGTGCCAGTGGGTGTTGGGGTTGCCGTAGTGGTGGTGGTGATGGGTGTCGGGGTTGTACTCTGTGTGCTGGTGGGTGTTGGGGTTGGGGTCACCATAGTGGTGGTGGTGATGGGTGTTGGGGTTGTACTCTGTGTGCCAGTGGGTGTTGCGGTTACCGTAGTGGTGGTGGTGATGGGGGTCGCGGTTGGGGTCTGTGTGCCGGTGGCTGTTGGGGTTACCGTAGTGGTGGTGGTGATGGGTGTTGGGGTTGTACTCTGTGTGCCGGTGGGTGTTGGGGTTACCGTAGTGGTGGTGGTGATGGGGGTCGCGGTTGGGGTCTGTGTGCCGGTGGGTGTTGGGGTTACCGTAGTGGTGGTGGCGATGGGTGTCGGGGTTGGGGTCTGTGTGCCAGTGGGTGTTGGAGTTGGGGTCACCGTAGTGGTGGTGGTGGGTGTCGTGGTTGGGGTTTGTGTGCCGGTGGGTGTTGGGATTACCGTAGTGGTGGTGGCGATGGGTGTCGGGGTTGGGGTCTGTGTGCCGGTGGGTGTTGGGATTACCGTAGTGGTGGTGGCGATGGGTGTCGGGGTTGGGGTCTGTGTGCCGGTGGGTGTTGGGGTTGGGGTCACCGTAGTGGTGGTGGTGATAGTTGTTGGGGTTGGGGTCTGTGTGCTGGTGGTTGTTGGGGTTTGGGTGACTGTAGTGATCGTGGTGGGTGTCCGGGTTTCAGTCTCTGTGGTAGTGGTGGTGGGTGTTGGTGTTGGGGTCACTGTAGTGGTGGTGGTCGACGTTGGAGTTGTGGTCTCTGTGCCGGTGGGTGTTGGGGTTGGGGTCACCGTAGTGGTGGTGGTGATGGGTGTCGGGGTTGTACTCTGTGTGCCGGTGGGTGTTGGGGTTACCGTAGTGGTGGTGGTGATGGGTGTTGGGGTTGTACTCTGTGTGCCGGTGGGTGTTGGGGTTACCGTAGTGGTGGTGGTGATGGGGGTCGCGGTTGGGGTCTGTGTGCCGGTGGGTGTTGGGGTTACCGTAGTGGTGGTGGCGATGGGTGTCGGGGTTGGGGTCTGTGTGCCGGTGGGTGTTGGGGTTACCGTAGTGGTGGTGGTGATGGGTGTCGGGGTTGGGGTCTGTGTGCCGGTGGGTGTTGGGGTTGGGGTCACCGTAGTGGTGGTGGTGGGTGTCGTGGTTGGGGTCTGTGTGCCGGTGGGTGTTGGGATTACCATAGTGGTGGTGGCGATGGGTGTCGGGGTTGGGGTCTGTGTGCTGGTGGGTGTTGGGGTTACCGTAGTGGTGGTGGTGATGGGTGTCGGGGTTGGGGTCTGTGTGCCGGTGGCTGTTGGGGTTGGGGTCACCGTAGTGGTGGTGGTGATAGGTGTTGGGGTTGGGGTCTGTGTGCTGGTGGCTGTTAGGGTTTGGGTGACTGTAGTGATCGTGGTGGGTGTCCGGGTTTGAGTCTCTGTGGTAGTGGTGGTGCGTGTTGGGGTTGGGGTCACCGTAGTGGTGGTGGTGATGGGTGTCACGGTTGGGATCTGTGTGCTGGTGGGTGTTGCGGTCACCGTAGTGGTGGTGATGGGTGTCGTGGTTGGGGTCTGTGTGCTGGTCGGTGTTGCGGTCACCGTACTGGTGGTGATGGGTGTCGTGGTTGGGGTCTCTGTGGTGGTGGTTGTCATGGTGGTGGGTTGGGTGACACACTCACAGCACTGAACGTTGATCTCGTAGTTGAGGCAGAAGGGCATAGGGATGACCCCACCTGGCTTTTGGTCTTCATTTTTGCATATCAGCCCCACAGAGACGTCACACACCACTGTTTGTCCAAGCTGTCCAATGGGAACATCAGGATACATGGTGGCTCTGCAAGATATGTTAGCTGCCCAGCCTGGTCCACAGACGTCTCCAATCAATTCCGTATCTCCACCTGGTTTGTTAAAATTGGGTTTTCCAGAATCCAGCCAGCCAGTCCAATTGCAGACAGGCACGCACGGGATAGTAGGGGTTGTCGTTGAGAATGGTGAAAATGTAGGAGGAGTTATTGATGGAGAGAGAGGAGTAGTTGTTAGAGGGCTGGGAGTGGTGGTTGGTGGAAGGGTGGGAGTGGTGGTTGGTGAAGGGGTGGTCGTGGTGGTTATTGGAGGGCTGGGAGTGGTGGTTGGTGAAGGGGTGGTTGTGGTGGTTATTGGAGGGCTGGGGGTGGTGGTTGGAGGGCTGGGAGTGGTGGTTGGTGAAGGGGTGGTTGTGGTGGTTATTGGAGGGCTGGGGGTGGTGGTTGGAGGGCTGGGAGTGGTGGTTGGTGAAGGGGTGGTTGTGGTGGTTATTGGAGGGCTGGGAGTGGTGGTTGGTGGAGGGGTGGTTGTGGTGGTTATTGGAGGGCTGGGGGTGGTGGTTGGTGGAGGGGTGGTTGTGTTGGTTATTGGAGGGCTGGGGGTGGTGGTTGGTGGAGGGTTGGTTATACAATTCACGGGCAGGCAACAATTGACACGTATCTTGTAGTCGTAACACAGTCCAAATGGTCCATTTCCAAACTGGTCTTCATTCTTGCAAATGAACCCAACAGAGACGTCGCACTGCACCTTCTGGCCTAGCTCCTCCAAGCTGAGGTGGGGCTCCTTGACCGACCTGCACTCTATGTCCTCAGGGGCCCCGCAGACCCCATCAAATGTTTCTCGGTCGCCGCCGTCGCTGCCACTGCTGGGGTGATCCTCATTGATCCAGTCAGACCAGAGGCAGCACAGCTCTAGGGAAGCAAAACCAAGCTCTTGTCTCTCACACCTGGGGAGAGGCACCTCCAGGAGGCCACCAGGATTCAGAGGACCCAGGGACCTCCATGACCGTCCCCCAGCTGCAATCTCTCTTTTCCCTGTCATTGCCAAAAAACCAGAGTGCAGGGCCAGAGAGCTCAGGGCTGGACACCACTTCCATCCTCATTTTGCAACTGAAAACCTGAGCCCAAAGAGATGGGGCCACCCAGGGCCACACCTGGGTGTGATGGACCCTTTCCTCAGCTATTTTCAATACTTTTTTTTTCAAAGAATCAATAACAAGAGAGCTGCCCATTCCAGTAAGGAAGTGTGCCAGAAGGGGCTTTGTCTCCACTCTTAACCAACAATATTGTCACCAACAGCCAATCAGGTCTCACTTTAGCCCCTGGCCTCAGCAAATCATGAATGAAGTGGCCAAAATACACCCATCTTTGGTCCCTAAGCAGAGGAGTCCAGCCCCGCCAGCCTCACATCTGGGCCCTGAAGGAAGCATCCTGCAGGTGATTTTATAAGACTTAGCTCTTCCCACTCTGCTTGTCATCATGAATATCATCACCGTCACTTACTCGGAGTTGTTGATGAAACTGTAATAAAGCAGGAAGAAAAGAGGATATCATTATATAGTTCAAGATCTTTTAAAATCTTGTCTTTTTTTTTTTTAATTTCTTTTTTCTGTGGCTATCATACCCCTGGTGGCTTGTTCAGTGGTAGCTACGATTTCAACCAGAACAAACGCAGGGGAACATGAGAAAATTTCTCTAACCCTTGGGGATAGTTTCCTTCTGGTTTTCAGAAATCTCCCCAGGTGATCCTCCACTGTGGTCTGGGCTTGGGGATGTGGTCAGGATGCTACTATCTCAATGCACCAGGCCAGGGGAGCCAGGGCAGGCCCCCCTCACACCTCAGTGCAGAGGAATGTCACTGTCACCTCACTCTGCAGCTGGTGTGCAGAGGTCAGAGCCTGGCTGCACCGGGCCGGGGCCTGCCCCTGAAAGAGCCCTCTGTGCTGGATGCTGGATGCAGGGGAAGGTGAGAGCCCGAGGAAGCATGGAGGGAACCAGGGGGCCTTACCTGTGCTGGGGGTCGAGGTGGTGGTGGTGGTGGTGGTGGTGGTGAAGGTGGTGGGGGTGGTGGGGAGGGGGATGGTGGTGGAGGTGGTCTGGATGGATGGGCGTGGTGTAGTGAGACAGATGTTGAAGTGCTTCTCCACCGTCCCGTTGGGGCCACAGATCTCCCAGTAGCAGAAGGCGCCATCCTGGGTCTGGTTGATAATCTTTCCTGGGGGCGAGGGTGAGGCCAAGAATCACCTCATCAGGAGCAAGACGGGGGAAGGCCAGGTGTGCCCGAGCCCCCATAAGCAGCTAAGAAATGCTCCAGTGAAACTGCACCCGTCCCGGAGCCCCTCTCTTTGAATAAAGGGAATCTCATCAGAACGCAGAAGCTGGATGACGGGAGAGGGTGATGGAAATTCCCCACAGGACACCAGCACCCCAGAAGAAACAAAAGGGGTCATGGCAGCCCCCCAGGGCTGATACACGTCAGAGGTGGGTCTGAGCTTGGGGGGACCAAAGGGGCAGAGCCCAGGAGGAGACCAGCACCCCCTACCCATCCAAGGCCCCACAGGCTTCCCCAGGATGGGCCCGGCCACCGCAGGGCTGTCAGCAGAGGGCAGCTCACCTTCCTCCGGCCTGCAGACGACTTGGGAGGAGTTGGTGCACACGCTGCAAAGCAAGCACATGGCTACAAGTCCCACTCCACTGACACGCACCCACCCTGCTCAGACCCCCAGCTTCCCCATGTGGCTAGTTCCGAGCCCAAAGCCCCCGGGCACTGCCCCAAAGCCAGCTCCGGAAGAGCCCCCCATTGGGTTCTAACTGTGGGAACAGAGCAGGGGCGAGGAGAGGAAGGAAAAAGCCAGACCCAGAGGATGGGATGAGAACAGAAGACCCCCCACCCCAGTGAGGGACTGGTAGCTCTGTGGCCTGGCTCCTATGCGCATGAGTGACTGTGTGACTATGTGTGCCTGTGTGTCTGCATCCATGCATGTGTGCATGTGTGACTGTGTAACTGTGAGTGTGTGCCTGGGTGTCTGTGTCTATGCATGTGTCTATGCATGTGTGCATGTGTGCATGGTGTGCATGTGGTGCATTATATGACTGTGCGACCTTGTGTACCTGTGTGTCTGCATCCATGCATGTGTGACTGTGTGACTGTGTAACTGTGTGTGTCTGGGTATCTGTGTCTAGGCACGTGTACATGTGTGACTGTGTGTGCCTGTGTGCACGTGACTGTGCCTGCCTGTCTGTCCATGCATGTGTGCATGTGTGCATGTGTGACTTTGTGTCCACGCATGTGTGCATGTTTGACTATGTGTGTGTGCCTGCGTGTCTGTGTCTAGGCATGTGTACATGTGTGCAGTGTGTGCATGTGACTGTGTGACTGTGTGTCTGCATCCATGCATGTGTGCATGTGTGACTGTGTAACTGTGTGTGCCTGGGTGTCTGTGTCTATGCATGTGTGCATGTGTGACTGTGTGCCTATGTGTCAGTGTCCATGCATGTGAGCATGTGTTTATGTGTGACTGAGTGTGAGTGCATGTGTGCATGTGTGCACGTGACTGTGCCTGTGTCTGTCCACTTGTATGTATGTGTGCACATGTGACTCTGTGTCCATGCATGTGTGACTGTGTGTGCCTGGGTATCTGTGTCTAGGCCTGTGTACACGTGTGCACTGTGTGCATGTGTGACTGTATGTGCCCGCATGTCTGCATCCATGCATGTGTGCATATGTGACTGTGTAACTGTGAGTGTGTTCTTGGGTGTCTGTGTCTATGCATGTGTGCATGTGTGCACTGTGTGCATGCAGTGCATTGTATGACTGTGTGACCATGTGTGCATGTGTGACTCTGCGTCCATGCATGTGTGCATGTGTGACTCTGTGTCCACGCATGTGTGCATGTGTGACTGTGTGTGCCTAGGTATCTGTGTCTAGGCATGTGTACATGTGTGCACTGTGTGCATGTGTGTGTGCGCCTGCGTGTCTGTGTCCATGCATGTGTGACTATGTAACTGTGAGTGTGTGCTTGGGTGTCTGTGTCTATGCATGTGTGCATGTGTGCACTGTGTGCATGTGGTGTATGACTATATGACCGTGTGTGCCTGCGTGTCTGTATCCATGCATATGTGCATGTGTGACTGTGTAACCATAAGTGTATGCCTGGGTATCTGTGTCTAGGCATGTGTACATGTGTGCACTGTGTGCATGTGTGACTGTGTGTGCCTGCATGTTGGCATCCATTCATGTGTGCATGTGTGCATTGTGTGTGCATGTGATTGTGTGTGTCCACGTAGTATGCTGTGTGCATTTGTGTGCATGTGCACCCATGTGGAATGGTTGTGTGTCTGTGTACTGTGTGCACTGTGTACTCACACGTGTGTGTGTACTCATGTGCCCATATGTGCAGCTCCCCCAGGCCCCCTGGCACGTGGGCTTAGGTACCAAGACTTGCAGATCTCCTCAGTGGGGACCGACGCTCCAGGTGGGTAGTGGGTGTCCTCGATGTAGCAGCCACACTTGTCTGCAGTGACACACTTCTTCAGGTCCTCGTCATAGATGGGCCTGTCCTTGGGGCACCGGGGGTAGCAGCCTGGTGGACACAGGGCATGGGGTTGGGACCACCGCAGTCCGCCACCCCCCACCCACCGTCCCTACCCTGGCAGGCCCTTCTCTGCAGGATGCCCCTCTGGGAAGGCCGGGAATTGGAAAGGCAGAGCATGGATCTCCCCACCCCACTGAGCCCTGAACGCTGCCTGCTGAGGAGCCCCGCCCAGTCTCATCGGGCCCCCTGAGCAGCCCTGAGTCCCAAGACCCACGTTTCTCTCCCATGGTGGGATACTCCCTCCCAAACTTCCCACCAGTCCCTCCTTCACGTCACTGGTTCTCAGCTCAGACACCAGCACCCGGCAGGGGCCTCCCCGACCTGTGCTTGAAATGCTCCCCAACCCGCCCTGCTCTGCACGAACCTCAGCACCTCCCACCCCTGCCACTCCCAGTTTCCACGCTAGCCTACTTCCGTCCTGACCCTGCAGCAAGGGGAGCCTGGCTCCCCTGGGCTGTGGGTGCCCTGAGGGTCAGGCCTCCCTCCGGGTGTCCCCATGGGTCTCCAGACAACATCAGCCTTCAGCCCCACACGGCCAGGCCCGTTGGCCGTGGCCTCCCCCGAGGGCCACCCAGCTCACCCTCCAGGCCAGTGGGCTGTTGCCTCTCCCAAGGGCTGCCCCACTCACCCTCCAGGCCCCTCGGCCGTCACCCCCGCTGAGGCCCGCCCCACCCTGCTCACCCTCCAGGTAGGACACGGAGATGTTGGAGTGGATGCCGTTGACGGTCCTGCAGGTCTCGAAGCTCCGGTTCCCACACGGCTCGTAGTGCCACTCACACTCACGCGGAGGGTTGTAGTAGTCGCAAAATATGGCTTGGGGGAGACGGGGCCAGGGTCAGACGCAGGAGGGCTCAGGCGTGGGCCGGGGTGAGGGTGAATCTGGGGTGGGGGGCTGGGGCGCAGACGCATCAAGCTTGCTCTGCCAACCTAGGTCCCATAGGGCCCCAAAGAAGGACACTGGAGAAGTCGGGAAAAGGGTGGGTGATGGACACCCATCACCTGGAAGGGCAAGGAGTGCCGCCCCGGCCCACAATACAGCAACTCCCAGCCCCCCTCCCAGCCCTGGGTGCAGTTCGGGCGGGCTCTTACGACACAGGTCCGGCGTCCTCCAGAACACGCAGGCCCCCTCTTTGGTACACTCCTGGGCGTAGGAGGCCACGGCAGAGCAGAAGCACTCACAGTCCCCACCCGTGTCACAGGAGCACGAGTCGTGCACGCAGGCCTCGTAGAAGGGCTTGGGGTCCACCTGGGGAGAACACCCTGGTCTGTCCTGGGCCCATGCTGCCCTCATGGGGCCAGGACTTACCCAGTGCCCTGGAGCTCAGGACCCTGAGGCCGGCCCTGCTCCTGGGACAGGGCACGTTACCCAGCAGCAGCCAGTCAGGGCCCCAGCAGGGCCAACCTTGGGGAGAGGGTCCAGAGACGCCTGTCCCACCGTGGCTGTGCAGACCCATCACCCAGCCCCTCTGCATCCTCAGCCGTAACATGGCCATCCTAGAACCCATCCTCCCCAGCTGCCTGTAGCTGGGGATGTGTGGGCATGGGGGGCACATGTCCTTTCTCCCTCTGGGTGAATATCTGAGCCTGGGGAGGCAGAGCGAGGCCGGGGGTCCAGCCCAGGGTCTCAGAGAGGAGGCTGATTGTATGGTCATGTGACCAAAGGATGCAGTGGCCAGAGCCAAAGCTGGAGGACAAGTGCTGTGTGGTGGGTGACGCAGCAGGGCGACTCCTGAAGGTGTGGAGGAGCATGTGGAGAAGCCCCCCAGCCCCAGGAGCACCCAAGACCCTACCCTGCTATGACCACGCCCTGATCATTAGCATGCTCTACGGCACCCTAACCACGTCCACCGTCAGCCCATAGCCCCGCTCTGCCTAGTCGGCCCCGCCCATGGCCCCGCCCACAGCTACAGCCCACCTACAGCCCTGCTCTTCCTACAGTCGGCCCCGCCCATGGCCCCGCCCACAGCTACAGCCCACCTACAGCCCCGCTCTGCCTGCAGTCGGCCCCGCCCATGGCCCCGCCCACAGCTACAGCCCACCTACAGCCCCGCTCTGCCTGCAGTCGGCCCCGCCCATGGCCCCGCCCACAGGTACAGCCCACCTACAGCCCTGCTCTGCCTAGTTAGCCCTGCCATGACCCAGCCTATAGCCACAGCCCACCGACAGCCCTGCTCTGCCTACAGATGGCCCCGCCCATGGCCCCGCCCACAGTCACAGCCCACCTACAGCCCTGCTCTGCCTAGTTAGCCCTGCCATGACCCAGCCTATAGCCACAGCCCACCTACAGCCCTGCTCTGCCTGCAGTCGGCCCCGCCCATGGCCCCGCCCACAGTCACAGCCCACCTACAGCCCTGCTCTGCCTACTTGCCCGACCCTGGCCCAGCCAGCCCACCTTGCTGTGGCAGATGCCGAACACGCTGCTTTTGAGGATGCTGCACTGCTTCTCGGCCCAGGAGCGGCGGTGCGGGTTCAGGCTGCAGGGCTCGGGGTTGGTGCTCACATCCGGGCAGGTGGGGGCCTCCTTCCAGCTGTTCCCGAAGTCCAGCTCGCTGCTCACCACCATGTGGTCCCGCGTGGTGAAGTCATTGTTGGAGCGGTGGTCAAAGTTCCCACACAGGCCACACACGGTGCCCTGCAAGAGACAAGCACCCCAGGGGCTCCAAAAAGGGGCTGGAGGGAGGGCAGGGGCTTGTCCCGCAAACACCAGGGCAGGGGGTAGGGGGCTGGCCAGGAGAGGGCAGGGCAAGCAGGGAGACAGCCCACCTTGTAGGAGGGAGCCAGCTTGATGAACACAGTGGTCCTCTTGTCCCAGATGACGATGATGCCCGTGCTGGACTCCACCACCAGGTACTGGCCCACCTCCCGCGTGGTGTAAGCCACGTGGTGACCCTCATCACGCTGGATCACCACACGGTGCTTGTCTTCCAACTTCAGCTCCGTCCTCTGCCCGGAGGAGAGGCCCAGTCACTGGCTGGCCTGAGGGTCCCGCAGGGCTCATGCGTCCCCAGGGCCAGCAGCACTCACCCCCATGAAGATCTTGATGGCCTTGGAGCAGGTGACGCCCGTGGTGCCACAGGGGACGTTCTCGGTGATGATGCTGAATGAGCCCAGTGAGGAGTTCTGGCCGCAGTAGTCCTGGGGGCCAGGAGGGCAAGGTCAGCCAGGACAGCTGGACCCCAGGTGTCCCGGGGCACACCCACCCCAGTTGGCAGGGCCACAGCCACTGAGCAGACAAACCATGCCCTGGCCCGGCCCATCCAAGGACCTGACCCTGCTGCAGGCCTGTCCCCTGTCCCTGGGGATCATGGTGCCTCAAAGGGCTGTGGGATTTGGATCTGGAGAGCCACGCGGGCAGCGGCCTAGCCCTGGCCCTTACTCAGCTCCCCATACGGGTGCCCTCAGTCCCCATGGCTGGTGCACCCACCCTGTGCACCCAGAGAAGGACCTGAAGGAGGACCCAGAGGAGGACCCAAATGAGGACCACAGAGGAGGACCCAGAGGAGGACCCGGAGGAGGACCACAGAGGAGGACCCAGAGGAGGACCCAGAGGAGGGAGGACCTGGAGGAGGACCCAGAGGAGGACCCAAATGAGGACCACAGAGGAGGACCCAGAGGAGGACCTGGAGGAGGACCACAGAGGAGGACCTGGAGGAGGACCACAGAGGAGGACCCAGAGGAGGACCCAGAGGAGGGAGGACCCAGAGGAGGACCCAGAGGAGGGAGGACCCAGAGGAGGACCCAGAGGAGGGAGGACCCAGAGGAGGACCCAGAGGAGAACCCAGAGGAGAACTCGGAGGAGGACCCAGAGGAGGACCACAGAGGAGAACCACAGAACTGGGCAGTGCAGAGGGGTTTTACCACCCCTACCCAGCCCTGGCTAGAAGAACGAATCCTCCTGCGGGTGTGGGTGCAGGTGTGGGTCTGGGGCTGAGGAAAGGCCGGCCTTCCCAAGTCTCAGGGTTTCTCGGGGAGCTAAGTGCTGCGCTTGGGGCAGGCAGAGGGTCCCTGACCATAAGCAGCCTGGCCAGGCAGTGCCCGTGACCACACCTGAACAGCCACGTAGGAGCAGTGTCCGTCAAAGTCGTAGTACTTCCCGTCAAAGGTGATGTAGTGGCCACTCCCGTAAATGGAGCAGGTGCCGTGGCACATAGCCTGGGTGCACACCCAGCGTCCTCTCTCGCAGGTGCTGAAGAGGACAGGAGAGGAGCCTGAAGGGACCCAAGACTCGCTCATGGGTGCCTGGAGGAGACCCTGGGCACCGTGCAGACAGCTCCCTGTGCCTCCCACACAGGACACCTGCAGGCCCCAAAAGTGGCTCCAAATGTCCCTTCCCCCATGGCTTCACGACCAGCGGCTGACATGAGAGACCACCCTGCCCGTGGGACAGGGGCTGTCACAGGATCTCGCAAGACCCAGGTGGACCCCCCAGGAGAGGCATCTGCCCCTTGGCCTGCTCTCCAGTGGCCACCCCTGCGGAGCACGTGGGGCCTGGGAGGCAGCCAGGACAGGCCGGGCCAGCTTACCAGGTATTGCAGTCCACCTTGATCTTGGCTCCGGAGGAATACAGGTCATTGTTATGGACGCAAGGGCATTCCTTCTCCACCACGCAGCCGCCCCGGCCATCATCCATCAGCCCATCGGGGCACACACAGCCACTGACACACTCTGTGTGGTACTGGAGACAGCCAGAGAGTGGGATTCAGGGGTGGACAGGTGAGGCTGCAGCCCTCCCTGGGGTCAGGATTGGATGTGCAGCCAGGAAAGGCCTGACCGTGCAGTCTCTGTCACGTCCCAGACCTCCCACCACTGCCCGGCCTGGACTCAGGCTTTCCTCCCCTCGGGCCCGCCACAGGGCAGGGAGACTGGTGAGGGCTCCCGGCCGAAGGCCCTACACTGGCCCCTGTGCCCCGGTGGCTCACAGGCTGCCACTTCCCTCCCAGGGCCAGGGACAGCATCAACAGGGCCTGTGTCCTCAGGACTCGGCACCCAAACCCTAGCGGGGGCACAGCACAGGAGCGGGGCTCAGCCAGCCAGGAATCCCTGCCCGCCCACAGCAGCGCCCCCAGCACGCACATAGCCGGCAGCCAGTGTCTGGCAGCTGAGGGCTCGGGGCTTTGAGGTGGCCAGTGCGGTCAGGTTGCTGCAGTCCATGTGGATCTTTGGGGCCGTGCAGCCTGTGGGACGGAGGGGCCACCTCAGCTCCAGCTGAAGCTGGGGGTCTCAGGCAGGCTGGGGAGGGGTGGCGGGGGAGGGTGGCCAGGGCAGGCAGGGAGGGGTGGCCGGGGCAGTCCCACTTACTCTGGCCAAGCAGCCGGATCTGCCTACAGTGCAGCCGCCCATCCCGGCACACACTGTGGAAAAGGCCAGGGATGAGTGGAGCCCATGCAGGACGGCCACAGAGAGCCTGCAGCTTCCCCCGGACAGATGTGAGCCTGATGCCTCTCAGCGCCCCCCACCCCAGGCACCCCTCAGCCTTGGGTGTCTCAGCTTCCCCAGGTAGAGCCTCCCAGGTCTCCGCTTGGGGCAGGTTCAGAAGGAGCTCCCCCACCCCCACGCCACACCTGAGCCCCGAGCAGGTACCCACCATCGTTCTTCCTGCCTGACGACCACGTCCCCCGCCTCCAGGTAGAGACCTCGGTGGTAGCAGGAGCACTTGGCCAGGGGCACGCAGCGGCCCTTCTCGTCCAGGAAGGTGTGGTCAGGGCAACCGCAGCCGTCCACAGGCGCAAAGCCCTCGAGACAGTGGCTGTCGGCCTCGGAGAGGGAGCGGCAGGTCTGCTGGCAGGTGGTCAGGTTATACAGGAAGACCTGCGAGTTGGGGCAGGAGCCCACATCCTTGTCTGCAGGGGACCACGGGGTGGTGTGAGGGACGGGAGGAGCCAGACACCCAGCTCCCATCCCCAGGGTGGCCAGGGGGCCAGAGAGTGCACACTCTGGGACCCACTCCCTCACTCGGCCGCCACAGCTCCAGGCCCACCCCAGGTTCTGCCCCTGCTATGTGGCCGCCCCTTGCTGTAGAAGGAGCTGGTTTCCCGCTACCGCCGGCTGACGAAGCTGGAGCCTGGTCCGTGGCTTCAGGGGGCCGACCCCTCTCCCTGGACCACCTGTGCTCAGGAGCTCCATCCCAGGAGCTCAAAGCCTGGACCCCATCCCCAGGATGCAGCCCACAGGGACGGTACTCACTGCAGACAAGCTCCCGCCAGCCCCACAGCATGACGCCCTTGGCAGTGCAGGCGCGCGCATAGGAGGACAGGGCGGCGCACAGGCAGTCCTCGTTGTTCTGACAGTTACATGTGTCATATTTGCACCTCTGGGTGACAGAGCAAGGTGGGCGGGCAGTGAGGCAGGCAGGTAGAGTGTGGCCCGGCGCTCACAGACGCAAGCTCACACACACACACAGCAACCAGTGGGCCCTACCGGGTGCCCTGAGTCCACCTCACGGGTGGCATGGGGGTGCTGGGGGTGCCCTGAGTCCACCTCAATGGCATGGGGGCCTGGGGGTGTGGGTCCCACCCACCTTGTAATACTCAGCAGGGTCCACGGCCGAGTGGCACTTGCCAAAGGGGGTCTCTGTCTTCTTCAGGAGGGAGCACCAGTGCTCGGCGTAGTTGGCTGGGGAGTGGGGGATCAGAACTTCAGCGGGGCCCGGGACCCCCATGAGATCCCCTGGGCCCTGCTGCCCGGCTGCCTAGGCCCCGGATATGGTTCCCTCTGTGCACCGATGCCCAGGCCCCTTCCTCCCTGTGAGTCAAATTTCCAGGCAGCTCCAGGCTGGATAGAAACACCTGCAGGGCACCCACCACCTCCCATCTCTCACCCCCAAGGGCCCAGCATCCCGGACGTGACGGGGCAGGTAGGGACCAGCCCAGGCCCTCTTCCGGGTCACCTGGCGGGCTGCCACCATGGCCGCCATAAACTAGCCACGGCAGGAAGCAGCAGGTGCCGGGCTGCCCCTGGAGGAGAGCCACCTAACTTCTGCCCTTCACCACCCATGCATCCTGCTGGGAGCCCCATCTGCCCTTCCAGGCCACGGGCCAGGTACCCCAGGCGGGCTGGGTGGGGGTGCCCGTGTTGCCGAGCCTCACCGCTCTCGATGTTCAGGGAGCAGGGATCGTCCAACCAGTCCAGCTTGTCATGGCAGCTTGACTGTGCCTTCCAGGTGTTGGCAAAGCCAGCCCCCGTGGCCTCCACCAGCCCGCTGGCCGTCTTGAAGTCGTCACCTTCCAGGCCGTTGAAGTTCCCACAGAGGCCTGAGGGGCCAGGACAGGGTTGGGAAGAGTCTGGAGCTAGCAGGACCCCCTGTGGGCCTTTGTTGGGGCAATCCCGGTGGGGCCACTTACCCTGCACCTGCCCCTGAGAGGCCTGGTCCAGCGTCACGAAGAGTTGCATGACTGGGGCCAGCTGCACCTGCAGCCGGACGCCGATGGCCATGCTCACGACGATGTGGTAGGAAGACGGGCGGAAGACAGAGAAGCTCGCTGCGGGCAGGGGTACGATGAGGGACACGGTAAGGGGCACGGTGAGGGGCGGGGCTCCCGGGACCTGCCCGGCCCAGGTGAGCAGCAGAAGGGTGTCACCCTCCCACCGCCCCCTCCAGCAGAGGACCCAGGACGGAGCCTGCCAGGTGCCGCAGGGACCCTCCCCCCGTGGAACCTTCCCACCCGGCCTCCTGGGTCCGAGGCGGCTGGACTGTCCGAATCACTGCAGGCCCAGCAGAGCTCGAAGGGCCCGGGCCCCTCCCTGGGGCACAACTCACCGGTCACGTGGGGCAGGTTCACCTGAAGCTCGTTGAGCAGCACACTGCCATCGGACTTGAAGACCACCACCTGCAGGAAAGGCCGAGGTTGCTCAGGGCTGAGAAGGGCCCCCCTTGAGGGACCTGGGGCTCCAGAAGGAGGGGGGCAGGACCACTCACATTCTTCTTCTTGTCGGCCAGCAGCACCACCGTCTTCAGGCAGGTCTGCTTGTCCGTGGAGCCGCAGGGGGCCAGCTCGCCCAGGAGAGCGTAGGAATCGTGGTCACCCTGTGATGGGGCAACAGGCAGTGCAGCCGCTGAGGGCTGGGATGGGCAGCGCCCTGTACCCTAGGACCCGGCAGTGGCTTAGAAAGGAAGGCCTGCTTCTTATTCTCCAGCCAGAGAGCAGAAGCACGGTCACCTGCCCCAGGACAGCCCACAGGCACCCTCTGCTTCAGGGACAGCCAGCCCACCCACCCCCAGATGGCCAAGGGCCTGGATGCCAGCCCCAGCTCTGCCCCATGTCCCAGACCCTGGGCAGCCTACCTTGGCCAGGACATAGTAGCAGTCCCCGTGGAAGGTGTACGTCTTCCCATCGAAGGTGGTGATGTGGGAGCCGCCTTCCAGGGCGCAGGTGCCAGGGCAGGGCAGGTCTTTGCACACCCAGCGGCCAGCGTTACAGACACTGTTGGGCAGCGGGGCACAGGGTCAGGGCTCAGCCACCCCAGCCTCTGCCGTGCCCAGCCCTGGCCCCGGGACTCACCACTGCTCGCAGTCATTGGTGATCTCTTGGCCTGGTGTGTACAGGTGTCCGTGCAGCCTGCAGTGGCACTGGCTCACGGGAACGCAGCCACTGTCCCCGATGTCGTCATACACGGTGCCTGGGACAGCCATGGAGGCGATGTCACCCCAGCTGGCTCAGAAAGAGCCAGAATCCCCACCGAGGGGCTGCCAGTCAGGCCTCCCACCCGCAGGCACCACTGGTCCCCTGCGTTGACGCCTGCGGTCCCCACCTGGTCCCTGGGTTGGGGTCTGGCCATGGGGGTCCAGCCTCCAGGCCACCTTCCTGCCCCGGACAATTGAGCTCCTCCCGAAGGCCTCAGGCTCCAGGCCAGGGGCCGGGCAGGAGGAGGTCTGTCCCCAGGGTGATGACCAGGAAGGCAGCCCCCTTCTCGGCCTCCCTGAAGCCACCCTTTGGGAACGGCCTCACACCGAGGCCCCTTCTCCCCCGGTATCGGGTGGAGGGAGAGGCACTTCTGTGCCGCCGCTGCCCCCACCATCCAGCGGAGCCGTCCCCTCAGCGCAGGCGAGAACCCCAGGCCAGGGCTGCCTCTCGTCTGGCGGGCAGTGCCAGGGCGGGGCCATCCTCCACACGCACCTTCCGGGCAGAAACAGCCGTCCATGCGGTGCTCCTCGCACAGGCTGCTCACCTCCAGGTGTGAGCAGGTGTCCATGCAGGGCGAGCCACTCTCCAGGTACACCAGGTTCCCGGGGCAGGTCTTGGCTGGAACCGCAAAGGCCACACAGTGAGGGTGAGGCTGGGGCACAGCAGCCGCTCCACCCCGAAGTGCACCGAGAAGGGCTCTCAGCCCGCGGTGAGTGTCCCCCCAGCTCCCGGTGCCCGGCACGGTGAGTGTCCCCCAGCTCCCGGTGCCCGGCACGGTGAGTGTCCCCCCAGCTCCCGGTGCCCGGCACGGTGAGTGTCCCCCCAGCTCCCGGTGCCCGGCACGGTGAGTGTCCCCCCAGCTCCCGGTGCCCGGCACGGTGAGTGTCCCCCCAGCTCCCGGTGCCCGGCACGGTGAGTGTCCCCCCAGCTCCCGGTGCCCGGCACGGTGAGTGTCCCCCAGCTCAAGGTGCCCAGCGCGGTGAGTGGTCCCCCTGGCTCCCAGTGCCTGGCACAGACACAGCTCCCACCCGGGCTTGGGGAAAGCACCAGTGTGGGGTCCCCCCAGGGTCCCCTGCCCGCAGGGCGCCGGGGCTTACGGCAGAGCGTGGCAGTCCTCCAGTTCCCGGGCCGGCCGCCGGCGTGGGAGCACTGGCGGGAGAACTCAGCCACGGTGCTGCAGATGCAGGTGTCACCACCCGGGCACCGGCAGCGGTCCTGCTGGCAGGCGTGCAGATACGGCTCCAGTGGCACCAGGTCCTGGCAGTCCTCGAAGGCCTCGGCGGTCAGCAGCCTCTCACACTCGGCGCGCTGGGGACAGGCACAGGGTGAGCATGCTGCTCAGAGGCCAGCTCCGCCAGGACACCCACCCCGGACAGAGGGGACTCACGTGCTCAGAGCAGGACGCGGGGACCGCCTCCTCCTCGGGATCCTCGCACACCACATCCGGCTGGTTGATCTTCTGCATGTTCCCAAACTCCAGGGGACTGAAGAGCACGCCTGGGGATGCACGGCCCTTCAGCTGGGGCTCCTGGGGGCCCGTAGCCCACCCTGCCCTCGCCAAGCCCTCCGGGCCTCACCGTCAGAGAGGAATTCTGAATAGCTCTGCAGGCCGTTGTAGTCCCCGCAGAGGCCACAGGTGTGGTTCCGGAACTTACTGTCCAGCTCCAGCTGTTGCAGGAGGGAGCAGGTGAGCTGGCCGCCCGCCCAGCCCACAGCCGCCAGGAACCCCCAAGACTCGCAGCTTGTTTGAGCCAGAGGAAGGTGGGGCAAGAAGGCTGGGGTCAGCAGCCAGGGAGCGGCCTGGCAGGGCAGGTCCCTGAGAAGCCGAGTGAGTTTCAGGGAAGGGTGAGGCCTGGGGGGGTCAGGGCCAGGCCGGCTTCTTCTGCTGCCCCCCAAGTCCAGTACCGACGCCCCACGCTGCCGAGGCCCTGCCCCACCCATGCCCTCTCGACGAGGGGTCAGAGCACTGCCCTCCCTGCCCTCCCTTGAGGTCTGCCCAGAGGCCTGACGGAGCCCCCACCAGCCCAACGAGCCCGGAGACCCCTGAGCACCATGAGTGCATCCTCCCGGTTCCACATGAGGGTGAGGCCGGCACGGGAGTAGACTTTGGTGTAGGCGTCGCTCTTCTCAATGAGCAGCCCGGGGCTGTAGTGCGGGGTGCTGACCCTGGCGGGGGCACATCGGAGTCACTCTTGGGTCCACCACCCAGGCCCCCCCACCCCAGCTTGTCCTCCCGGGACCCCGCCGCCCAGAGGGGACTGAAGCTGGACGCCTGGGGTGGTGGAGATGGCTCTGCCAGGCCCAGCTCCTGCCCTGGGGCCACCAACTTGGCCAGCCTCTGGGGTAGAGGGACATAGGCAGTGGCCAAAGAGCACCTGTCCATCTCCACTGGCCAGGCTTCCCCGGCAGAGCCACCTCCTGCCTGCACGCCCCTCCTCTCCACTCCCTCCTCGGGGCACGGTCCTGGGCAGGGTCCCCTCTCAGAGGCCCTGAGGGCACCAGGTTGGGAAAGGAGGGAGGGCCAGGCTGACAAGCCCCCTTTCAGGCCCCCTGCTTGGTGGAACATCCCCCCATGGGGTCCCAAATCCCCTCAGAGTCCCCCAGGCTGCCCTTGAGACTGTCAGGGGCCCTACCCCACCTCCTGCCAGTGCCCCTTGCCTGTCCAGGTAGAGGCACTCACCCCAGCCTCTGTGCCTCGGTCCTCAAGGGCATCTACCTGCCTGCCCATGCCTGAAGGCCTCTACCCACCCACCTGCCCACACCCATGCCTGAGGGCCTCTACCCACCCACCTGTGCCCACGCCTGACGGCCTCTACCCACCCACCCACGCACGCCCACGCCTGAGGGCCTCTACACGCCTGCCCGCACCCACACCTGAGGGCCTCTACCCACCAGCCCATGCCCACGCCTGACGGCCTCTACCCACCAGCCTGCCCACGCCCATGCCTGAGGGCATCTACCCACCGGCCTGCCCACGCCCATGCCTGAGGGCCTCCACCCACCCACCCACGCACGCCCATGCCTGAGGGCCTCTACCTACCCACCCACACCCACACCTGAGGGCCTCTACCCACCAACCCACGCCCACGCCTGAGGGCATCTACCCACCAGCCCATGCCCACGCCTGAAGGCCTCTACCCACCCACCAACCCACGCCCACGCCTGAGGGCCTCTACCTACCCACCCACGCCCATGCCTGAGGACCTCTACACACCCGCCCGCACCCACACCTGAGGGCCTCTACCCACCAGCCCATGCCCACGCCTGACGGCCTCTACCCACCGGCCTGCCCACGCCCATGCCTGAGGGCCTCCACCCGCCCACCCACGCACGCCCACGCCTGACGGCCTCTACCCACCCACCCACGCACGCCCACGCCTGAGGGCCTCTACCTACCCACCCGCACCCACACCTGAGGGCCTCTACCCACCAGCCCATGCCCATGCCTGAAGGCCTCTACCCACCCACCAACCCACGCCCACGCCTGAGGGCCTCTACCTACCCACCCACGCCCATGCCTGAGGACCTTTACACACCCGCCCGCGCCCACACCTGAGGGCCTCCACCCACCTGCCCATGCCCATGCTGGAGCCCCTTGCAGGAAACTAAATCCCCAGGCAGAAGAGGGGCAAGTCCTGCAGGTGGGGAACCCGCTGGACGGGAATGCACTTACAGGGCCTCATTGTTCTGGAGACAATAGGGGAGCAATAGCTGGGGGTGGGGAAGGGGCTCCCACAGCCCCCTGCACCGGCTTCTGTAACTCTAGCCTGGGGAGAGCCCACACGGCCACTCCATGCACAGGACCAGAGACAGGCAGCCTCCAGGGGTGCCAAGGCTGTCCCGAGCCTGGTGGGCTTCGAGGGGAGGGGCTGTCAGGGACACACAGGCAAAGGGATAAGTGAAACCTGTTGCCTATGGGGGGAATGGTGGGGGCTCATCAGTGTTTGTTGAATCAATTAGTGACCTGAACCCAAACCTCAAGGCTGTTCTCCTGAGCTGTGTGCCGGGGCAGAAGGGGTCTTCTAGGGCTACAAGGAATATCCCTTCGGGAACCATCAGCCCCCGTTGCTAGGATGTGGGAGGGGGTGCCACCGACCACACTCACATGGCCCCGTTCAGCACAGCCAGGTGGCGGGTGAGGTAGATGGTGTCATCCTTGATGGTCAGTAGGATGGACTCCACCCCGGCGGGGGCCTCAGCCCGGCCCGGGCCCCGCTTCAGGTGCACAGCAAATTCCTTGTAGGAGCCTCGGCAGTCGGAGGCGAAGTTGTAGTCACAGAGGCCAGGGAAGCGGAAGACGTCCCCGTCAAAGGTCTTGTAGTGGAAGTCGCCCCAGGTGCTGCAGACGTTGTGGCCGTGGTTTCGGGTTCTGCCCTCTGAGGGAGCGGCGAGGAATGAGGGGTGAGTGGCCCTGGAGGGGGAAGGCTGCCCAAGCTACCTTCAAGAGGAGGCCCCTGCAGAAGCACCTGGAGGCAGCTTCGAGCCCAGCACAGGGCCCCTGGCCGGGAAAGGTTCCTTCCTTCCTATCCGCGGGCCCTCTGCTGGGCTTTGGTCACCCCACCACAGGGGTCTCAGGGCTTCTACCCCCGGCCTGGTGAGGAGCGCGGCCGGGTGCCAAGCGGGATGTAGGAGAGGGGGTTCTGGGCACCCCGCTCCCCAGCAAGGGCTGTGCTGCCCCAACTCTTCAAGGGTCTCAGCCATCTGAGAATGGGGCCTTCTGGTGGGGTCCTGGCCACCTCTTCCTCCCCTATGGACAGTGACCCAGTTCACTGGGGCCTGGCCTGCTGTTTCCACCTGGTGCTGGCCCCAAGACCCACACTGTCATCGGGCAGTCAACCCCAAAGGAATAGCAGGGGAACCCCGTCCTTCCAGCCCCTTGAAAGTCAGCAGGGCCGGGGCTGCCGGGGACCAACCCGGGCCAGGAAGCCTCAGCGGAGCCGCCCAGGCTGCACTCTGGGACCACCTCCTCCTCCCAGATGCGACTTGCCCGCCCGCCAAACCCTGCCCCCAGGACACTCTGCCAGGCCCCAGACCCCTGTGTCTGCTCTCTCACCTGTCTGGAGCTCCGAGCCCCCTGCCAAAGACAGGGCCAGGCACGCGGCCGCCAGGCGGGCTAGTGGCAGCCCCATGGTGGCTGGCAGGGGCAGTGTGGGTTGCGCCCGGGGGCAGGGGTCTGGTCCTTATATGTCCTGGCAGGACAGTAGGAGGGCAGGAAGGCAGGGGAGGGCCAAGGGTAGGTGTGGCATTTGCCAGATGATCAAGAAGACAGCTGCGGGGGCCCGAGCCCCAGTGGGGAAATATTGATTCAGGTTATCAGAGGTCATCTCTTTATGGCTCCCTGGGTAAACGCAGCCTTCTTCAGGATGAGGCAGCCCTGTAGCCTGAATGCCAACACACACCCGGGGAACACGTTCAGCTACTAGAGGGGCGAGCCCAGGGTGGCCGGGGGAGGGGCGTCCTGCCAAAAGCAAGTCCGGTCAGGCTCTTTAGCCCCCCGCGGGCCCCCAGACACCCGCTGAGCAGGTCCCCAGGCCTGATCAGGCTCACGTTACCCTGGGAGGACCAACCCATTCCCGGGGCCCAAGCTCTGGGGTAGCTTCCAGGCCTGACCCCAGAAAGGGGCCTCCCTGAGGGCAGGGAGGATGTGGGATCCTTCGGTGTCCAGGGAGGCCACTGACTTGCGTGGGACTCTTGGCAGGGCTCATGGAGCTGTGTCAGAGGCCCCAGCCCCCAACCACCCTCTATGCCCATCGTTTTCCCAGGCTGAGCCCTTCTCTGCAATTACATGTAATTAGAACTTGGGGAGTATATGCCCGCCAGGGGACGTGTTATGGAATCAGGCACACGGGGAGCTGGCTGGTGGCCAGAAGTGGCCGTCTGCCCCTTCTCCTGGGGACCACATGAGGACCTCGGGCCTGAGAGCTGAGGAGGTGACAGCCTGCCCAGGCTCCCCAGAAGCACCTCTCACTCAGGGTGGGGATCCTGCCCCCAAGGCTGTGCCTCTGATGAGCCTCGGTCTCTCCCACCAATCCCAGCAGTTGTCTGGAAAAGCCTGGAGAACCGGAACTCACACTGACCCCAGACTCCGAGACCACTGGGCCCACCACTGCTTGCCCCGGCCCGGGAGGGCACAGGCAGGCACCCCTGTGTCGCCAGTGGGTAAACTGAGGTCTGGGGGCCCTCCCCTCTCTCTACAATTTTCTCCTCCTGAAAATAGAGAGGGGCCCTGAGTTGAGTTCCTGGCTTTGGCCTGAACATGCCAGGGACATGCCGGCAGCGTGATGGCAGTGGGGAGGGACTCACCCCAACAGTTATGGAGACTTGGGGCCCGAAGCACCAAGCCTCTTTCCCTGGCTGAGCTGCTGCCCAGACCCAGGGCCTGGGACAAAGCCCCTCCTGCCCTCCTGTGGTGCCCGCCAGCACCAGACCCGAGGGTCTGCACTCCCTGCCAGGACCTGGGCACGTGGAGGAAGCTGAGTGTGTGGCCCCTGCCAGGAGGACCGGGGATTAGGAAACCGGAGCCAGCTGGGTGAGGCCAGAGGAGATCATTGTTCACTTCCCGGTGTGGGCCTCCGCACACTGGCACTGAGCCCTGGGGAAACCCAAGGATGGCCCCAACTGTAGTCCCCTGACCCTGATATGCCCCAGGCGGGCCTCAGGACAGAGATTTTCCAGGCCAGGCTCCCCCTGCCCTGGGGGGATTGGAGGAATCCCAGCAGAGCACAAGCTGCCCAGCACAGCCCCTCCGGCCCTGAAGCCTGAGGTAGGTCCCCTGGATCTGACCCTGTGTCCCCTCTGGACGGGCAGTGGTGGTGCCCAGGCTCAGGGGTCTGACCCTAACACCCCTCTTGGCCCATGGCAAGATCCCAGGTAGGAGCCCTGTCTGAGCTCACAGGCAGTCCTGCATGGGGCAGGGTGCAGAGAGCTGAACCCTATTCCTAACGGGGAAAGGGAGCTGTTCTGGGGAAGAGGACAGTGAGGGCTTCATCAGGCCAGGGTGACTATGGAGTCACTGGCACCCCCAAAGCGAGAGTGTCCCCAGCTTCTTTGCTTCCAAGCCTCAGCCGGTCCCCACTGCCAGATTCGAAGCATCTACTGGGGTCGTGGAGGTGATGGGGGCCGGGCAGGTCAGCAGCGCTGCATCCCCTCTCTCCCCAAGTCCTGTGTTGGTCCAAATGTGGCCCCCATTGCTGGTTACCGAAATGTCGGCCTCCAGCAAGTACAGAGTGGGAGAGTGGGCAGCCGTACTGCCCTGGGACCCCATCGCCACTCTGTGGTTTTCCCATGGGGTTCGAGGGGCCCTGGTGGAGGGAGAGAGTGGGGGCTTTGACCACTCCGAGGAAAATGCTTATCGGTTCTGCTTTCTGTGACAAGAACGTGACAGCAGTGGTGGGAATGACCACCCACCCAACGACGGGCCGGACACAGTTGAGCCAGGAGCCCACAGCCCCAGCCCCGTGTCAGGCTGCCCCAGCCTCAGGCCCCGGCTGGGACTCAGAACGAGGCTGCGTGGAGTACAGCCTCCCACACAGACAGCATCCTGGAGTACAGCTCCCACACAGACAGCATCCTGGAGTACAGCCTCCCACACAGACAGCATCCTGGAGTACAGCTCCCACACAGACAGCATCCTGGCCCCCCCAGCCTCTCCCCACCCTGCCCACGCCCAGCGTGTTTGCCGTGACAAGACACTGTTGCCAAGGGCTACATGGAATTTGCAGTAGTGACTGCAGGGAGGAGGCAGCACCGACGTCACACGGCACCTGAAGTGACGGCCCCCCTACTGTGTATCCACAAACCTGACTCACCAGGAAGCCCGGGTGAGGGGCATGTGGCGGTCAGAGCCACCTGAGGAAGAGGGAGAAGGGAAAGGAGGAGGAGGAAGAGGAAGAGGAGGCTGGGGAGGGGGCGAGAAGAGAGAACGCCTATGCTGCTGGGGGAGCCGAAGACAGCAGGTGCGTCCCCTGCACGCGTCCCCGTCGCTCGAACAGTGGCTGTGTGAGTCGGCCTGTCTGGCCGTGGCTCCAGTCTTTGGCATGGCGCCGGGCTGGATGCTGCTGTGAAGGGATTTCTCAAATGTGACCCTGGCGAGGCAGGTGGGTCTGACACAATCAGTGCAGGGCCTTGAAAGAAAAGACGTCGGTCCTCCAAGGAGCAGGACGTGCTGCCTCCTGATGGCCTCCGGGGGTCTCCAGCCTGTGGCCCACCCTAGGCTGCCTAAAGTAATGGCCCACACCCCGCTGGTTGCTTCCCTGGAGGATCCCCATCCACCCCACCAAGCACTCCCCATGTGACCAAAACCCCTCCCACGGGGGCGGGAGACCAGTCACAGAGCCTGCTTTCCTGGAGAGCATTCCACCCACCCACACCGCAGCCCCAGGCATCCCCGTGTGGCAGCCCCTCTCTCCCTATCTCCTGTGTTGGTCCAAACGTGTCCCCCATTGCTGATTACTGAAATGTCGGCCTCCAGCAAGTGCAGGCCGCCCACACGTCAGTCACATGTGTCATCTGGGGCCATTTTTCCATGACCCTATGTGGTTGGTCTGATTATTAGCCCACATTACAGAAGGGGAAACTGAGTCACCGAGCATCTCATGTCTCCATCGCAAGGCCAGCACCTCAGAACACGAGAGGCCAGGCTGGCCCACACCCATTCTGCGGGCCAGAGCCATCCTGCCGAAGCCAACCCTGCCAGCACCAGGCTGCCCAGCCCCCAGCCAACTGGGCTTAACCAGGGTGGTGGGGGCTGGCACCCAACCCCAGAGCCACGGCTCTGGCCCTGCCTTGGTGGGCAGGTGGAGAGCACACCCAGAAAAGCCGTGGTTCTCAGCCCTCTGGATACCAAGGAGGACCCCAGCTCCAACCCCAGCCCTACACAGGGACACAGTGGCAAGGCCCAGACCTACACCCTGGCACGTGAGCATCTGGGGATTCACGTGAGGGCAAATAAAACGCCAGTCATGCCCAACTCTCCAGGGCAGACTCAGACACCCCAAGCATGTCCACTTTCTGGGCCTCCAAAGGTTCTGAGACACCTAGAGGTGTGGATGTCACCTCCCAAGGACTGCAGAGGTGAAAGGCGGGATGTTGGTGCCACTGCTCTGTGAGGTGTGGAGGGTGAGCAAGTGAGCACACAGAGGCGTTTGTTCTCGGGTGAGGGATCGAGAGAGGCCTCAACCAGTCCAGGCCTCCACTGGGCAGGCGGGCACTGGGCAGGCTCCATTGAGGAAAGGGCAGCCCAGGGCCAGGGCCATCAAGTGGATAGCTGTGCTTCAGGAGTCCAGACACCTTGGGGCACTTGCCCCTCAAGACTTGGTCCAGGTGTCCCATCCTCACACTGAACACTGTTCTCACCACCCTGGCCACACCGTGTGACCCTTGCTGGCCATCCTGCTCCGAATGCCTCAAGGGCAGCAGCCCATGTGGGTCCCCCATGGCCACCCTCACAGCAGATGCACTCAATAACTTTGCTTCTGGGTGGGTGGGTGGGTGGATGGATGGATGGATGGGAGGCAGGGAGGGGGAATGAATGGGTCAGTGGGTAGGTGGATGGATGGCTGGATGGCTGGATGGATGGATGGATTGATGGATGGATGGATGGATGGATAGATAGATCAATAAATGAGTGGGTAAATGAGTGGATGGATGGATGAATTGGTGGTTGGCTGGGTGAATGAGTGGATGAATGGAGGGAGGGAGGGACAGGTGGTTAGATGGACAGATGAATGGGTGGGTGGGTGGGTGGATGGATGGATGGATGAATGGGTGAATGAAAGGATGGATGGATGGGAGGGAGGGAGGGAAGGATGGATGAATGGGTCAGTGGGTGGGTAGATGGATGGGATGGATGGATGGATGGATGGGTGAGTGGATGGATGGATGAATGGAAGGATGGATGGATGGAGGGATGGATGGATGGGAGGGAGGGATGGATGAATGGGTCAGGGAGGGATGGATGGGAGGGAGGGATGGATGAATGGGTCAGGGAGGGATGGATGGGAGGGAGGGATGGATGAATGTGTGGGTGGATGGATGGATAGATGAATGGGTGGGTGAGTGGATGGATGGATGGATGAATGGATGGGTGAATGGAAGGATGGATGGATAGATGGATGGATGGATGGATGGATAGATGGGTTAGTGAATGGATAGGTGGATGGATGGAGGCATGGATGAATGGAGGGATGGATGTGTGGATGGGTCAAAGAATGGATAGATGAAAGGATGGATGGATAGATGGATAGGTGAGTGAGTGAATGGATAGGTGGATGGATGAATGGAGAGATGGATGAGTGGATGGGTAGATGGGTGGATGGATGGATGAATGGACAGAGGAAGGGAAGGATGAGTGAGTGGATGGGTAGGTGGGTGGGTGGATGGATGGATGGATGGACAAATGGACAGATAGATGGATGAGTGGGTGGGTGGATGGATGGGTGGGTGGGTGGATGATGGATTAATGGGTGGGTGGTTGGGTACATGGATGGACAAATGAAATCTCCCTGGTACTGGAGTTCACCTTCTGTGGCAGCTCCACAGGGCTCCACCTCACAAGGGCTCTTGATGAGCAAGTACAGGCCAACTGCTCTATAGCCCCACCTCACTGGAGCCCTCAACCCTGGGAGGAAGGCACTCACCTCACTCCATCCTATAGACAAGGAAACTGAGACTCAGAGACAGTGAAAGCACTCCTTTGGCTCACCCAGCCCAAGAATGGCAGAGCTGCAATGTGGTCCCAGAGAATCTTCCCAGCCCCAAACTTACACTGTCCACCACTTGATAATGGTGTGGCCACTTTTTGCAAAGGAGACTGTTGCTTTTTGGAGAAACCCCAATCATAAGTAACAGAAAGATCAGGGGTTCCTGGGTGGTGTCATAGCCCCAGGGCAGGAATCTCAGTGCCCCCTTGCTCCTTGCCGAGGTGTCCAAAGGTCAGGGCCCTTCAACATCCCCCCACCCCCGCCCCCTTCTGTGAGTTTATTTCATGCATTTGAAATACAGTTAGATTATTTTGCCACATTCTGCATTTCATCTGTGGCATCCCTCAACCTCCTGAATATTTTTATGTTTGTGTACATCAAGGTTCACTCTTTGCACTACTAAGTTTTCTGGGTTTTGCAAATGTAGAGTGTCAAATATCCACCAGGACAGTAGCATGCAAAATGGTTGTACCACCCTAACACATGCCCTGTGTCTCAGCTATTCCATCCTTCCCCACAAATCCCTGGCAACCACTGGTCATTTTTTACCGTCACTATAGTTTTGGCTCTAATATATTTTTCTGATTAATTTTAAATCTCTAAGAGCCAAACAACTCTAGAATAACATGCAGCCGCTATAAATTATGACTAGGATTTTATGTGGCAACAAGGAAAACACTTAGGATTTACTGGTCAGGAAAATGCATTGACACAGGCTAAAACAGCTTAACTGAGGTGGAATTGACATACAATAAACCACACATGTTTATGTGTATGATTGGGTCAGTTTTGACATAAATAGGTTGAACTTGGGAAACCACCACTCCAATCAGGGTGAATATGTCCACACCCATCACCCACACAGGACTCCTTACACCTCTTTGGAATCTCTCCCTCCCACCCTTCCCCACTAGGGAGCTACCCAGGGTTTCTTTTCCGTGGCATTTGTTTGCATTTTCTATGACTTTGTAGATTTGTTTGCATTTTCTAGGATTCTGTGTAAATGGAACTATACCGTATGCGTTGTTCGGTCTCTTTCACTAAGCATAATTATGTTGAGATTGCATCCAGTATTGCTGTGTAAATAGCTCATTCCTTCCTGGGCTCATTCATTCCCTGCTAATGGACACTGGGCTCATTGTCCATTTGAGGCCACTATGAACAAAACTGCTTCGAACATTGTGTAATCTTAGCGTGGACATACACTTTCTTTTCTGCCAGGTAAATACCTAGGAGTAGAGTATCTGGATCAGACAGTTAGGTCTATGTTCAACTTTTTGAGAAATCACTAAATTGCTTTCCAAAGTGGTTGTACTTTTCTACATTCCCACTGGCAGTGTATGAGACATCCGTTACCCCACAGCCTTGTCAACACTTGGGATGGTCAGTCTTTTTAATTTTAGCCACTCCAGTAAGTGCGTGATGTTGTCTCATTATTACTTGAAATTGTATTTCCCTAATGACTAATGATGTTAAGAATTTTTTTATACACGTATCTGCCATCCATATGTCCTTTTTTTTCACTTTTTAAAAAACTTTATTTTAGATCAGGCACAGTGGCTCATACATGTAATCCAGCACTTTGGGAGGCCAAGGCAGGCAGATCACCTGAGGTCAGGAGTTCGAGACCAACCTGGCCAACATGATGAAACCCCATCCCTACTAAAAATACAAAAATTAGCCAGGCATGGTGGCGCACCTGTAATCCCAGCTACTTAGGAGGCTAAGGCAGGAGAATCGGTGGAACCCGGGAGGCAGAGGTTGCAGTGAGCCAAGATCGTGCTGCTGCACTCAAGCCTGGGCAACAGAGTGGGACTCTGTCTCAAAAAAAAATTATTTTAAAAACCCCTATTATATAGTTTTGCTTTTTCAACAAATACTGGGTGCTGTGTTTAAATATTAAATCCATTATAGAGAAATCTTTGGTAATGTACTTGTGACTAGTATAGCAATTCCTGTCAAAGCACTTTCTCCTCACATCCTTATGTGACTGTTTAACTTAGGATATCTAATTTCTTACAAAAAAAAAAAAGTCAGTTTACTCCCAGGCTTATAAGCCCCATATGTCTTCTTTAGTGAAATGCCTACTCAAATCTTTTGCCCATTATTTATTGGGTTATTGGGGTGGGTTTCTTTTTAAGATCTAAACATTATTTATGTATTCTAGATATGAGTCATTTATTGGAGAGATCCTTTGTAGATATATTTCTCCCAGTCTGTGGCTTGTCTTTTCATTCTCTCAATAGTGTTCTTTAAAGTAGGAGTTTTAAAATTTTGATAAAGTCCAATTGATCAATTTACTTTTTTATAAACTTTGCCTTTGGTATTATGTGTAGGAAATCTTTGCCTAACCCAAGATCACACAAATATTTTCCCCTATGTTTTCTTCTAGAAATTTTATAGTTTGGGGTTTTACATGATGCATTTTGAGTTAATTTTTTATGTATAGAGTGAGGTGTGGCTTGAAGTTTGTCTTATTATGTATGGATATCCAATTGTTCTAGCCCCATTTGTTGACAAGACTATTCTTTCTTCATTGCAGTACTTATGCTCTTTTGTTGAAAATTCAATTAGCCAGGTGGGGTGATGTGTGCCTATATGGCTACTGGGGAGGCTGAGATGGGAGGATCACTTGAGCCCAGGGTGTGGAGGTTGCAGTGAGCTGAGATCATGCCACTGCACTCCAGCCTGGGTGACAGAGTCAGACCCTGTCTCAAAAAAAAATTTTTTTAAAGAAAAAATAATTATTGTTTATATACACATGAATTTGTTTCTGGACTTTACTCTGTTCATTGACCTATTTGTCTGTCATTATGCTAATGCTGCACTGTTTTGATTATTGTAGCTTTGTAACAGTTCTCAATCCCAGCCAATGTTTCAGTTTCCTCCAACTTTGCCCCTTTTTCGGGACTGCTTTGGCTCTTCTATGTCCTCTGCATTTCCCTCTGAATTTAGTCTCAATTTGTCAGTTTCTACCAAAAAAAAAAGCCTGCAGGGATTTTGACTGAAATTGCATTAAATATAATTATCAGTTTAGAAAGAACTTACATCTTAGCAATATGGAGTCTTCCAGCCCATGGACAAGGTGTACATACCTGTTTCTGCAGGTCTCTAATTTCCCTCCCAGTGGTTTACAGTTTTCAGTGTACTCATCTTTCACATCCTTTGTCAGATTTTTCCCTAAGTATTTCATATTTTTGTACTGTTATAATGATATTGTTTGTTCCCATTTCCAATTATTTATTGCTAATCTAGAGAGATACAGTTGATTTTTTGGGACTTTTTATTATGGAAAGATACACATAACAGAATTTCTCATCTTACCCAGTCTTAAGTGCGTGGCTCAGTGGTATTGACTATGTCACCATGCTGTGCAGCCATCACCAGCATTCAGCTCCAGAACACCTTCATTTTTCTTAAACTGAAACTCTGTTCCCACTAAACACACCCTCCTCTCTCCCCCAGCCCCAGGTAGCCACCATTCTGCTTTCTGTTGCTATGAATCTGACAACTTGAGATACCTCAAATAAGTGGAATGATACAGTGTTGGTCTTTTTGTGTCTGGCTTATTTCACTCAGCCTCATGTCGTCTATGTATTGCAGCCTGTGTCAGAATTTCCTTCCTTCCTTTTCAAGGCTGAATAATATTCCACTGTAAAGACAGACCACATTCTGTTTATCCCTTCATCTGTCAAGGGGCACTTGGGTGGCTTCAACGCTTTACCTGTTGTGAATAATACTGCTATGAACATGAGTGTGCAAATATCTTTTCAAGACCTGCTTTTAATTTTTTTTTTTTTTGAGGTGGAGTCTTGCTTTATCACCCAGGCTGGAGTGCAATGGCACAATCTTGGCTCACTGCAACCTCCACCTCCCAGGTTCAAGTGATTCTTCTGCCTCAGCCTCCCAAGTAGCTGGGATTACAGGCACCCACCACCACACCCAGCTAATTTTTCTATTTTTAGTAGAGACAGGATTTTGCTGTGTTGGCCAGGCTGGTCTTGAACTCCTGACCTCAGGTGATCCGCCCACCTCAGCCTCCCAAAGTGCTGGGATTACAGGCATGAGCCACCACACCCTGCCTCAGCCACAAGAGTAGCTGGGATTACAGGCATGCACCACCATGCCTGGCTAAATTTTTTTTGTATTTTTAATAGAGACAGGGGTTTGCTATGTTGGCCAGGCTGGTCTCAAACTCCAGACCTCAAATGATCCACCTGTCTCGGCCTCCCAAAGTGCTGGGATTACAGGCGTAAGCCACTGAGCCTGGCCCCTAATAGAAATTTTAACATGATATAAGGATGATTTAAAGTATATGGGAGGATGTGGTCGGGTGTAGTGGCTCATGCCTGTAATCCCAGCACTTTGGGAGGCCAAGGCGGGTGGATCACCTGAGGTCAGGAGTTCGAGACCAGTCTAGCCAACATGGTGAAACCCCGTCTCTACTAAAAATACAAAAATTAGCCAGGGGTGGTGGCAGTTGCCTGTAGTCCCAGCTATTCGGGAGGCTGAGGCAGGAGAATCACTTGAACCCGGGAGGCAGAGGTTGCAGTGAGCCTAGATCACACCACTGCACTCCAGCTTGGGTGATAGAGAGAGACTCTGTCTTAAAAAAATAAGTAAATAAATAAATAAAGTACATGGGAAGATGTATGTAGAGTATATGCAAAGACTACACCATTTTATGTAGAGGATTAGTGCACGCACACATTTTGTGTCCTTCCTAGGGTTGCTGGCACCAATGCCCCATGGATATCAAGGGACAACTGCCGTTGCCTTTTGTAGATTCTCGATTATGCACAGATGATCACATCGTCTGTCACAGTTTCACTTCGCCCTTCCAGTCTAGATCTTTTAAGTGTATCCACCTTCCCGGTTGCCTGGCTATGCTTTCCAGCACCATGTTCATTAGAAGTGGTGAGAGCAGGTATCTTGGTCTTGTTCCTGATTTCAGGGGAAAGCATTAGTGTTTAAGTATGATGTCATCTGCAGGCTTTTTATAAATGCCATTATGAGGATGAGGAAGTTATATTCTATTTTTAGGAGAGTTCTTATCAGGAGTGGGTGTTGAATCTGGTCAAGTGCGTTCTTCTGCATTGACTGACATGATCACATGATTTGTCATCTTTAGTCTGTTCATATGATGAATTACATTGATTTTGAATGTTAGACCAACTCTGGATTCTTGGAATAAATCCCCTGTGGTTAAAATTTTAATAAATTGTTTGATTCAATTTGAAAAAATCTTGTTTAGAGTGAGAACACATGGATACAGGGAGGGGAACAACACACACTGGGGCCTGGTGGGGGGTGGGGGGTGAGGGGTGGGGGGTGGGGGGTGGGAGAGCATCAGGACAAATAGGTAATGCACGTGGGGTTTAATACCTAGGTGATGGGTTGACAGGTGCAGCAAACCACCATGACACACGTTTACCTAAGTAATAAACCTGCACGTTCTACACATGTATCCCAGGACTTAAAGTAAAATATTTTTTTTAATTTGTTTAGAATTTTTACATCTGTGTTTATGGGGGATGTTGGTTCATAGTCTTTTTTTTTTTTCTTTTTTTTTCAGAAATATGGACACTTTATTTACGTGAAAGAGTCAGGAGAAGAACTGGCCAGAACTGGCCACAGTGGTAAAGTATGTTACCAAAATAACCGGGAAACATAGGACAAAGAATAGCAGGAAGTAGTATACTGTGTGTTTATTAAGTTGGGTTGTAAATAAGAGTGACAGGAAAGCCCCTTCCCACACTCTTTTCCCGATGATCTCATTTCCAATACCTTCATAAGCCCCTTCTTTCATTTGATACACAGACTTTCATTTGAAAGCAGTCTAACCTATTAATGTGTCAGATAAAGCTTGCATCTAAAGACTGCTTTCAAAGGAAAGGTTCATAGTCTTCTTATAATGTTTTTACGTGGTTTTGAAATCGGGGTAATACTGGCCTCAGAGGAAGAGTTGAAGGTATTCCTCTCTTTTCAGTTATTGTTGGAAGGGTTTGTGCAGAGTTGATATACTTATTTCTTAAATCTTTGGTAGAATTCACCAGTGAAACCATCTGGGCCTGGGGTTTCTTTGCAGGAAGGTTTTGTTGTGTTTTATTTACAATTCAATTCCTTTAACATATAGGGCCATTCAAGTTATTTCTGCCCAAGTAATCTTCGATTCATCCTGTCTCCAAGGAGTTTGTCCATTCCGTCCAGGCTGCCAAATGTTTCGATGTGAAGTAGTTCATAATGTTCCCCTAATATCTTTGTAATATCTGTAGAATCCGCAGTGGCGTCACCTCTCTTGTTCCTAACATTGGTAATTTGTCTGTTTTCTCTTTTATTCTACCAGCCTGGCTAGGGGTTTATCTGTCTTATTGATCTACTCAAAGAACCAGCTTTTGGTTTTGTTGACTTTTCTCTAGTGTTTCATTTTGTCATTTTATCAATAATTTTACTTTTTCTGCTCACTTTGGGCTTAATTTGCTCTTCTCTTTCTTTCCTAATTTCTTATGGTAGAGAGATCATTGATTCGAGCTTTCCTTCTTTTCCCATGTAGGAGTGGAACGTGGTGGATTTTCCCTACATGCAGCTTTGGCTAAACCGCACGTTCCCCTCCCTCCTGAGGGTCTGTCTCCTCATCCACCCGCTAGTGCACCTCCAGCTTCTGTACCTCGGACTCACCTTGAAAGTCCACTTGGCATCCATCACTGTGCAGTCAGTCAGGAAAAGGAAGCCATGCTCGTTATTTCAAACAGAAGGAAGTTAATACAGAAAACTGGTTACACAGGTGCTGGAGGCTGGAAGAGAAGGTGGGCACTGAGGCACCTGACGTTGTGAACAGCAGGAAGCAGCTTCCACTCCTAGGGCTGGGGGAACAAATGAAAGAGGTTGGGCTGCCAGAACCCAGGAGCACAGAGAAAGGAGGGAGTGGCAGAGCCGGTATTGGGAGTGCCAAAAGAAGTGGTGGGCTGGAGTAGCCACCTCCCTCTGTGGCTGGAGGGCCCTGAAAGAAGCTGGTGAAGGAACAGAAATCTCCTCTCCTCACCTCCCACCAGTGCCTTCCAGGAAGCCATCTGGCCAAAGAGCCTGAAAATACAGTGTGCACAATCCCAGCCGCATGTATCAGTCAGCTATTGCTGCATAACAAAGCACCCAAAACCAAGGGCTTAAAACAATAAGTGTTTGATGGATGATAGACGGAGAGATAGAAGAGATAGGTAGAAATGTGTGTGCGCGTGTGTGTGTGTGTTTGTGTGTGTGAATGTGTGTGTGCATGGATTAGGGTATATACATATG